>NC_070579.1:5533776-5902526 GCF_027409825.1 Scomber japonicus
AGACAGAGAGAGAGAGAGAGAGAGAGACAGAGAGACAGAGAGACAGAGAGACAGAGAGACAGAGACAGAGACAGGGAGAGAGAGAGAGAGACAGAGACAGAGAGTGTGACATGATGTTACCATGATTTAGCAAAAAAAAAAAAAAAGAGTGAACGTTTGCTCCTGAACTTCATCTGCTGACCTCTGATTAATAAAACCCATCGTAACGTCACTTCACATTTAATAAGACTCGTCCCCAAGGTCTCAGAGTTTACATTAGCAGAAAATATAATATGCCAAATAAATAAAATTAATATATTAAATACTCATTTTATCATTTATTATTATGTGATACAGCCTATAAAGATATGGAACAACAATAAAACCTCTGCAGAAGTTTAGTTTTCTCTCCGTTTCATCGACACAAATAAAATGTGATTTAACCCTTTATAGGACACTCATTGAAAGGAAGGGAGGAAGGAAGGAAGGAAGGAAGGACGGAGGAAAGCAGGAAGGAAGGAAGGTGGGGGGAAGAGAAAGAGAAGGAGGGAGGGAGGAAGGGAAGAAAGAAGGAAGGAAGGAAGAAGAAAGGGGGATGGAGGAAGGAAAGAAGGAAGGGAGGAGAGAAGGAAGGAGGGAGGGAGGCAGGGAGGGAGGGAGGAAAGGAAGGACAGAGGAAGGGAGGGAGGAAGAACAGATGGAAGGAAGGAAAGGAAGGAAGGACGGAGGAAATAAGGAACGAGGGAGGGAGAAAGGAAAAGAGGAAGGGAAGAAAGAAGGCAGGGAGGAAGGAAAGGAAGGAAGGACGGAGGAAAGCAGGAAGGAAGGAAGGTAGGGGGGAAGAATGAGGAAGGAAGGAAGAAGAAAGGGGGATGGAGGAAGGATAGAAGGAAGGGAGGAGAGAAGGAGGGAGGGAGGGAGGCAGGGAGGGAGGGAGGAAAGGAAGGACAGAGGAAGGGAGGGAGGAAGAACAGATGGAAGGAAGGAAGGATGGAGGAAATAAGGAAAGAGGGAGGGAGAAAGGAAAAGAGGAAGGGAAGAAAGAAGGCAGGGAGGAAGGAAAGGAAGGAAGGACAGAGGAAAGCAGGAAGGAAGGAAGGTGGGGGGGAAGAATGAGGAAGGAAGGAAGAAGAAAGGGGGATGGAGGAAGGATAGAAGGAAGGGAGGAGAGAAGGAGGGAGGGAGGGAGGGAGGGAGAACAGATGGAAGGAAGGAAAGGAAGGACAGAGGAAGGGAGGAAAGGAAGGACAGAGGAAGGGAGGAAAGGAAGGACAGAGGAAGGGAGGAAAGGAAGGACAGAGGAAGGGAGGGAGGAAGAACAGATGGAAGGAAGGAAGGACGGAGGAAATAAGGAAAGAGGGAGGGAGAAAGGAAAAGAGGAAGGGAAGAAAGAAGGCAGGGAGGAAGGAAGGAAGGAAGGACGGAGGAAATAAGGAACGAGGGAGGGAGAAAGGAAAAGAGGAAGGGAAGAAAGAAGGCAGGGAGGAAGGAAGGAAGGAAGGACGGAGGAAATAAAGAACGAGGGAGGGAGAAAGGAAAAGAGGAAGGGAAGAAAGAAGGCAGGGAGGAAGGAAAGGAAGGAAGGACGGAGGAAAGCAGGAAGGAAGGAAGGTAGGGGGGGAGAAGGAGGAAGGAAGGAAGAAGAAAGGGGGATGGAGGAAGGAAAGAAGGAAGGGAGGAGAGAAGGAGGGAGGAAGGGACGAAGGAAGGAAGGAAAGGAAGGAAGGACGGAAGAAATAAGGAACGAGGGAGGGAGAAAGGAAAAGAGGAAGGGAAGAAAGAAGGCAGGGAGGAAGGAAAGGAAGGAAGGAAGGCGAGTTAAAGAGGTCGCTGTGGGTTTTACACGTTCAGTTGAAAAAGACAAAAACAAACAAATGAAACGGTCCGTCGTCGTCTAGCAGGAAGTGAGGAAGTTAATCTGATGATGTCACCGTGATTCAGACGGCTGATAAAAAACAGTGGTGAGAGACGGAGTTCATGAAGAGTACAGATAACACCGACACTGTACTTTCCGTTTGAGTGAGTGAGTGAGTGAGTGAGTGAGTGAGTGAGTGAGTGAGTGAGTGAGTGAGTGAGTGAGAGAGGGGGGGAGAGAGAGAGAGAGACAGAGAGAGAGAGAGACAGAGACAGAGAGAGAGAGACAGAGAGAGAGACATAGAGACAGAGAGACAGAGAGAGAGACATAGAGACAGAGAGACAGAGGGAGAAAGGAAAAGAGGAAGGGAAGAAAGAAGGCAGGGAGGAAGGAAGGCAAGTTAAAGAGGTCGCTGTGGGTTTTACAGCAGGTCCGCAGCACAGAGTCAGACCAGCGTCGGACCAGCGTGTTTAACAATGTAGTTTTTTTAACCTTTCCATGTGAGGTTTGACACAATGGATAATATAACAAGCTTTTAAAATACAACACATCGTTAAAAAAGGTGAAACCAGCGGACGTCTTTACTCTGAGGTCACATTTCAGATGTCTAATGAGTTATGTCGTAACTATATTTGGTGTCATTGTCCAAGTAGAAATATCTAAAATTTGATTGAGGTTCTTAAATTTGAGAATTTGCTGCTGATCTTGGTTTTACGTTACTGTAAATCTGTTATATACAGTCAAGCCCGAAATTATTCATACCCCTGGCAAATTTTGACTTAAAGCTACTTTAAGTCAAAATTTAACTTTAAGTTGTTTCTTTGACCGGAAATGACACGGGCGTCTCCCAGAAGACAATAAGACAATGTACAAGAGGCATCATTGTGGAAAAAAAAATATTTGTCAGTCATGTTTGACATTTGAACAAAAAGTGGCATGTCAAAAAAAGTCAAAAATTTGCCAGGGGTATGAATAATTTCGGGCTTGACTGTATGTGGGGTTTATTTGACTGTTTGTCTGCCTGGAAAAGACATATGATCGATGATGTCACTTATTATTAATGTTTTCAATTAATAGAGAAAATAATTGTAATCGATAATGGAAATAATTGTTACTTGCAGCGTAATATAGGAATAGTACGACTCTTAAATATTGTTAAAACGCTCAGTGAAAGTCTATGAGTTGTTAACAGCTCCACCAAATACTGATTTTTCCCTCTAAACTTCTCACATGCTTTCATTTCAATACATGTTTAAATGATCCAATATTTCAGCAAAAACTAAAAAATAGAGAAAAAGTCCAAAAACTGAAAACACATTTGTGTATCAGAACTTTGTTTTTTCTCCTTTCCTCTCCCATTAATCATCTCAGCAGCCCTCACATTTATCTGCTGACCCTTTGGAGGGGCCCCACCCCTAGGTTGGGAACCACTGGACTAAACTAGCTAACTGTTTATAAACTAGCGTAAACTAGCTAACTGTATATAAAGTAGTATAAACTAGCTAACTGTATATAAAGTAGTAAACTAGCTAACTGTATATAAAGTAGTATAAACTAGCTAACTGTATATAAAGTAGTAAACGAGCTAACTGTATATAAAGTAGTATAAACTAGCTAACTGTATATAAAGTAGCGTAAACTAGCTAACTGTATATAAAGTAGTATAAACTAGCTAACTGTATATAAAGTAGTATAAACTAGCTAACTGTATATAAAGTAGTATAAACTAGCTAACTGTATATAAAGTAGTATAAACTAGCTAACTGTATATAAAGTAGTAAACGAGCTAACTGTATATAAAGTAGTATAAACTAGCTAACTGTATATAAAGTAGTATAAAACTAGCTAACTGTATATAAAGTAGTGTAAACTAGCTAACTGTATATAAAGTAGTATAAACTAGCTAACTGTATATAAAGTAGTGTAAACTAGCTAACTGTATATAAAGTAGTGTAAACTAGCTAACTGTATATAAAGTAGTATAAACTAGCTCCACCTCCAGCAGCTACAACAGTAACATGCTGCTCTAACACTGATGCTTCACTATTAATAATCTAATGATGTCATTATGTATGATAGAGGAAAAATCGATCTCATGCCCTATGAATCGATACGGCAAAATTTAAATGAAATCGATCCAAAATTGATTAAATCTATTTTTTTACCCAGCCCTATATAATATATCAGTCAGAGGGACCAAACCACTACTTCTACTGTAACACTGCATACTACATCACTCATAATACTGCAGTATTTTTACTGTTGTGGGATTTTTCCTTGTAATAGAGTATTTATACATTGTTATACCGGTGCTTTTACTAAAATAAAAGGAGTACTTCTTCCACCAGTGGATTATACATGTATTTTAAAGCTGTGGTTATGAACATATTATGTGCTGTGATCTGGTACTTTTTGGTCTGATTCATCATTTAACTTAAGGTTAAAGGACCAGTGTGTGACATTTAACTGCATCTAGAAATGAGGCCGCAGACTGAAACAAGCTGAATACTGTAAAACATGAAAGCCCCTCTCTAGAGTCAGTGTTTGGTTTGTCCATTCTGGGCTACCGTAGAAACATGGCGTGCTCTGTGGAAGAGGACCCGCTCTCTATGTAGATAAACAGAACTCACTCAAAGGTAACACAAACACAACCGTTCTTATTTTCAGGTGATTATTAAACTACTAATTAAAATCATCTGTCCACTAAAGTCTACACACTGCACCTTTAATACTCCTGACCAAACCACTGGCTAAAAAGAAGTGGAGTTGGTCCCCGGACGCTGCACTGCGGATGCCCACTGATCCTCTGTGTGTGTGTGTGTGTGTGTGTGTGTGTGTGTGTGTGTGTGTGTGTGTGTGTGTGTGTGTACAGGGTGGGTCAAACACAGAGATAAGATAAAATAAGATAAGATACAATGGACAAAAAAAGAATTAACAATTAAGACAAAAATACCATAACATAAGTCAATACTACATACAGTAAACTGGATTTTAGTGTAAATATATCTGCAATATACATAAATGTGCAAATATGCAGAAGTCCCTGAGATTATATACAGAATAAACCCTCATATAGATAATAAGTAAATGTGTAATGTGCAGAAAATCTGATATATAAACACATGTGTGCAAAGGTAAATACACTCCTGCATACTGTTAATGTGCAGCATCAGTCTTTTTTTCTATGTGAGTGAGGGTTGTATGTATAGTTTGAGTCCCAGTGCTAGTCAGTGAAGTGGGAGGTACTGGGAGTTGTGGTGAAATCAATTTCCCCATAAAAGTTCACTACTTTAACTTTGAATACTCTACCTCCAATGTGCTGTTTACACTTATACACTGTTAGTTAAGCCAAGCTGGATATTTACACATGGATTTAGTGTCTTAACATTGCTTTATTGGTGCTTTTACTTCATTAAACTCTACCTCCCAATTTGCTGCTTTTACTTACGCACTTTTAGTTAAGTCATGTAGCATTTTTACACATAACTGAGTGTCTTAACATTGCTTTATCGTTGCTTTAACTTCATTTTAACGCATCTGAACAGCCTTCTCTAGCCTCTCTGCATTGGTGTCACAATGAGTTAACGCTGGTGACACACAACAAAACTGCTCCTGAGCGCATTTCCAGGAGCTGTTAGCAGAGACAGCTGCTAAAAAAAAAGCTAACATGAGAGTGCAAGTCTTGCCTTGCCTGCTGCCTGTCTGCAAGCTCCGTGGTGCTAGTTAGCTCCGATTAGCTGAGCGGCTAGTCGCTTAAATCATACATCTGATTGTGCTATTTATTACATATGAGCGTTTCCTTTCGACCACTATGAGCCATGTCAGCAGGCTTGTGAAGGTAGTGTGCTAGCTCTGTTAGCAGCTACCAACTGCTAGCAGCAGCAGCAGCAGCCGGAGCAGCTCCTTCCTTCCCCCGCTATCAGCTCCACTATTAGCCCGCTAGTGGACGTTAGCTGGTCGGATTACATAACAACATCAACCCCCCCTTCCTCTCCACCTCCCCCACCCCCCCCACCCCCCCACCCCCACCCCCCCCTCAGTCATGCACTGACACAATGACTGTAGTCCGGTGCAAAGCTTACCTCCACCACCGCCTCCAGCTTGCCCTCGAAGGTGAAGTCGATGAGGTCGGGCTTCAGACACAAGCCGTAGTTAACGGGGTAAACGTCCGACGGTAGCCGGACGAAGGGCCTCCTCTCGGGCATGGCTGCTGTGTTAGTGGCCGGCGGGCTGCGATAACGAAGACGGTTCCGTGTGTGTGTATGTGTGTGAGAGTGAGTGTGTGGTTCGCCCTGGTTGTTACCGATTACAGAGCTCCGTTTAAATAAAAATAAAGGGTTATTGTATCCGTGGTGCTAACGGACCGCAGGAGGTGACTGAGTGAGGACCGTAACCCTCTCCGCTCTGCCAGCTTCTCTCCGCTCGAGCCCAAACAACTCAACTTAACCTGCGTACACCCCAACGGACGCTCCACGTCACCGCGTCGCGACGCTACGTGCAGGACGTCACGCGTAGACATATTTATTCCTGGCAACAAATCCAGCATGATAAATAATTGTGTTTTGAAATGAAATTGAATTTATTATTGGATTAATATTATTTCACAGCTTTCCAGTTTTTCACCACAACTGTATTTAATTCTGAAATTTGATGACTTTTCCTGAAAATTTTATATTATGTTATGTTTTTGTATAGGTGCTACAATATTATTTTCTTTTTTGCTTTTTGTTAAATTACTAGTCACTAGTTTTAATAAGATTGTTATGTTATAAATTGTTTTATAAGTAGTTATGGGGATTTCTTTTTATGGTGTCATTAAGTTCTTGTAATTTTCAGTTCAAACGTACATACATAACATACATAAGATATGATATTTTCATGTTTTAGGTCAAATAGGACATGTTATTGTGTGATATCAGTGGTTTAAAACCTAATAAATACACTCTCTCTGCTCTCTGAATGTCATCAAGCAGCTTCTGTGCAAAATAATCTGAATAAAAAGACATGATATTGTTGAAACTGTTCATTTTTCACAGTGAAAAGATGATTTATTCCAGTAGATATAATATATATTTATATTATTATAGGTTATTATGGAATGGTTTTACTGATTCGGCCCACTTGACATCAAATTTTGCTGTATGTGGCCCTTTAACTAAAATTAGTTTGACACCCCTGGGTTACAGATGACTAATTACACTATTTAACCCTTACATACTGCTAATTTCTTACGTTCGAGAGCTTGAAAAACACCCTATACACATTTGTTTAAGTCAGACTTTTCCTAATGTGACCCACAATGTACAAAAAATGGAAATCGAATGCATCATTGTTTTTTTTTTGTGCAGCTGAATATACAAATGTGCGATTTTGACCTGTGTTTATTCAACAAATTCAAAAATCACCATTCAAACAATAAAAATAAATACTGATCGTGAATGTTCTTTTTCCCATAAGTTTAATTAAACATGTATTAATGACTAATGGGGAGTTTATGAATGTGAATTGGTGTCGAGACTAATGAACAGTATGTGAGGTTAAGCTGCTCTCCCTGATTTGGTTAAAGTGTCCCCTGATCCCTAATTTTGCCCTCAGCTCACTGTCTAAAATTCTTTAAAACTCTTCTGTGAACACTAAATAATGTAGCTTTTCTAATTTTCCAACTGATGTTTTCACCCGTTTCAGCTCATGGACTGTTTGATTTTCTGCCTTCTAGTAAGAGATATCGCTCCATTAAAGCAAAGACGGCCAGAATGTGCAACAGTTGCTTCCTAAAGGCCATAAATATATTATAAATATGAATTATTCACTGTTGCGATCCAGAGCAAACGCAATTTCGTTTTCTCTATGTGTTGTTTATTAATATATGATGGCTTGAAGTGTTCCCATTAAGCCCACCAAAAATCTAAGTCCAGGTTATTTTCATGGATACTGACATGAAAGTATCCAGAAAGTATTCACACCTCTTCACTTTCCCCACATGTTGTTATGTTACAGCCTTATTCCAAAATTGATTAAATTCCTGTTTTCTCTCTCTCAATCTAAACACAATACCCCATAATGACAAAGCAAAAAAGACTTAGAAATGTTTGCAAATTAAAAATAAAAAACTGAAATATGGCATGTAAATAAGTATTCACCCTTTACTCAGCACTTTGTTGAGGCACCTTGGCAGCGACTACAGCCTCAAGTCTTCTTGGGTATGAAGCTACAAGCTTGGCACTCCTGTATTTGGGGTATTTCTCCCATTCTTCTCTGCAGATCCTCTCCAGCTCTGTCAGGTTAGATGGGGAGCGTCGCTGCACAGATATTTTCAGGTCTTTCCAGAGATGTTCAATCAGGTTCAGGTCTGTTCTCTGGCTGGACCACTCAAGGACATTCACAGACTTGTCCCGAAGCCGCTCCTTCGTTGTCTTGGCTGTGTGCTGAGGGTCGTTGTCCTGTTGGAAAGTAAACCTTCGCCCCAGTCTGAGGTTTTCATCAAGGATCTCTGTGCTTTGCTCCATTCATCTTTCCCTCGATCCGGACTAGTCTCCCAGTTCCTGCATGATGCTCCACCACCATGCTTCACCGTAGGGAAGCTATTAGCCAGCTGATCAGAGGTGCCTGGTTTCCTCTAGATGTGACAATTGGCATTCAGGCCAAAGAGTTCAATCTTGGTTTCATCAGAACAGAGAATCTTGTTTCTCATAGTCTGAGAGTCCTTTAGGTGCCTTCTGGCAAACTCAAAGCGGTCTGTCATGAGCCTTTTACTGAGTAGAGGCCTCTGTCTGGCCGCTCTACCATAAAGGCCTGATTGGTGGAGAGCTACAGAGATAGTTGTTCTTCTAGAATCTAGAAGGTTCTCCCATCTCCACAGAGGAACGCTGGAGCTCTGTCAGAGTGACCATCAGGTTCTTGGTCTCCTCCCTAACCGAGGCCCTTCTCCCCCGATGGCTTAGTTTGGTGGCCGGCTCTAGAAGAGTCCTGCTGCTTCCAAACTTCTTCCTTTTACAAATGATGGAGATCACTGTGCTCTTCAGGACCTTCAATGCTGCAGACATTGTTTGTACCCTTCCCCAGATCTGTGCCTCGATACAAACCTGTCTCAGAGGTCTACAGACAATTCCTTTGACTTCATGGTTTCTGCTCTGACTGTCAACAGTGGGACCTTATATAGACAGGTGTGTGCCTTTCCAAATCATGTCCAATCAATTTCATTTACTGCAGGTGGACTCCAATCAAGTTGTAGAAACATCTCAAGGTTGATCAGTGGAAACAGGAAGCACCTAGCAAAGGGTGTGAATACTTATGTACATGCGATATTTCAGTTTTTTATTTTTAATAAATTTGCAAGAATTTCTAAAAAACCTTTTTGGCTTTGTCATTATGGGGTTGTGTGTGTAGATTGATGAGAAAAAAAAGGGATTTAATCCATTTTGGAATAAGGCTGTAACATAACACAATGTGGGGGAAGTGAAGAGGTATGAATACTTTCCATATGTACTGGATAAGGGAAATCACTTGTAGTCAGTGCATTTACCAACTTTACCAAACTGAGTGCACGTTCTCTGCTTTATATTCAGTTTGCAATTTAATAACACACCTCTAGTAAAACTGTAATTAGCACAAGAACCTCACAATTATAGGTGAACATGAGGAACCTTCCACCACTGTCATGCACTGGTTGCTGATAGTAAGGGTTTGCTGACTTTTGTTCCTGTTTTCATTGAATGATACAATGAGAGTTTTATTTTTGGTCAGATAAACGTGAGACTTGTAACTGCAGGTAAAGGTTGGTCGTAGGAGGTTCAGTGTAAAGACATTAAGCCTGGAGGGATGGATGGTAGATTAGATAAAAGGAGTGGAGCATCAAAACAGCAAATATTCAAACGTCACAGGTTTAATATCCAGAATAAACTTTAGTTACACAAGTGTATTACCCTTATTGCTAAACCCAACTGAAAAGTACAGTTAGATCAGATCTAATAGGCAGCATAACGCACGACAAGCCATGTGAGGCTATGTGACTGCTTGGCCTTTTGACTTGATAATGTCGGAGATATCCAACCTTTTTTTTGCAAATTTGGAAATTTATAATTTTGGAGAATGTCCCATTTTTTCTTGCTAGTACTACTTTAATATGACAAATTCTGACTTTTTTCTCAAAATATTACCCCCCCCCCCTATCCTCCACACACATTTCCAGGTCAGTATTTTATTATTTAGTTTATAACATATATGGCCCTGATACTGTACTGGACTGTACTTCATACAGCCTAATTGTGGGCTGTTGCATGAGTTGGACTGAGCATTGCACAGTGAAATCGCTCTTTCTCTCTTTCTCTCTCTCTCTCTCTCTTTCTCTCTCTCTCTCTCTCTCTCTCTCTCTCTCTCTCTCTCTCTGTCTCACTTCATGTGGTATGTGCCGTCATACTTTCATATTTCAAATGAGCAAAAAATAAAATATTTCTTGTCACAGTGTACTTGATATGACCTAATTGTGCCTAATTATTGGCTGTTGTGTGTGTTAATCTTAGGTCAAGTTATATCCAGTGTAATCTCTCCCTCTCTCATAATTGTTGACTTCATGTTTCAGTATTGTAAATAATTGTTTCTACATGATGCAGTTGTTGCATGTAGTGGGCTGCTGTGTGTTAATCCATGTAGTGAACAATGAAATCTCTCTCTCTCTCTCTCTCTCTCTCTCTCTCTCTCTCTCTCTCTCTCTCTCTCTCTCTCTCTCTGTCTGTCTCTCTCTATCCCTCTGACTGAAAGTGCAAAGATCAGACCATACCTCACACTGGTTATATAAATATAATATAGCTATTTATTGTAAATGTTATATGGATCAGTCAGTATTGAGTTCATGTTGTTACTGTACACCCTCCCGTACAGCAGGAGGCGGTATGCTCCTTTAAAGCTGGTTTCCTCTAATAAACACCGAGCAGAGGAAGGAGGAGGAAGCTTCAAGATGGCGATGCACATGAGGAAGACCCTGGTGGCCCTTCATCGAGCCGCCGGCAGCAGTTTGAAGGTACTGAGACATTTAATGACACTTTAATGTATGAAACGTGTCACGTGCAGAAGAAGCAGCTCGTTTGTTTTGCATGTAATGAAAGATGAAAAGAGTCTGGAGCGAGAATCAGTGTTAGCTTCTGCTAGCAGGAGAGAGAGACTGTCCTTCAAATACCTGGAGAGAGAAACTATCCTTTAAATAACTGTCAGGAGAAGAGAGAAATGATCCTTTAACTCTTACATACTGTTCATAATTAGTCGCTACACTCATTCACATTCATAAACTCCCCATCAGTCATTAATACATGTTTGATTAACCATATGGAGAGACTCAAAAACATTCACACAGTCACTATTTTATGATCCAGGTGAACCTTTAATAGAATATATTGAATATAACAACATGTTTCAATGCTGATTTGTGGACCATTTAGGTCAAACTTGCACATTTACATATATATAAATGTGTATCAGCTGCACAAGCATTAAAAAAAAAAGATGCATTTTGTTCCCATTTTTGTACACTGTGGGGAAGTCTGGCTAAAAGAAATGTAGGTAGTATGTTTTTGCAGCTCTTAAATTATGTTTATTGGACATTTGGTGGCAGAGAAGCCGACAGGAAACAACAAGAGAGAGAGAGACAGAGAGAGAAAGGGTTATGTCATGCACTGTAACGAGGGGTGATCCAAAATAGTTAAAATCTGACCCTGAACAGTATGAAAGGGTTAAATGACTGTCAGGAGAACATAAAGCACGTATATACCAGGATTAAATGTTTGGAAGAGCGTCACAATGAGCAATATCGTGATATCATGATATGTCATCAGTGTTTCTTTTCCTAGTTTTAAATGCTGCATTACAGTAAAGTGTCATTTTCTGAACTTACCACACTGTTCTAGCTGTACTGTTATTCACCTTTTACCCACTTTGTCGTTATACACACAGAACTGATGATTGTTTATCAAACAATTCATTGTGTAAATATTTTGCCAGAGCTTCAAGAGTCATCTCTACAATATTGTTGCATCGAGGTATTTGGTTAAAAATGTTGTGATACTTGATTTTGTCCATTTCGTCCATCCCTAGAAAATACCTTTCATACCAAAATACCATTTTTTATATACAGTCTATGGAAAATACTCACAAGAAGTCAAAATCAGGAGACACTAAACTTCCATATGAACACTGAAAGAGGTTTTCCTTTGCTGCAATCATTCCTCCTGTTCATGATACCTGAAGAAAGTCTTTGACCTAAAGGTTGTATATATTAAAGGTGCAGTGTGTAGGCGTTAGTGACATCTAGTGGTGAGGTTATAGATTATATATAATGATGGTAAAATGTTTATATTTCGTCCTCCTCTTCTCAGAATGCGGAGACGCCGGTGGATTTGCGGCATCCCGTCCCACTTTTCCTGCCGGTCCGGACCAAGAAGCGATACTTCATCCCTCCGTCAGTGGGGTTGAAGGACAAAAGGAAGGGCGACTTGGAGGCCAAGGCCAAGACTGCAGGCATCGCTTTCAGACAGCAGTATATCGAGAGGCCCATCAACATCTCCTGCACTGGTAATACTGATCATTTAGTTGTTGTGTTACACCCAGGCGGGGAGTCCGGTCCTCTGAAATGAAGCCAACCAGGAAGTAACTTAGAGCTGCATTCTATCAAAAGGCCACCAGGGGGCGACCGTCTCTATACAAGTCAATGGAGAATTCACCAACTTCTCACTTGATTTCTAACCTCAGTAAACGTTTTCAAAATGTGTTTATGGTCTCAATCGCTAGTTTAAAGCCTTCTTCAATGCAGTATGATGTTCATTTGGGACATTTTGGCCTCCCTGATTTTATATGTGATGATAAAGCAGGGTATGCATTAGGGCGTGGCTACGTCCTGATTGACAGGTTGATTGACCAATGTCCTCGAGATCCAGCCCTCGCAACCATAGCAACCTCCCCGCTCCGCCCATGGCCCCGCCTCATGCCCATATAAGTAGAATCCGTGTTTTTATTTTTCCCAACATGCACCTGAAATTCTCAAGATGGCGCTGCCTAGATTCGAAACTACTGGCTTCCGAGCAGCAGTCCACAAACCGATGGGTGACGTCACGGATGTTAAGTCCATTTCTTTTATACAGTCTATGATTAAATCAGGAAACTACTACTCTTCTAAAGCTGTAGTGCGGGACTTTTGTCTCCCCCTTGTGGCAGCGAGAGTAATTACAAAAACACCATTGACACACATTAACATCAGAGGCTCCGCTGTAGTCTACTCTGTGCTACTGTTGCAGCTTTAAAACGACCAATCAATCAGAATTTGATCCATTAAGTCTGATAAGTTAGCAGAGGGCTTACAGGAAGTTCAGACGTTAGTGTTCGTGCTCTTCCCAGTCAGCAGAGCATATTTTTAGTTCATGAGATGCATTTATCACCATCATTGAGACTGATTCCTCTCCTTAAGTATACATTTATTGATCGGTTGTGTCTTCTGTCTCCACCAGCGGGAATCTTTGACGCCTACATCCCTCCAGAGGGCGACGCTCGTCTTTCCACTCTGTCTAAAGAGGGATTGAAACAACGGACTGAACAGATACGACAGAGCGCCACCACACAGCTAGCGTAAGACTGTTTCTCCTCCATCATTTCATTGTTCCTGTTTTCTTCTTATCAAACATCTGGATTCTGCAGAAAGGAGTTGAGTCGTGTGGTGTGGAGGGAAAAAAGACTCTTCCTATATCAGCTGTTTCACCTCAAATGTGTAACAAGCTGAATGTTTTTTGTTGTTGTCTTTTCAGGATTCGTAAAATCAAAGAGCACGACTCTGAGTTCGTAACAAAGGATTTTGCAGAGAGAGCTCAAGAGATCTTCATCGAGGCTCACCATGCTCTGACACAGTAAGAAAACAAAGAGTCTGACACTACACTCAGCCAGCTGACAGCCGCTCTCTCTCTCTCTGTTTATCACAGTGAGACATTTCTAATAGAAGTGACAGATAGAGACTCTGCTGTGAAGAAGCAGATCAGTCAGTATGCATCCTGATGTGAGCGAGGACAGTTCTGCAGTGATTCACAAAAGTCACAAATTGATTTTCTAAATGTTAGTTAATAAGGTGAAAAGGGCAAAACTCAACTTGGAGTAAAATCAATCCTTTAGACATGAAGACAGTACATTGTCTTTAGTTGTGTAATTAACTAGTGTGTCGATATTTAAGGAACTTTGAAATTAAGTGCTTTTCTTTCCCAAATAAAAGATTTTCAATGGGGGATTATTTTGTAGGTGAGACTTGCTTTTAGCTGCACGTGATTCACATTTAGCAGCGTCATGTGATGTAGCATGTACTGAAATAACAGTAATAACGAGTCCTAACCAAGGTTATTATAGTTAACTACAAATAAGACTAAAACTAGCTAAAAATAAGTTAGTTAACCCTCCTGTTGGTGAGGAAGAAGGAAGGAAAGGAGGAAAGAAAGGAGGGAGGAAGGAAGGGAGAAAGAAAGAAGGAAGGGAGAAAGAAAGAAGGAAGGGAGAACGGAGGAAGCAAGGAAGGGAGGGAGGAAAGAAGGAAGGAAGGAAAGGAAGGGAGGATGGAAGGAGTGAGGGAGGAAAGAAGGAAGGAAGGGAGGATGGTAGGGGGGAGGAAAGAAAGAGAGAAGGAGGAAAGGGAGGAAGGAAGGAGGGGGGGAGGAAAGAAGGAAGGAAGGAAGGGAGGATGGTAGGGGGGAGGAAAGAAAGAAAGAAGGAAGGAAGGACAGAAGGAAAGGAAGGAGGGAGGGAGGGAGGAAAGAAGGAACAGTCAAAACAGACAGGGTCAATTTGACCCGGGAGGACGACACAAAAGTTAACTGAAATTTTGTTTTAAAAGAGATTTTTAACTCCTTATTTTAACTAAATGAATCAGCTGTTCTTCATCCATGACGCTTCCAACACCAGTGACAGGAAGTTAATAGACACAGGGCATCCGCTGTCTTGCATCACATTCAGTTAGAACAGGGGTGTCAAACATGCGGCCCGTGGGCCAGATCCGGCCCGCTGAGGGGAGCAATCCGGCCCACTTTCCTTCCTTACATCTGTCCTTTCTTCCTTCCTTTTTTCCTCCCTACCTTTCTTTTTTCCTTTTTTTTGTTCCTTCCTTCCTTCCTTCCTTCTGTCCTTCCAACCTTCCTTCCTCCTGTCCTTTCTTCATTTCTTCCTTCCTCCCTTCCTTCCTTCTGTCCTTCCATCTGTCCTTCCTTCTTTCCTTCCTTCCATCTGTCTGTCCGTCCTTCATTGTCTGTCTTCCCTCCTTCGTTTTGCCTCTCTTTCCTTCTTTCCCTTCTTCTTTCCTTCCTTTCTTCCTTCTTTCCTTCCATCTTTTTAATGATCCGGCCCACATGAGATTAAATTGGGCAGTATGTGGCCCTTGAATGAAAATGAGTTTGACACCCATGAGTTAAAACAACAGCATAAGAAAAACAGGAAGTTAAGTTTACATAGCGTTTAAATATTAATCCACTGTTTGTTTTTTCAGGTTCAACAAGGAGAGACTTCACTCCTTGGTGACGGAGAGGTGTTATCCTGTAAGTTCATCCTTAATCGCCCTCTCCTTACTTTACTGGTTGTTGGTGTTTGAATACGACTCCCATCATCCCTCCGTCTGTCTGCGCTTTAGGAGATGACGAGAGGAAACCGCTACAAGTCGATCCGCTGGAGGTTCGTGGAGTCTCTGGAGGTGCCCAAGGTGGTCCACGCCCGCTGCCCCGACATGATCTCCAAGGGCAACCTGTATGGTCAGGTGACGGTCCGCATGCACTCCAAACAGGTACGACTCAGGGGGTAATGGACTGAAGACAGCAGCAGGATTATTTCTTTAACCCTCCTGTTGTGCTCAGGTCAAGGAAGGAAGACAGGAAGGCAGGGAGGGAGGGAGGGAGGGAGAGAGGGAGGAAGGACGGAAAGAAGTAAGAAGGAAGGAAGAAAGAAAGGAAGGAAGGCAGGCAGGGAGGAAGGAAAGGAGTAAGGGGAGAAGGAAGGAAAGGAGTAAGGAGAGAAGGAAGGAAAGGAGTAAGGAGAGAAGGAAGGAAAGGAGTAAGGAGAGAAGGAAGGAAAGGAGTAAGGAGAGAAGGAAGGAAGGTAGGAAGACAGGGAGAAGGGAAGGAATGAGGAAGGAAGGAAGGAAGGAAGGCAGGGAGGGAGGAAGGAAAGGAATAAGGAGAGAAAGGAGGGAAGGAAGGAAGGAAGGCAGGAATGAGGAAGGAAGGAAAGAAGTAAGGAGAGAAAGAAGGGAACTAAGGAAAGGAGGAAGGAAGGACAGGAGGAAGGGAGAAAGAAAGAAGTATGGAAGGAGGAGGGAGCAAAGAAAGAGGGAAGGAAGGGAAGAACGAAGGAAAAATTTAAGAAAGAGGGAGGAAGGAACAGTCAAAAGAGAGATGGTCTTTGTGTGTTTCCAGTAGTTCTTAATAATGTGCTGCTCAGACTAAAGTCCAGTTTTGAGCTTAAGCACATTTAAAATCACATCCAATTAACCAAATTAGCAAACATCCATCGCTATTAGTTTCTATTCTTCTGTGTTTATCAAGAACAACACTCTTGATATAATTAATACAGCTTTATAAAATAACTTTGCTTAAATATTGAACTTCTGCTCTTTATGATGATGATTAGTTTTTTTATTCATCCTTTATTTTAACCAGAAACGTCTTATTAAGATACAACTACTCTTCTGTCAGGGAGTCCTGGTCAAGATGGCAGATAGTAACGTCATCATGTCTATATATGGACTTATCATATGATACATGGACATGACCTTTGACCTCAGTATTGGCACATTAGTAGCTAAGACCCATAAGTGAGTAGTGTCCTCCATTCCTCACTGTGCTCGTCCTGAGTGGAGACTGCAGAAGAATTAAAGGTAAATGGACTGTACTTATATAGCGCCTTTCTAGTCTGTGCGACCACTCAAAGCGCTTTACATGACATGTCATTCACCCTTTCACACACATTCATACACTGATGGCAGGGGCTACCACGCAGGGTGCCAACCTGCCATCAGGGGGATCTAACCATTCATCCACATTCATACACCATTGTCGCAGCAACGGGAGCAATTTGGGGTTAAGTGTCTTGCCCAAGGACATATCGACATGTGGACTGGAGGAGCCGAGAATCGAACCACCAATCTTCCAATTGGAGGACGACCGCTCTACCTCCTGCCCACAGCCGCCCTAAATAACTCTATCTCGAAACATAATGGCAGTCAGAGCTCAGTCTCCAACCCCCCCCCCCCCATTATTATCCTATTATATCATCTTTATATCAGTGGTATGAAATGATCTTCAAATGACAATAATATCATTTATCTCGATTATTTCTGAGACAATATATCGTCCAACAAAAGTAGTTATCATGACAGGCCTACTTCACGGCAATGTCTCTCAAACAATGTGTTGCTTCACGTTATGCGAAGACGTGCAGCCCTTTAGTCGACCTTTTCAGTCGAGGAATAGGCAACATAATGCAAAAGTACCTTGCTGCAGTAAAGATGGCCGACAAGAGCGCCGTCATATATCCAATCCTTGCCAGAAGTCCCAATTCTATGAACTTTGTTGAAGTTACATGTTTATCGTATCGGTATAATTGACTCCACAAGTTTATAAGCTACTGTAAAACTCAGAAGTTAGTTAGGAGCCTACACTCATCAAGTTATAATGTTAAGGTTTCATGGATCTAACTTTAATATCAACATTATGAATAAAAATGTGAATATTATGTTTGTGTGGTGGTGGGAGGGGGGTTCACTCTCTCACACACTCACGAACACACACTCACAATTGGGTCCCTCTCACATAATGCACAGCAGAGCAAGCTACAGGAAGCTGGTTTAGCCCGCAATGCAAAATGTTTCCTGCAGTTGGGTCGGATCTGATTTTGTTTCTAACCAGACTGAGACTACCTCCTCAATAAGGTTTTGGTCTGGTTGCTTTGGTCTTTCACACCTGCCCTAACAAACCGCACCAAGGGGGATAACACACTAAGTAATGCCCTTAACCTACTTGGATACGGACTGATTAATTGGCTAATACAAAAAGTAGCCCAACTTATTATAACCCAGTCAAGACCATTTTTATCTGCACTGTAAGAAAAGTACTGGGCAACTATGGCTGGGCAATATATTGAAATTATATCGATATCATGATATGAGACTAGATATCGTCTTAGATTTTGGATATCGTAATTCAGATTCAGATTCAGCTTTATTTATCCCAGAGGAGCAATTCAGTTTCTACGAGCCCAACCTCGCATAAACAGACAGTAATCAACAACATTCGCTCCCACACAACAACATCAGAGCGGGCGACAAATGACCAGAGGGGAAATAAAATACAATACTTAATACAGCTGAGTAAGAAACAGCTGAATAAAGTGCTTGCTGTTTCTTACTCAGCTGTATTAATATCGTGATATGTCATCAGAGTCGTCTTTTCCTGGTTTTAAAGCTGCATTACAGTAGAATATCTAATTTTCTGAACTTACCAGACTGCTCTAGCTGTTCTGTTATGTACCTTTTACCCACTTTGTCATTGTTTTATTGGGTAAATTTTCTGTGAAAGTATCGACAGTCATCTTTACAGTATTCGATATTAATTGGGATATTAGACTAATACAAAAAAAATGTGGCCCAACTTATTATAACCCAGTCAAGACTTTCTTTATCTGCACTATAATAAAAGTACTGGGCAACTAGGGCTGGCCAATATATTGAAATTATATCAATATCGTGATATAAGACTAGATATCGTCTTAGATTTTATATATCGTAATATCGTGGTTTTAAATGTTGCATTACAGTAAAATATATAATTTTCTAGACTGTTCTAGCTGACCTTTTACCCACTTTTCATTGTTTCATTGGGTAAATATTTTGTGAAAGTATCGACAGTCATCTTTACAATATCGATATCGAGGTATTTGGTCTAAAATATTGTGATATTTGATTTTTGTCCACATCGCCCACCCACCCCAATGGGCAACTCTTCCCTTAGCTTGAGATTAGAATCCAAGGCTAGATTTAGGATTTGGATGCATCAATTAACCTTTCTTTAAAATGTCTTCTTCCCCTGCAGACTCTGGCCATCTATGACCGCTTCGGCAGGCTGATGCTGGGCAGCGAGGATCAGCCGAAGGACGTGTTGGAGTATCTGGTCATCGAGCGACACCTCATCAACCCGTACGGCCGCTGGAGGTTACACGGGAAAATAGTGCCGTCCTGGGCTCCAGCCAAGGACCCGATTATTAAGGTGACCCTCCACTCCACACCGACTGACAACATTTATCTTTTTAGTAAGAAAAAAAAGGCAGAGGTCCAAGACACTCTATCTGTCAGAGGGAAATTAAAAAACCTTTATTAAGCAGACAGTCCATACTTCACTTTAATGACCATGGGAACGGGGTCGCTGAAATACGTTTAGTGTTTCAAGCTTTTCAATATTGTTTTATTATTTTTTCCATAAATTATTTTTTATATGCTTTGCTGTTACATATGCTTTTATATGTTCTTTTCTATACGGCTTTTACTTCTTCTCATAAAGCAGTCTTATAAATATCTCCCAAATAATCCTCCCGTCATTGAGCTCCTCGTCGTTTTGTACTGTTTAACCTCCACAATCAGTCCACCTCCATTTTATACAACAGCCGTGCAATAAATCCCAACTTCATGAAGGTCATAATGTTACATTTTTATTGAAACTGTTTCTGATATTTTGTCCAAACCTTTCTGTATGAATGACTGAAGGTAGTAGAATCACCTCTCAGTATAACAGAGCCACAAACTTCAGCTTCCCCAAAATGACCATAAAGTTTAATCCATACCTCTATAAAATACAGTTGCTTGGGAAATATCTGGCTCTTTAGCTGCTAAATGCTAAACTATGATCACCTGCTAGTCTACAGCTAACTGTGTCTGTTGGCTGTTTGGTGCTGAGCAGGACTCTGGTGTACAGTCACAGGCTTTTTTACAGCTTTTTATCTAAAAATGTGAGTGAACAAAAACAGTTTCAGCTGGACAGTTAAACATTGAACTGAAACTCAGCTATAAAGCTCTGATAATCCTAGGTAGGTTCATCAAACACTAAAAACTGCAGGATTCAGGAGTGAAGGAAACCTTTGTGTCGTCCTCCTGGGTCAAATTGACCCCGTCTGTTTTGACTGTTCCTTCCTTCCTTCCTTCCTTCCTCCTTCCCTCCTTCTTTCCTCCTCATTACCTTCCTTCTTTCCTCCCTTCCTCTTTTCCTTTCTCTCGCCCTCCCTCCTTCCTTCTTTCCTTTCCTCCCTTCCTTCCTTCCTCCCTCCTTTCTTTCCTTTCCTCCCTCCTTTCTTTCCTTTCCTCCCTCCTTTCCTTCCTCCCTTCCTTCCTTCTTCCTCCTTTCCTTCCTTCCTTGACTCAGGAGAGTTAACCATGAGAAATGTTCTTCAGATGGTTAAAAACAGCTTTGGAAACTCCAACAAAACACCTTTCAGACGTTGGAATTGGAAACTTTCAGAAATCAATCTGATAATTGTGACCACTTTAAGCAGCAGCTGGTCAGACTTGGTGCAGAGCAGGTCGAGCACAGTGGCTCTTTTTTTACAGCTTTTTTTCTGAAACTGACTCTATGAGACAGCTGAGAGTCAACCAAAACAGTAAAGTTGCAGCCAGACAGTTAAACAAAGGGCTGAAACTCAACTATAAAGCTCAGTGAAGCCGAGAGGAGCTGCAGCCTCTCTGATTTGGATCATCCGGTGATCTGTTTCCTGAAGTCTATTGTGATACGAGCAGCATCTGACACTCGTATCGGTGGGTAAACACAGACCGGGGTGAATTCCTGAGAGGTTGTGTGAAGCGTCTGTGCCAGTCCTTTCGCTGTAATGACATTCTGTTGGCAAGACCAGAATAGAAGATGACTTGCATTACACACATCGGTGCAAAACGTGGAACATAATCACCTTAAATCTGTGACTCAGCCTCCACGCTGTCTCCAATGATCCTGACAGACGCAGCCTGACAGACGCCAGCAGAGGTTCTGCAAAAGTGTCTGTTAGAGGAACATAGAAAGTATGGACGAGGTCTGTGCTGGAGACCAGAGCTGCAAGGGGCTAATTGTTGAAGCTTAATCGGTTAATTCATTGCAAACTGTTGTGATCATTTTAAAATCAGTTTGTAACGTGGGGATTTTAAGCTTTTCTGTGTCACACATAGAAAGACAATAAACTAAATATCTTTGGATTTTAGACATTTGAAGACATTATAACTGACTTGTTTCACAGTTTTCTGACATTTTATTGATAAGATAAGCAGATTTATCAATAATGGAAATAAGTGAGTTGCAGCTCTAAAGGAAACCTCTTGAGTCTCATAGTTCATTTATGATACTGTTAAACAAGACAGAAGAAAGTTTCTCACCATCTTTTATTCACAGCAAGAGACCCAAGTTAAATGGATTCTTTAATTAATCATACCGTAATGCTTTAAGTCTCAAGACGAATCTTAAATGGTGTTTATCTCCAGCTGTTAGAAACATGGATGATGTTTATTTGTACCATTTTAAAATCAACAGTGGCAGTTTGTACATGCATATGCTGCAGATATCCTAAATTAGCTTCACCAAACCTCGTCTTTGACTAACTGTGGTTATTTATTTTAGTCTTCGCCGCCTGTCAGTTGAAATCTGTCAAGCCAACTGACAAATGAAGGCAGAGCAGTTTCGCCAGCTGTGACACAACATTAAAAACAGATTTTACACAATCATAGTTCAATCAGCTGTGTGTGTGTGTGTGTGTGTGTGTGTGTGTGTGTGTGTGTGTGTGTGTGTGTGTGTGTGTGTGTGTGTGTGTGTGTGTGTGTGTGTGTGTGTGTGTGTGTGTGTGTGTGTGTGTGTGTGTGTGTGTGTGTGTGTGTGTGTGTGTGTGTGTACAGGGTTTTTCAACTTTGTTTATAAAAATTGAAACCAACCAAATTAAATAGCAAATACTTCCTTATTCTAATATAATCTGTGAAACTGTCCACGGGGATATAAAACAGGAAAGGGAATAAAGGAGGTTTTTCTTCAGCAGCTAAAGGGCAGATTCACAATTTCTCAAGTATCTTAAATCAACAGTCAGGAGCTCAAATGAACATTGAAACCTGTTTTTTCTTGCTGTAATAATTCCTCCTGTTCATAGTGACCATTAGAAGATCCCTTCATAATATTTACAATGGAAGTGATGGAGTTAAAAAGTTTAATCTGAAGCTAATACGAAGCTTCAGCGTCCAAATGAGTCAAATCTTCATCTTCTATGTTTCAACGTTACAGTGTTTTTAGTAGCAAAGTCTTTTTGTTCCTATACTTCCACCACAGCTCAACAGGAAACACTAAGAGGAGATATGATGCTAAAAAGACTGTAAATGTGTCAGATATCACTTGATATGACTAACTCACACTGATGAAGCTCAATAGAAGCTGATCAGAGACTTTTAACCTTTGTGTCGTCCTCCTGGGTCAAATTAACCCCGTCTGTTTTGACTGTTCCTTCCTTCCTCCCTTCCTTTCCTTCCTTCCTTCTTTCCTACCTACCTTCCTTCCTCCCTCCTTCTTTCCTTCCTTCCTCTTTTCCTTTCTCCCTCCCTTCTACCTTCCTTCTTTCCTTCCTCCTACCTTGCTTCCTCCGTCCTTCCTCCCTTGCTTTCCTTCGTTCCTCCCTCCCTCCCTTCCTTCTTTCCTACCTACCTTCCTTCCTCCCTTCTTCTTTCCTTTCCTCCCTTCTTTCCTTCCTTCCTCTTTTCCTTTCTCCCTCCCTCCTACCTTCCTTCCTTCCTTCTTTCCTCCGTCCTTCCTCCCTTGCTTTCCTTCCTTCCTTCCTCCCTCCCTCCTTTCCTTCCTTCTTCCTCCCTCCCTCCTTTCCTTCTCCCTTCCTCCCTTGACTCGAGGACAACAGGAGGGTTTAAGGCATTTTCAATCAAAGTGAGGACTGTAAAGGGATTTTCTAATGTTCAGTATGAACAGAAGGAATGATTACAGCAAGACAACCCTGCTTCAGTGTTTGAGCTCCTGACTGTTAGAGGTCTCAAGTCAAAGTCCACTGGTAACATAATGTACTGTTGCATTATGTGTGGATAAGAGAGTATTTATTTATCACTTGAGAAATATATTAATTGATCTTTCTAAAGTTTGACCTCTTTCTCTTTCAGACTATTATGATTCCTGGTCCAGATCTGAAACCAGGAGAAGAGTTTGAGGCCCTTAACTATGAAGTTCCCAAACCAGAGGCGGTGCAGTGGCATAAATAGACCACCGGGGGGCACTGCTCCTTGCTTCAAACCACTGTTGGACATTAACAGCAGTCACGGGCCAAATGCTGTTTAAAATTTTGGCAGCGGCTGGTTGGTTAGTTAGTCGACTTTGGCAGTAGACCAGGCTTCCTCTGGAGGCTTTTTGTTCTTTTTGGAAAATGCTGTTGGCTGTTCACAATGTTAAAGCAGCAGGTGAATTTTCAGGATGAACAAACCACCACACAACAGTCTGGATTACAACAATTCTCTTCAAGACTTTTTTTTTTTTATTCTATGAGAGTAACTTAATGTGTACATGTAAAGAAAATAATAATAAACAGACTTCCAGAAATTGTACGGTTTATTTCTGTGATGAATATACTGCATGTTGCCCTCAGGGGGGAAAATACAAAAATAAAGTGTCCCATCTGCTTTGCTTCACACCAGTAGGTTTCAGTGGATTTTTTCTTTTTCTTTTATCAGAATAATCTGTCATAGAAGATACATACAAAACAGTTTTTCTCTCTGCAAATCAAGGAATGGATTACAACACCTTTTTTTTTTTTCTTCTTCTTCTTACGTGACAACAAATTACAGCACGCTCATTCAAAAACACACAAACATGCAACAATGCTCACAGAACTAGGTCACTCCATTGACAAAAAAAAAACAAAAAAAAACCCTGGCGCATTGGTTTAACAATGACATAAAAAGAAACTTTGAGTCACTGTGGCTGTTTGGGACTGAATGATGCTGATGATTGCCGCCATTTGAGACACAATTGCTGGCATGAAGATGTTCATTACATCGATACAGACTACTGTTAACATTGTGAGTTTTATCCACCAAATACTGCTTTTAAAAGGTTACAATTATTTGCATTTCAATGTTGAATAATAGTAATGATTCTGACCTTTGTTTCCTTCTCAGAGTGTGAAATATAGGCTTGTTAAAGGAGACATAACATGCTTTTTGTGATTTGGTATGATTTTGGATGTCTGTATTAAACATGGTTACAGTTCCAAAACTTCAGGTGAACTTATGTAAAACTACTGCCTTCAAGTCAAAGCTCAGGGTAACCACCTCAGACGCTTAGTTTGCAAAGTTAGCTGCTTACTTCCTCTTTGTGATGATGTCAAATCGTTCGTGCATGCCTACACAAAACCTAAATTCTACTCGAACATGTGCTGATGTATTTGAGAAACTTGACATTTTGAGTAAACCTTAAGAAAAAGAAGTTAAATCCTACAACTACTATTTGTTTACGTTGCCTCTGGAGTCGCAGAAAGCTGTCCAATCAGAGCAGAGTGAACTCATCAGGACGAGGACGAGGGGCCTTAAAGAGACAGGAGCAAAAAACAGCCTGTTTCAGACAGAGGCTGAACTGAGGGGCTGCATAAAGAGCCAGTATAAGATAAACAAGGAGTTTTTAACTGGAGATCATGCAAACATATTCCAGTAGAGCCCCAGAGTATAAATATAGGCATGGAAGTTTGTATAATACACCTTAAGACTAAGAGTCATAAGACATGTTCACGTAATTATGACTTTGAGTTGTTTCTTCAGTGTTATCGTCCCTCTGCATACAAAATGGGTCATTAAGAAGGAAAGTCATATTTGTAAATATTATTGTAAAACTTAAAGACGTAACCACTGTATCTTTCAATGATGATGATGATACTGTTATCCCTGCAAAAAAAATGTGTTCAACCAAAACCCAAACTTGTAGTTGTTAAGCTTACCAATTAAAGGGGAGTATCCATAGCGATGTAACCTTCTGCAGTTTACTGAAATTAGGGCTAACCTCCACTAGTCATATTAGATCAGGTCAGATCAGATCTTCAAAGGATACAGTATCCATCAATTTAACATTCAACATTTAATCTGTTTTTTTTAACAGAGTTTCTAATCACATTGTCCCATTTTGGTGAAGTTGGTGTCTAGGGCATTGCATCCATATAATAAGCAATGACATCACTTTCTATGTTCAGAAATAAAGAGATTATGCAATTTTCACTCCACTCTCTAGAGTAGAAATTGTAGGCTGTGAGACTGAGTTTATGGTAAATTATGCACATTTTTGCCTTTTTATTATTTTTATTATTATTATTATGACTGAATCAAAAGGGAGAGTTGTGTTAGTGTTAATGTGCATTTAGGCATGAAATCAGTCACTTAAAGGGAAACTTCAGCTTTTCAACCTGGACGCTACTTTACCATCATTTTGTGTCTATATGACTAATGAAGACAACAGTATTTAAAATTATTGAATGAGAGCAAATAAGTTGCAATGTAATCCTATGGGGAAATAACACCCTGTCAATGTACGTACACTAAATGTGAATGTTTTTGTAGTGTCTGACAAAATTATAAAAATGACCATACAGAAAACATCTAACCAAGCCATAGCTGAATATGTGGCTGATTTCAACAACAACTCAACTCTTGTGAGATTTCAAAATGAGACTTTTCCTTGATTACTTTGATTACTCAGTCTGGTCCTTTCTATAATGTTCAGCGTGTCAGTGGTGAAAATTAGCATTTTAATGGACGTGCAGTGGTTGCTAACTCAGTACTTGCTCAGTACTGGACCAGTTGTTGTCCTTATTAGTCACTTAGACACAAAAAGATGGGAAATATAGGGTCCAGGTTGAAAAATATCAAAATTTCCTTCTAGCAAATATGTATGCATAGTTTTATCACTCATTAATTATTGATTGAAATTTTAATTTCCTGGCTGCGCTACTTTACACTTGCACTTTCTTCTACTTTGAAAATATTATTTCCACAAAAGAACAAAATAAGACTGAATTTATCTGGTGTATGCTGGTTAAGAGTTCCATCTGTTGTGTCCCGTGCTGATTGTGTATTAGCACTGTGAACCTGCTTAGTTTAGGTTTTGTGACATATTCACCCCAGCCATAGGTCCAACATACATACATACATGGCAAACTGTCACCTAAAAACATACAAAGACACAAAAACATTTTAATTTAAAACGGGGGGTAGAAGCAGGAAGAAAAAGGACTTCATCTAAATGTCTTAGATGCCCTTCTATCAACCAAGAAATGTTCGTAGTTCATTGCTAGATCATCGAGGGACATAATGAGTCTGACATATGTGCTTCAGTAAAAAGAAAAGTTTTTAGTCAGGTTTGCACAACTTACAGTGTCCACCTCATCATGCCTCTACTACAGGCTTCTCAGTGGACAGCGGCAAAAATAAGCAGTCCAACCTGTAATAACATGGCTCTAGCTTCTACCCTTCATGAGCCCAAGTAATTCACCATCAGAAAGGGTTTTCAGCTTTTCCAGCTGAGCTGAGCCAGCAGTCTGAAGTAAAAAACAAAAAGTTCCCCTGACCATCACTTGAGCACTACCAAAATGGTCTTCCAAAATGGTTAGTTCACCTTCTCCCAATTTAGAGGGAAGTGAAAGTAAATACTAGATAGGTTTAGGTCACAAGTCAGGTGGGAACACGAGGGCCTCAGCAGCAAATTCTGCATCGTCGTCTTCGTCTTCTTCAGGAATATTCTCTGGCTCCCATGTGAAAACGTCTGAGGCATTATCTGTGAATGAACCAGATCTGTCCCAGGAACACATAACGTCACGCCGGCCCAGGGCTATGTTTTCTTTAGCTTCATCTGTCTCCTCTGTGCTGATATCTGCTCGAGCTTCTTCGACGTAGAGAGGCTCCTGGTTCTCTGTGACATCATCTTTGTCACTCTTCAGATTATCAGGCCTGCTTTCACTTGACGTTTGTGGATCTGTAGTTTCCCAGGGGCAAACCTCTGTTGCAGCCCTGTCTTGTTTTTGGACAACTGCTGGCTCTTCTGTGTCCCATGGACAAACACTTGCCCGAGCGCTATCTTGCTTTTGTAGAACTTTCGGCTGATCTGTGTCCCATGGACAAACATCTGCCCGAGCACTGTCTTGCTTTTGCAGAACTTTCGGCTGATCTGTGTCCCATGGACAAACATCTGCCCGAGCACTATCTTGCTTTTGTAGAACTTTCGGCTGATCTGTGTCCCATGGACAAACATCTGCCCGAGCACTATCTTGCTTTTGCAGAACTTTTGGTGCATCTGTGTCCCATGGACAAACATCTGCCCGAGCGCTATCTTGCTTTTGTAGAACTTTCGGCTGATCTGTGTCCCATGGACAAACATCTGCCCGAGCACTATCTTGCTTTTGCAGAACTTTTGGTGCATCTGTGTCCCATGGACAAACATCTGCCCGAGCACTATCTTGCTTTTGCAGAACTTTCGGTGCATCTGTGTCCCATGGACAAACATCTGCCCGAGCACTGTCTTGCTTTTGCAGAACTTTCGGTGCATCTGTGTCCCATGGACAAACATCTGCCCGAGCGCTATCTTGCTTTTGTAGAACTTTCGGCCCATCTGTGTCCCATGGACAAACATCTGCCCGAGCGCTATCTTGGTTTTTCTGAGCCTTTGGTTCATCTGTCTCCCACGGACAAACACCTATCCTAGTGCTGTCTTGCTGTTGAACAATTTTTGGGGCATCTGTGTCCCATGGACAAACATTTTCCCGGGAATTTCCTGTGCCTGCTTCTTCTCCCCCCGTCTCCCATGGACAAACATTGGTGTGAGCTGTATTTTGCCTTATATAACTCTCTTTGGAGGCCTCTGTCTTTCCTGGGTCTGGTCCACCAGTTTCCCAAGGACAAACATCTGCCTGTCTTTCTGTTCCTTGTGACAAAATCTTGGTAGCTACAATTTTTTCAGGCTGCTCAGTATCCCAGGGGCATACATTTACTCTTGCATCAGTAGCCTCTCTCTGTACTGATACACCTTCCACAGGCAAGACACCTTTTTGTGAGTCTTCTGGTTTGTCTTGATGTCCTGAATCCCAGGGACAAACATCTGCCTTGATAGTCATTTGTGAAGGTGAGCCTGTATTTGTTGGCTGTGTGTTTCCCTCTTCCCATGGACAAATATTTTCCAATTTAGGTGGATCTGGGAACTCCCATGGACAACTTTCTACTGTCTTGGGCACTTGTCTCTCCAAATGCATGGCAGGTGATTTTGTTTGGGGAAGTTGCTCACTTCTTAAACTTCCTTTTGGTGTACTGGGAGAGACAGCAGATTTTATAACTTCATGTAGTAAGGGCACTGTCAGCGATCCCTTTCTGCCCGAACGATTTAGGTTTTCATATACAACGTCAGCCTTGTCCTGAATATCCCACGGACAAACATTAGAATATTCATCTTGTTTCTCTGAAGTTGAGGGGTTTTCTGTAGTATCCCAGGGACATATATCTATTGTAGGTGTCAAAGACGGTTTCCGTGGATTTCTGGACAAGGTAGCATGAGCAACAACCGGAACATCTTGTGAATCCCAAGGACACATTTCACTACGACCACTTCCTTGACTTCTCACACTAGCTTGATCTTCCCATGGACATAGATTAGTTCGTTCAGATACTTGTGAATCCCAAGGGCAGACATCTGCTTTAACGCTCTGCTGCTTCCTTGGTCCCTCTCCTTGCTGTAGAGTACCAGGTCCTTCCCATGGACATATATCTGCATGAGAAATAGTACGAACTGGTGTGATTCGACTACTTCTTCTGCGAGTTGAAGGAGTCCTCGAAGTGCTGCCAGTGTCCCAGGAAGTAATACTACTACGTTTGCTGTTCTGCCTTGATAAAAACACATTTTCATATGTGCCATCTTTTTGCATATCATCCGTGTCCGAGGGATAGATGGCAGATTTGACAATCACAAGCCTTCTTGGACTTCTTTCTGAGGAATCCACAGAGGACAGTCTTACTGCATTTTGCTTCACAAGGCATGGTTTTCCATCTGTTAATGTCAAACTTCTTTTCTGAAGTGACCTCTTTTCCACGCTTGGACGTCTATTAGATGTTCCTAACCTCGGTGTTGTGGAAGCACTATCCTGACTTTTTTGTGAAACAGAATCCTCTATATTTAAATTTCCCTCCCTGCTGGACCTGCTGACTGAATCCATGGATCCCATAATTGATTTCACAGAGAGCCACTTAGTGGAGGTTGTCCGGAAGGAGAAGACACGCTGATCTTTTGTGACCTTTGGTCTTGGAGAGGCTGGCGCACTTGCTGACACAGGAGCCTGTGGTTTGGGAGAGTCAGTTTCACTCCTTTCCACTGAAGGAGTTTTTTCTACAGGTGGCAAATATTCCCAAGGACAGATCAGCGCAACTGGGGATGATGACCTTTCTTGCTCACCATCCTGGGAATTTGCATAAGTGACATGTTTCTGGTTCTTGTCCCCTGATTGTTCATGCTCTAACTCCCAAGGACAGACCTCAGCCTTGTCAAATGACTCTGACTGGAGAGCACTCCTGGTCTGGTCACTAATGGAGATGCTCTGCCTGGACTTGTTCAGCACTGTGCTGGATCTGTTCATCTTTGCTATGTTCTCCATAGAAGGGCTGTTAGTTGAAGTCAGACTCCAGGACTTATGAAGCCTGGTGTGATCGGGATGCAGAAGATTGGTATCGATTGTCAGGTTTTGGGCACTGACTGACTTACAGACCCCTGGTGGGATGTCTAAGGAGTCTGTCTCAGATCGCTGGGAGGATCTCTTTACGGAGTTGGGCTTTAAAATGGAGCCACGCCTGGAGGAGTCACGTCTGGAGGAGTCTCTTTCTCTGACATAGTGATAATCACTTTGGGACTTGCGAATGGATGGTGATCGTGACGCAATTGAACTTCTGTAACTGATACTGACAGTATCTGGGGACCTCCTAAAGGAATCAGACATATGCACACTTCTACTGCGGAAGGAACCATCTTTCTCCTCACGGCTGCACTGCCGGCTCATGCTTTCTGGTATCTCAACAATTCGTCTAATTATGGATCTCCCCAATGTACATCGAGAACTTCGCTTCTTTGACAGATGAGGGTTGTTTGCAGTCATCTTCTTGGTCTTGTGGACTTCTAACTGGGCATATAACTTCTTCAGTTCTTCCTGGTGTATATGAAGAAGGGTGGAATTGATAGAGGGATTGAGGGAATGGTGGAAATAATTGAGGAGAGGAAAAGACATGGAGAGTAACAAGTCAGAGGAAAGGTAAAAGGCACATGTGTATGTAAGAACAGCACAGTTTAGGATAAGAAAAGGGTAAAGGGTGGAGAAAGGTCATATAACATTTGTTTATTCTACTGTTGATTGTGAGTAATTACTTGTAATTTATTATTTAAATTATAATACATTTAAGATCTGTTTAAGTGAGTCTACATGTGGTCATAACTGAAATTAAGGGACATTTATATTCTTTATTTAAATGTGACATTTGGAATTTCTTCCACCTTTTGTAAATTATGTCCCAATGCAAAGTGATAACATCGTTCTGAGGGGACAAGTGAGTTTACCCGAAAGTCATCCGGGTCCACACCGGGCTCACTCCAAACAGAGTGGAAACTGCTGTTGAGGTATGAGCCGGATCGCCGCATGTCCACCTCATCTTCATACACCTCTGCTGCAATCTCCTCTTTCACAGGCTTGGACACATATAGAAACTGTGAAAAATACAGAAACATATAACTTGTAAGTAAATAAGTCACATATGTAAACAAAAATGTAGCAGAGAACATTTTCTAATGATAGCAGAACTCTATCCAAGATTAATCCAATGGGATTTTGTGATCCATTGACTCTAGTTGATGAAACTAGAGAAGGAAGGAACTGAATCTTAAGCCGTTTTCACACATGAACTTCAGACGTTATCCAGAGAATCAACCATTTAACACATGTATCACACAGCAGGAGACGGTCAGTGTCAGATACATTTTCACCTTCTGGAAATAGTCTGTTTGGTTTTCGGCAAAGGGTGCAGAAGGCACAACATAATGCTGAAGACATGTTGTGGTTGTAATTCAGCTTTTAAAGTTTTTCATCAGAAATAAAACAGCTTTACTGTTACAAGAAATGTTAACACCTGAATATGACACAACAACAGTACCTATAATACCATCACTTCAATTAATGTGATTATAAAATATGACACATACATTCTAATTCATGTACTGTGTCACCTGAATATTAGGTACAAATAGGAACAAAGAAGTGACACTGTACACTCACTACCACTGGATTTTTATGCATACTGATAACATTATTCAACAAGACTATTACTCATCTGATCAGTTGACTACCTGTTGACTAATACGACCCATTGTTCCACCATACAACTGATTTACCTTGGGGATGAAGAGCAGGGCGAGTGTCACAGTGATGGTCACATGGGTGTGTGTGAAAGACAGCAGCAGCATCCAATCAGGATGGAGAGAAGGGAAGGTAAACCTGAAGGACACAGAAAACATAAAATTGTCCGACCTCAGTGTCACGTTTGTATAATGCTGAGGGTGAGGGCATTCGTTGTTTACCGTAATAAGTGGAACATGGAGGACAGAAGTAGCTCGTTGTGGATGGCGATGCCCATGTAGCGAGGTTCGTGGAAGGCTGAGGGGACCGGTCTGACGGCAGTCCACAGAGAGCTGCCCCAGCACAGGAACAGAAGCTCCGCTGTGGCAGGAGAAAGAAAGGTAAGATTACAATGATGTCTTAAATTTATTTAAGTTTAATGGATTTCTATCATTGCTAATACTGATGAAATGCTAAATAGTGTTTAAACTGTCAACTAAGGTAGTCAGAAGTAAAACTGAAGTCAGCGAAGGACATACTTTGACAGGTGCATTCTTGTTTAATACCACTTTGGAGTATTACCATGATTTACTGATTCAGTTTTGATCTACATAAGTATTAGCATCATACACACACACACATACACAATTACAGACATTTTTAAGTGCGTTCACTTCTGATTTTATCTCTAAATAAAGTGGTTTAGATAATGAAGCTGAATTCCTGTTTACAACCTGTCTGAGCCCTGCTTCTTGCTTTGTAAGAGCTTGTAGTAGCAATGTTACATGTACACTGTTACAGTCTCAGATCTCAGCAGTTAACTTTGGTGAGTACAATTGTTATCATTATTAGAATTTATATGGAATTATGACTAAAACAACAAAAATAGGACCCAAACTGTAATCAACTTTATTTTCCAAGCTTTTTCAGGATTTTTCCATGTTGATGCTGTTTCAATCAAGTTAATAATGGCTTTTGTGTAATGAATAGTTGAGCATAATCCAAAGTCAAAATCTATGAGGAAATTGTGTTAACTTCTTAAAGTTTTATAGAATTCATTAAGATGCTCACAGAGACTCAGTTGTCTGCAGTTAGTGAACATCTTGGTTTATTTGTAACCAAATTAAATGATAAAACCAAACATTAAATAACGTTGTGGAGTGAAATGGACACTGTCTTTCTTTCAAGTGCTAAGGCTTCACTTTCGCTGCCACTTACCCACGGCCATCATGTAGTCCCAGCGGTCCAGGTAGCACAGGTTGAAGCCCTGACCATCCGTTGTGTTGGTTGTGATGAACACTGGGATGTTCCTGTCACGGTTCTGCAGGACACCCACCGTCCACGCACACAGGAACCAGCTGACCGTCATCAGCATCACTCCCAGAATCCTCAGCAAGTGGAGGCTGGACATGTAGGGCATCCTCTGGGCTGTTCGTGAGAGGAACACCTTCAGGACCCTGTGAAGAGGCAAGGATCAAGATTTGGATAATGAAGACAAAATGATGAATCAAAACATCCTCAGGGTATTTTGTACTGTAGTTAAGTATAATTTTGAGATACTTTTACTTTACTGTAGTATTTCCATGTGATGCTACTTTATACTTCAAAGGGAAATATTGTACTTTCTACTCCACTACATTTATTTGGCAGCTTTAGTTACTTTTCAGATGAAGATTTGACACAATGGTTAATATAAAAAACTTTTAAAATATAAGACATTGTTAAAGATGAAACCAGTGGATGTCTTATCAAAAAGCAGTGTGTAGTCGGCTCACATTTCAGATTTTTCCCTCCAAAGTTCTCACATGGTTCCCAACATAGGGATGGGAACCACTGGACCAAACAAGCTAACTGTATATAAAGTAGTGTAAACCAGCTCCACCTCCAGCAGCTACAACAGTAACATGCTGCTTACTTTAATACTTTAACTACATTTTGCTGCTAATACTTGCAGGACTTTTACTTGTAAAGGAGTATTTTTACATTGTTTTATTGGTATTTTTATTTCAGTAAAGCACAAGATCACATCTTCCACCACTGTTATAGGGTGAAAAAGGTGGGAAGGGCAAAAAAAGCAAAAAGCAGCAGACTTAAAGTAGAAAGATTCAAAAGACCACAGACCTTAAAATCAAAACAAATCTGAGAATAACAAATTAACTAGTCTGATTATCTTAAAACCGGTTGTGTTTTTCCAAGATTCAACAAGCAGGTTTGAACATGTTTCAATTTGATATATGTTTAGTTTCTATAACTGCAAAAACGTATTGATTAAAACATTTGATATTTTCTGTGCAGCCCGAAAAAGGAATTACTGGTCTATATTTAAGACACAAATATTAATTTTTATGAAGTTGATAGAGATTTGATTTTTTGTTTAATGTCAACTGACTGTAGATCATAACATTTATGTCTGTCACCACTCAAAGCGCTTTACATCACATGTCATATTACCCTTTCACACACATTCATACACTGATGGCAGGGGCTACCACGCAGGGTGCCAACCTGCTCATCAGGGGGAATTTAACCATTCATTCACATTCATACACCGTTGGCACAGCAACGGGAGCAATTTGGGGTTAAGTGTCTTGCCCAAGGACACGTCGACATATGGATTGGAGGAGCTGGGAATCGAACCACCAATCTTCCAATTGGAGGACGACGGCTCTACCTCCTGCCCACAGCCGCCCCATAATAAGAAATAAATAATATAAGGTAGTGTTACAGAAAAATAAAAGTAAAGAGTAAATCTGCCCAAACCTACCTGTACATTTTCAGTGTGACGGTGCCGTAGACGATGGAGAAGCCCAACATTCGGACCCAACGGAGCAGGATACACCTGAAGGTGCTCGGCCTGAAGTACATGATGAAGACCTGCAGAGCACAGAGACGATGAAGCCAAACAGCAACAGTGTCGACAACAAACTGCTATAACTGTGCCTTTTCTAGATTTTGTCTTTACTCTTTTATTGCATATAAACTGAATATTTTGCTGCTGTGCTCACTTGTTTGTTGTTTTCTGACAGTTGTTTTCATCTGATTATGTTGTTTGTATTTCCGTCTCTCTTTTTTAATCTCTCTCTTTTAATCTCAACAAGATTTTTTGGCTGTTTAAATAAATGAAAAGGAAAAATAAAATATAATTATTATAGCTAAATAAATCTATTACTACTACTAACAGACAGTAGAAAGAGAAAAGTCCAAAAACTTAAAACAGGTTTGTTCAGTTTGCCTTTAGACTACTATCAGTACAACAACTACTACTATAGATCCTTCTGCTGATACTATAGCTATGACTTTGGTTGACTCTGTTAAAACTACGAGCAGTACAGATACTGCTGGCACCAGCACTAATACTGCCTACTACTACTAACATTACTACAAGTGAAACTGCTGCTGACACCACAAATTTCACCATCATACTACAGACAGTTTTCCTGCATATGAATAATATTAAAACATGTCATATCAGCTCGAAAAGACTCATGTTTGATTTTCCTTTTTATTTTCATTCTTAATACTTTCAGTCACATCCAACAACAGGTTGCTGCGTTCAGTATGAAACAGCGTCTGTAGAGTGGATGACTGTAATCCAGGAATTAAGCTCATTCCACTGTGACAGTCAGTGTCAGTCACTCTGGATAAGAGCATCAACTAAAGCCTAAAATGTGAATGCAAATACTCGCCGCTGTGTTCAAACCACTCATAAAGGATAAACTGCTCAGATTGAATACATATAGAATCAGAGACAATGTGCGGACGTCGGAGGAAGACGGTTTTAATCAGCAGAAATGGGCTACCCTTGGGATCTTTGTTATGGGCGTGACTTAACTAGAGGAAGAAGTAATCTGATTGGTTGAGGTAAACCTACTGATAGTGGGTGGAGCCCAATAACCTCAATGGAAATGGGAGGAATGGTGCTCTTTAGGTTTTGTAGGTTTGGTAGTTCATTTGTTAGTTTAACTGATATTTTAATATAATGAATACAATAAACTGACTAAATGAACGATCAAGTTCCTATAATTTATATTTAGCACCACTACCAGGCAGTGTTGGGCAGTGGTGGAAAGTAACTACAGGTAAGTACATTTAATCAAGTACTGCCTAAGTACAATTTTGAGGTACTTGTACTTTACATTTGAAAAAAGTCATGACATTACTTTACTTACTACTCAACAGCAATTAATTCATTAATGTCAATCAGTCAGTTTTTATTTATATAGCGCCAAATCACAGAAAAAGTAATCTCAAGGCTCTTTACACATAGGGCAGGTCTAAACCGTATTCTTATAACAGCAATAAGTCTAAGTCATTCCATTACTCATATATAACCCTTGTTACCGCCAAAAGTGCTGTTAAAACAACTTGAAAACCTCCCCACCCACATTATGTCTTCTGTGTTCAACACATGTTAGAAAAGAAAAGGAGATGTTGTGTTTTAATAACCATCCAGCTGAAATGTTAACTGTCCATCAACAGCCATCTTAACATTAGCCACAGTGACATTTCTCCTCTATTGGTGGAACCAGAGTGCCATGCCACTGTTCTGTCAAACCCCAATCCCAATTATTGTAATGAAAGAACTTTTTTCATTTTTTTGATGACATTAAGATATTTAAGGAGATAAAATACAGGAATTCACAATATTCACAATAAACAGAAATGAGAGGGAAACTTGGGGGGAAAAAACAATGTTGTGTATCAGAGGTATATTTTTTTCTGTTGTCCTATCCTGTCATATCATCTCTCAACCTCGGAGAATAATCCATTGACCCCTTTTAGAGGTTCTGACCCCAAGGTTGAGAACCACTGCTGTTACAGTGTGGCACATGGCTCTAACATCAGTTCCTTAACTTTAGCGATCCCCTGATCTTTCCTGTAGTGCCACCAGCAATTTTTACAAGATTGACCAGAGCTTCATTGTCTCCACAGGATGAATCTTCCCTTAACTTTTTAAACTCAGGATCACCTATACTTATTTTCACTTTGCTTGTAGAATTGGATGAGTTACCTTTCAAATGAAACCAGGGTTGTGAACAGTAATTTTGAGTACAGTCTTCTTGGGTTTGTGCACAGAAATGGGTAAAAACCTGGTAAGAGGTAAAACCAATAAGTTCATTTAAAGGAATATTACAATTTAAATATTTTAGCTATCAAATACTTACTCCCTGTAACCTTGTAATGCATCCCTAAAAAGTAGCAGCCTGGTGAAGACAGCAGCTGTACTACACTTGGATTCAGAGCTACATTGATCTAAATGTTTAGTATTTTCCATATAATCATCATAAAATCACAAAATGCACTTTTACCAGCAGAGATTTAGAGTAATTATGAGATGACAGTGTGACACACAAGTTGTCTGTTTTTAGCTATGACAAAGGATTAAATGTTGGGATTTCATATTGATTCTGGGTCTTGAGGAGAACGAAAGCTACAAACCCAAGCTCTGTTCATACATGACACATGACCTTTCTCAGCAGGTTATTCATCTTGTCTACTAAATACAAACTACGGGGAACAAGGGACAAAACATATTGGCAGGTTGGATAATAAGGACACCTCACAGTAGGAGTGTCCTAAATACTCACGCAGGCTGCCAAAATATTGGATTTTTAAAAATCTATTTTCCAGTTCAATGGCTGTTAATCCTCCTAGTTGAGTTGCCAATATTTTACAAATCACAGAAAACCCTACAAAGGGAGTATAATGATTTATATTCACCACGACTTCCTTCACTGGCAAAAAAAAGTTTTGATAGTACCACACGAGGACATCATAACTTTTAATGTGCTTTATCCACAAATTCTGCTGCCTTTGTTGCGTGAGAGTTGTATTACATTTTATTTGGTATTAAGCCCAAATGATGCTAAATACTCTTAGACTGAAAAGCAATTTCAGCTCCAGGTCCTATTAATGTGACACATATTAAAAAAATAAAGGATATAAGTGGCATTTATGGGTTAAAATGAATGTGGGGCAGCAGCTTTAGTGAAGAATAGGCTTTTGTATTTGTTCAAGCTGGTGTGAATGTGTGCACACTGCATAGCCAGCAGAAATACGACGTTGCTCTCTTCAATCCTTTTGATTGATGATATCAATGTTAAAGCTTTTTGTGATTTTCTGTTATTTATATACTGTTATGATGTCATTTTGTATGCTAAACATGGTCATAGTTCAGAAACCTGGTATGAACATATGTAAAAATGCTGCATCAGGAGGGGAGCCTCAAAGAGTCAGGAGCTAAAACAACCTGTTTCAGACAGAGGCTGAACTGGGGGGTTACATAAAGGACCAGTATAAATAAATAAGGAGTTTTTAACTGGCTTAGGGTTAGGGTTAGAAAACAGATTCCAGTAGAGCCCCTCATTAACTAACTATAAAAATAAAAATGAATGCACAGAGTAGAAGTTTCAGCAGTATAGCCATCCATCCTGTACACACCAAACAACACATCCACCAGGTCACCTGTTTGTAGATCAAATGGACACCGACCGACTGCAATGAAGCCCCACTGAGATGACAGAGTGACCCGTGACCTTTCTTCTGAGACTTTATGGTTTCAGAACTACTGTCAGTCACGTGGGCTGCAGTTCACCTTTAAATTTCACCAAAGCCCTTTCTTACACTTTGAATATACCATCTAACATCTTCTTCAGTCTCTTAAAGTAACAGCTTTTTGACAGTTGTGTCAATCATGTCTTGAGGGGGCAACGGCAGGTTGCTGTATATGGTGTTATGCTCTTTCCATAATGGTTCTGTCATAATTGAATAAAAACATTAGAAAACATTTATATATCATCAGTCTCTGCTGCCATAAGACCGATCCATTAAGACGTTCACACATCACATTAGACAAATGATCAATGACTGCCTGTACAGCACCAGCTCTGCACACACACACTGAATCACATCAGAGTCAGCAGGACGGGCTCACATCAACCAACACTTTCAGATAAATGGATAAAAAGTCATGGTTGGCGTTTCTTAATCGCTCTTTAATTGGTAAAATAAATCTAAAGATTGATTGATAATCTATCACTGGAGCAGAGAGATGTTATGAAAACTCACCTACCTCATTTCCACTTACACACACACACACCCTCACCCCATTCACCCTCCCACAAATTGTCCATTATAATATAATCTGCGGCGCTGTGCTGTGCAGTGATCTGTAAAGAGTCTCTAATCTGCGACACACTCAGCCAGCCTGCTCGGTCAGACACTCACCGGGAAGTAGAGGAGCAGAGAGCCAAACAAGATCGTCTCCAGCAGCAGGAGGCCGGACGCTCGGATCCTCTGAGGACGGAGGAGATGAAGAGAAAGCACAGTTAGAAAGTTATAAGAAGTTATGTTGTTGGTCCCTTCTTAATGTACTTACAAAGTAAGTGACGGAGAACAAAATCCACAGTCCTCCTTCTGTTAAAAAATGTATTCAAAAGTGGATCTGGAGCTAATATGAAGCCTCAGCGTCCAAATGAGTCAAATCAAGTCTTCTATGTTTCAACGTTACAGTGTTCTTAGAGCCAAAGTCTCTTTTTGTTACTATACTTCCACCACAGCTCAACAGGAAACACAAAGAGGGAAAAGACATAATATACCTGAAATTACAAAACTAACCAGAATAACCATCATTAATTGACTAAATAATGACTTTAGCTTCGTATAATCACATATTTCCCTCTTATTGTTACACTACTTAGTGTCTGTGTTTGATTGACAGCAGCTGGCAGGCTACTGATGCTACACCGTACAGATCAGAGACAAAGTGAACAAACTGCTGTAGCTAAAAGTCATGTATGGACAGTGTGTCACTAACAGAGGACCAAACCAGCACCTTATGGGTCCAAAGTTACATTAGCAGGTACATGTACATGCTGTTTAATGTGCTGCAGCTGAGCAACTAATTTGCTATCTAGTCTGCAAATTGACTTTTCCCTGGTAAATGTTTGTTTGGTGGCTCATTCAACAAGCTAAGGTGCATGACAAGACAATGGAGGACAACTCTTACAGTTTTTAATTGCTACATTTACTGTTTTTATTCAGTATTTATTATTGTGTGGGTGTGTTTTTAACTTGCAGCACTTTTACAAGAGTAGCACCCCAAATTTCATTGTATGGTTTTTAACATTATACTGTGACAATAAAGGAAATCTGATGTCTTCTGAAGACGTGTTCATGTAAATTAGATAAGAAAGAGACTTTAGCAGGAAAGCTAATGCAGGTTGTTGTTTAGAGTCTGTCTCTCTTGTGTTGTGTATCAGGATGCAATCAGGCTTAGTGTGACCGTTGGTTCTGCCTATGACAGAATGAAGTGTTATCACTTCATAGAAGATTTGGTTTGTTGTATAGAAATAAGAACTCCAGTTACATAAGCAGAACAGTATTTAATCAAAATGATCAACATCCTGATTAATAATTAAATAATTTAAAATTCTCCCTTTTGGTTTGTTTTTTCCCTCAAAGAAGAAAATAGGACACGTGATTAACATAAACGCTGTAGTAGACAAAAAAGGCTTTTAATTTCAGTTGGACTTTAACAATGATATAAAAAGACAAAAAACATACAGAGCATAATTTATAACAACATGTGTCATGGCTGGACCACCTTACTGACCTCTCCCCGTCTAAACCCCATCCATACAAAGACCCTACCCCTAAGCCAAAAGACCTCACTCACCCGGTTCCTACGATGCTGGTAGGCCACCAGCATACTGACAAAGATGAGGAGCATGAAGATGCCTTGGACGGCCAGCACGCCGGCCCTCAGAAGCCAGTCTTCTTGCACCCAGCAGGGGGTGCCATCCTGACAACTCTTACAGCCTGGCCAGCATGGAAGACAGATGGGCATCGCCGGGAAACACAGAGTGCTGCTCTCACTCTCGTTCACAGGTCCGCCATCTGCATCACACACAGACACATGTATCTACACCTACACAAAAACCCATTTAAGATCTCATGTAAATGTGACTTACATCTCCAAACCTACATACAGAACATTGTCATATCCTGTTATAGCTCATGTTTTATTTTGAAGTTGTTCTCCCTTTGTGTATTTTGTTAGTTTTACTTCCTGTGTTTCCCCTGCTTTAGTTGATTGCCTCGTGTTTCACCTGTCTTGTTTCACTCACCTGTGTCTTGTTTAGTTATTACCCCATGTCTATATAGGTTTTGGTTTTCAGTTCAGTTTTTGTCCGAGTCTCTCTGTTAGTGCGATGTTTTGTCCTGTGTAGTTTTTGTACCGAGTTATTTTGCCAGTGTTGCCTGTGTTTTTCTTTTGAGGTGTTTATTCTTGCTTTTAGCCAATAAAGTGCCCTTTTTGTCTGAGACTGTCTGCCTTTTTGGGTCCATCTGTGCTACTTACTGTGATAGAACATACAGCAGCATGAATCATGAAAATCATCATAAAATATCTCTAAAAGTTCATCTTTGTTTAAATATCCCTAAAGATGCAGAAGTGGGATAAGAGTATATTTTTGCCCAACACCCCAAAATCTGGGTGGTTTCTGGCTTGAAAATAAATATAAGGGTTAAGAGGTGGGAAGCTAGTGAGGGATCGTGTCCATGTTGCCACAGTAGCAGCTCTTACAGGGTGCCATCTGCACTGATGAGAACTGGGAACTACTCAGTGGCGGTTGGGAAAAGTACCATACATGTCTTTACAGTAACTGGTGTCAATTCATCAAGTACATGTTGAGATATTACACTGGATAAGTGAAAACTCTGACTTGTTGGTGATGCCTCATGACAGACAGTCAAAAGAAAACTTATCCATCCAGTAGTTCATATTTTGATGAAAGTAAAAATGTCTATCTCATGTTGTGCTAGAGAATCACCAAAGTCAACAGGATTCATTCTCTTCGGACTTTGAATGTCCGAAGAGGAACCCTAACCCTAACCCTAACTTCATGTCAATCCATTTATGAGTTGATGAGATATTTCAAACTGGAACAAAGTGGTTGACCAACACCGCCATCCATTGAGTCATGTCTGAATCTTGGGTTTGACTAAATGGACAGTAATCAGTCTACAGAACTTAAAAGACCAAATGTTGAAGTAACCTCATGAGAACTGAAGCTTTCTATTGGTTAGTTATTAATTTAGTTAGTTATACTTAGTTTTTCAACCAGCTGTGGTCTGAGATTGACTTACCTGGGTCCTGAATGACTATGTCAGGGTTGTAGTATCCCTCTCTACAGCGGCAGCAGTATTGACCCAGCCGAAAGCCCTGGCCTGGAACTGGTACACACTGGAAGAAACAGAAAGAGAATTCAGCTTAAGTGTCTTATTGTTGTCATGTTATTTTACGTTTTCACTTCTTATCCTTTGAGGAATAACAATAGGAACAAATAGTTAATAAAATGCTCAATTGTTAGTTTTCTTTCTATTTCTATTGTTTATGTTTTTATTATATTATATATTATATTATATATAGCATTATTTGGGGGAATGTTTGCCTCTATTAGAGCAATAGAGTAGAGATGATAGATGACATGAAAGACATGTAACAAAGGTCACCAGTCTGGCTCCCTAACTTCTTTTGTCTGCTTTATTGATGAATACTTTTTTGAAACTTCTCTCAATTTGCTTTACTGTTTATATTGGTTTACTGTAATTATCAGCTTGTTAATCATCTCAAAAGCTTTTTGAACATTACTAACCTGCACAAATGGTGTTAAATATTTGATTGATTGATGATCAGACATGGTGGCACCTACATTACAATCGTACGATAAAAATGCCAAATTACACAATGCCTAAAATAACCAAATAGGAGTGTCTGATGTCCTGAACACGTCAACAGCAGCAGACCGCAGATGGTCTGGGTGGTCTCAGGTCTGTGGTCTTAACGTTTAACTGTGAGATGCTTTTTCTGCCAGCGCTGTGAAGCTCATAGTACCTGAGTGAATAAAGGTTAAAAACAGGGTCACATTACTCTCTCTCTCACTCTATTTCCCTCTGATGCTAGATTCAATTTAGCCAGTCGGAAGAGATAACCACGCAAACACAAACACACACACACACACACACACACACACACACACACACACACACACACTTGGATGCTCTGTGTGTTAATCTAAGTTAAAAGCTAAATGGACACATAAAACCTCCACTGAGAGCATTATCCTTTTCTAGAGAAATCCCGTCCCAAACACACACACACACACACACACACTCAAACACAAACATACACACAAACACACACACTGGCCTCACATATATATATATATACAAACCCACAACCGTTATCAGATGCTCAAAGACCTAATGGCATGGGCTGAACATTAATGTGATATGGATTAAACACAACGGTCAACTTAATTCTCTTCACGGCCGCTCGATCTCGATTCAACAGAGCGTCGTAGTAAATCATTGGATTCAATCATCTGTCATGTTTAAGTTTAAACCACGGGTCAGAACGTCACTGCAAACATTTTACAGTTTCATGGCTGCCTCGAATCCTGTTGTTTACATCAAAAGATTACAAAAAATATTACTTGAGCCAAACATTATATTTAGCATCAAACCTGAGTCTTGCATCTGTTCTTATGTCTGAATAACTGCTGCATATTTTCATGTTAAGGTGGTTTCTGCTGACATCTCTACAATCTGAAATTCTTCCACCTTTACATATATTATACATGCATATTATACATACATGTATTTAGATGTTGAAACATTACTGATTCTGAAGTGGTTTTGTATTAATTTAAGAAATATAAACTCTTTAATCAGTCAGCTCTTGTAACCGAATGTCTGATTGTACTTTCACTGTTTTCAGCACATATTCTGCTGACTCTAAAGTATGCAAAAGCTTTAGCAAACAGTTCATTATCAGTGGAAAGTACAAACTAGTACAAACTAGTTTTATATTGTTGCAAAAGGAATGAAAGGGTGTGAAATCTAAATTGAAGATTCCCCCAAGACATGTTTTAATATGTATAAAAATACTTTGTGTCTGACATAATTTAATAAAAAAAGATATAAATACCTAGTCCTTAAAATTACATCAAATGAGCACCCCAGTAGTTGAACTGCATATGCTGCTTGACCACAACTTCCAAGGTTTGATCATCGGGTCAAATGTGACCCAGTAGGCCCAACAGGCATTAACTCAAAAACGAGTTATAATTTCATTGAACTCATTCATTGAGGTCTATTGACCATAATTTCCAAAAGAATGAATAAAACCTGTGCTTATAAATTGGAATGGAGTTGGCTAAAAAGGACTTACATGTAATTGGATGATAATTTATACCGTATGTTTTATAAACAGTCAAACCAGACCGGGTCCATTTTGACCCAAGATCCGAAAAATGTTGCATGGTCAATAGCAAGACAACAGGAGGTTTAAACAAATATCTTCAATGTCAAAAATGGAACTGACTCATGTCTAGGGCTGGATATCGGTACTCGATTTAAGGTATCAACGGCAGCATTCTTCGTTTTAATGCAACATGTGATTGGCCCACTGTCACAGCAGCTACAACCTGCCTGTGGTGGTGAAGTCGCAATTTAATGCTTCTGTTCACATGATGGGTATCGAATAAAATACTCAATTGGTATTGTATCACTTTAAGGGTATTTGGATTGGTACTGGTATCGTAATTTTTTAAATGATACCCAGCCTCCTTCACAGTAAAGTCCATTCTCAGTGTTTGTGAACTGGAGGGTTCAGGCTTCCACATCACACTTGTGTAAATTGCGGAGGAGATGCAAGGAGACATGACAACACAGGATATGAGACGATATGGGATGTGATGTGAAGACGAGAAGAAACCAAACAAGACATGTTAAGAAAGGACAGGACCAAACAGGACAGGAGAAAGCAGGCGACCCAGTACCGGCTCAGCTCAGCCAATGGGTTTGAATCCTCTAAGTCAGGTAAGACAGGACGGGACAAAGGGTGCCTTCTGGATTTGGGGATTTTTAGGACTGTTCTCCTTTTATGTTTCAGACCTCTGTGAGTGTGATGCATAAAGGGGAAGTATGTCAGCAGGCTGGATTATCGCCATAATCCATCAGATCATCCCGCAACCCGCCACCCAGCACTGCCATCTTTAAATAGACGACTGAGATGAGAGGTAGAGGATTGGGTCTGAACAGACAGGCCGGCAGGGAAAAGGGAGACTACCGCAGAAAGAGAGAGGTAGGGGTCGAGGGGGGTTGGTGATGGGGCAGCAGACAGAAGAGTGGAAGTGTGAACGGGTGAAAGCTTGAGCGAAGGATAAAAGGCAAAAAACTAAGGGCTTAAACCATTTTGAGAGGTCGCAAACAGTTTAGAGTGTATTTTTGTGACGTAACTAAAAGTCAGAAACATGACCGTTTAAACAGCTTGTCCAAAGTTGAGACGGTATTTACATGTAGTGGGAGTAAACTGAGTTGTGGTGCATCTACACAGATTCTGGCAACACGTCCAATATGTTGAGACTACATGTTCTGATATGATCTGGAGCTTTTGTTGGCACATCACAATCTTCATCAGTTTGTCCAATTGTCAAAGAAGTGTAGATGTTCATATTTATGTTTTTTTCTGAGTGCTTTCAGAACTTTTTTAAGTTATCCAAAGTCTGATATCTCTTGTTCCTCTGTGTCATAAACCTCCACTATTGTACAAAAATGATCAATGAACCATTATCAATGTAGTACAAAAGTAAAGAGGTTGTGATATGTACCACAACAAGCTAGTGAAGCTAACAGAACAGTGTTACTGCACATGCTCAGTGTGTCTGCTTTACACAGAACTACTCTCCTGAGACTAAAAATCAAATATTATTAGTCTTTGTAGCCATTTCTTACCAAACTAAGATACATCAGGCTTTGGATAAACACACAATACTAGTTAGTAGATCAGTTAATTGTTGATTTGGCTCTGCTCGGGAGATTTGTTGACAATAAGAAAAAAATTTGAAAATTGCAATCCATATCCTGTAAAGACTTCTTTCCATCAACAGAACATCAACAGTTGTATTCTTTAAAAAGATCACAAAAATAATCATCTCAAGTTTGGACAACTCTTCTATTCAGCCACTCTTTTAAAAAAAGTTCGTAATGAGGAAAGTTTGACCTAAAATGTCAGACTGAATTGCCATTTTCTCCTTCGTGTCAGTCGGTACAGAAGTTATGGTAGCAGTAACTAGAAGTGGTTACCTTCATGTTTTTCCCAAAGATTGTAAGAAGCTGTGCATTTATATGGATCACTGATGTCATACATGCATGTCACCATTTTTGTGGTAATGTTTCTTTCTCTGTACAGTACATTGTGCATGTAGCCGGGTAGTTAGCTTTTATTAAATATGATGTTACTATCATTTGCTCTGATTAGTTGTACAATAGACAGAAATAGCTTTCAGTAGGCAAAACATCAGGCATCTGTTCTAACAAGAAACTACTACTGTCTCACATTTAGGAGATGTTTCTAAAAGGAAATCGAATGTTTTACTTAAACATTTTTAATTCATAATCAAACCTGTCTCCATCACTGGAAGCAGAAAGAGTTAAGCCAAAAATGATTGTTGTTTCATCTGAATAATTAACAGATGAGGTCATTAGGCTGGAAGTGATTTGGTATTGCATAAAAAGGGGGCACCCTGCTGGCTCATTAATCTAAGGTACAGTACAGTATGTACTATGAAGTCACCGTCAGGAGAACTAACCCTAACCCTAACTCAGGCCCAACTTTATGACATATCATTCCCTATTTTCTTCAACTTTCAACAATCAATCTTTTACAATGAATCCCTAAAAGAGAAAATATAGGAAATTACCCTGTGAGATTTAAACCTGATGCTGTGTGGGACAGTTTTATTAACGATGATAATACTCACTTCTCAGGTGAGGCAACACTTCCACGCTGTTTGTTGGACATACTTTAAATATCTACAATCAAGTCCCTTCAACTCTCTATGGATAACCTTGACGTGGATGACTGATGATCTTCATAGACAAGTACCTCGGCATTCACCTGGACAACACCTTCCGCTGGAAGGCCCTTGATGAAAGTTTGAGTTCTCGTTTACAGCAGAGATTATACTTTTTACACAGGCGTGCCTGGGGTGGATCAAAGGATTGTGTTTTTATTCTATCATAGTCAGGTTTGGGATGACAGCATGGTATGGCAGTGTCTCAGTAGACTTAAAATTTAAGCTTGCTGATCTCGTACAGACTGACATGAAGGTGATGAGGAGAAATGAACACCAGTCCCTGTAGTAAACATATGAGCAGTCTGTTCTCAGGCAAGCACAGAGAGTAGTGTCTGATCCATCTCATATTCTTACCCTCTGGAAGACGATACAGAGTACCTCAATGTAAACGCCAACGTTTTAAAAACTCAGTGGCGCCTATCTGACTTATGATTTGAAATGTGCCTTCAAGCTGCAGGGTTCTGCATTAGATTCATGATATGACAGGAGAGGTTGTGTAATAGATTTTTGATATGAGACAAGGGATTGTGCAATAGATTCATGGTATGACGTGAGGGGGTTGTGTAATATGTTGCCGGTTCTCATCGCCGGTTGTGTAATATGTGCAATTAATGTAATGCAATTAATGCAATGTGCAACAGTATATGTAATTGGTGGTTGTGATGTGTTGCAGTATGTGTTGCTTTGTTAATGTGTTGTTTGTTTTATACTAGAACTGCTATGGAGGGATCTGCATGATAAGACGATACGGCATATGCCATGCACACATAACATATGACATAATCAGATCAACCTGCTTGTGGGGCTGAATACAAAGTTCTAGGATCACCAAAATCCTTAAGATTCATTGTCTGGGGACATTTTAAAACCACACCAAATTTTATGATAATCCATCCAGTAGTTGCTGATATATTTCAGTCTGACTGACCAACCGACCTCAGAGTCCCTCCTGTAGCATAACAAACACATAAAGATGGCTACGTGGAGCTGCTGATCAGTGCTGGACTTAAATCTGCCACTCGTGTTTTTGTCCTGTAGCCTTAACCTTTCACCACATTTAATTCAGCTATCTAGAAATCTCTCCAATAGTTTTAGAGATATTCTGCTAAATAACAAACAAACATAACCTCTCCAGCAGAGGCAATAAACCAGCTAATTGTGTGACTATAGTTATTAATCATTGGTTCCTCTGTAGCTGGGCAGTGGGATCCTAAACAGACTAAATCAGGGGTGTCAAACTTGTTTAAGTTTAAGGGCCACAAACAGCCCAATTTGATCTCAAGTGGGCCAGATCAATATAACAATTATATAATAATCTATGAATAATATATAGGATGTAATATATATTCTAACTTTACTATAATAAACCATCTATTGACAAAAAAGATGAACAGCCTGGGATGTCTTAAGAAAGATTAGTGCAATTTCAACAATCTTGTGTCTCAGTGTGAGCCTTGAACACTGCTTTGTTTTATTGATGCTTATCACAGAACAAGCTTATTCACAAAGATAAATCATCTCAAACAGACTTTCTGCAGGCAGGGCTGTCAGTTTGGGGGTTTCCCTGGTAAGAGATGCTGATAAAATGTCAGTTAAAAAAAGCTAAATAGTCAACAAAAATGTCAAATGTTTTCTTTTTTGGTTTAGTATTTCATTTACCTCCATGGTGGTGCGGTTGCACTGGTGTGTATCACCAAACCAGCTGTTGCCTGTTGTACATTGGTCCAAGTCGATGCCCTGAATGTTGACATCCACGCGAACCACACCTCTGTACGGGAACACACACACATTCACACAAACACAAACACACACACACGCACACGCACACACACACACACACACACACACACACACACACAAATATGTGTCTGAGAGGAGAATCAAGAGTGGCTCCGAAAAGACATTTCATCTATAAAAACCTGCATGGCCTTTAAGTGGATTCCCTTTTAAATATCAGATTTAATTAAACTCTGCTGATTCAAAACACTTTTTATTATTCCAAATGGTTACAAAACTTTTCTCCAGAGTGCCACAGGAAAGGTCACAGGGGCCAACACAGAACTAGAAAGGATGGTGAAGTACAAATACCACTGTAATCAGTTTCAAAGCTCCGACCCGTTTAAAGGGACTTACAGATAAAAGGGTTTATTTTTAGACTTGCAACCAAGTATTTCTAAAATGCTTTTCTAATATTAATGATGTTTTATTAGCAGGAAAAAGGAAAAAGCTTGACGCAACTTCAGTGAAAAGCTTGAAATTTAGCCAAAATGGAGTCACAGTTTTAAAAGCTTCACAATGTAGTCAATAAATAATGAGTTTCCCACCAAAATGTTGCATTCAAACAACTGAGTCATCCTAAACTCAGACAGTATCTGCTAAGACCAATTCTACACATTATTGACACATATTGGACAGCAGTATATTGCCTATCCAATACAACACTTCATGCAAATAACAGTTTCTTTAGTTGTATTCCTGCTTATCTCAGCTTGTTGACAACACAGCCGGTACACTCTTGTTTGTCCATGTGACACTATCAATACCAACGACCCAAGACCGCCTGAAATTGGTCACATAATCACTTCCAACTTCACCTTCCACCTAAATTTTGAGCATGAGACACCTTCTCTGGACTTGTAGTAGTGTGTCTAAGTGTGTGTGTGTGTTTAGGCCCTTACCTGAACTCAGGTGTCAGGTCAGGTTTGAGGCCATAGAAGGACGTGGACAGGGTGAGCATCCAGTTGGGCAAGAATCGTCCATCTTCACATTCCAGGAAGGGGGCACTGGCCCAACGCACCCCACTGCGATTGGTCACATAGCTGTCGCCCTGCCCCCACTTGGGCGTGTCCAAGGTGCTGAGGTCATTGAGGAGCACCCGCTTGGACAGGCCTGCCAGCGGCTGGTTTGACTCTGGGAATTTAAAGCTTCTGAACCAGCTGTCATCAGGGGCCGGTGCCGGAGGATGCAGCATATCCCACGCCTTGGATAAGTCCTGGAGTATGATGGTCTGAACCTTGGCTGTGGGGTTTCGGGTGGCGTGGAGCACCAGCTGTGGCACCAGAGCAGCTGGGTCAGCATCAAAGGTGAACAGGGCATGCTGGATGAGCACGTCGGCCTCCAGGAGAGCACGGACCAGAGCGTGGTACCACTCCATGTCCTCCTCAACCGTGCTCTCACGCAGGTCACTGGCCTGGAAGATCATGTTGAGGAAGTTGGCGGTGTTGGCCACAGCATCCATTGCTGGCCTGAGAGGGACACTGAAGCTGCTGGGCAGGGGTCCGGTCTGCTTTATTAGGCTGTACGTCCGTGAGCAGCGGGCCTCTTCCAGTGTGGAAGGGTCTCCAGTGTATAAAAAGGTCTCAGCTGGTGACCAATCATCCTCCTCTGCGGGAGCTTGTGAAGGCGTCACAGCAAACTCAGAAGGCTCAGGGGGGCTGGAGGGAGTGGTGGGGTTGCTGGAGGGGTTGCTGGAGGGAGTGGTGGAGGGGTTGGTGGAGTTGTCTGAAGTCTCTGTGCTGTTTGATAAAGAGTCAGTGCTGTTATCCGCCTCCGCTGTGACTCCTGATGCGAATTCTGGAGTCACCTGTGCTGTGAGGAGGGATGGGAGCAGAGGAAGAAGAAGAAGCCAAACAGGTCCCATCCTGGATTCACTGTGGTGAAGAGGAGGAGGAGGAAGAGGAGGGGGTCACACACCTACTACACCGTCTCAGTTTGGCTCTTGGGCCCTTTGTATTTCCTTTGAGGAGAAAGAAATGTCACATGTTGGCGGAGGTTTGGACTTTAGAGGCTCCGCAGCAGCAGCAGGTGTCTCACTCAGACTGGGAGCGCACGGCTCCATCTAGGCGACGCACGGTCACATGCACGCGCCCTCATGCACTCGCACACGCACTTACATGAAGCTATCATTAAACCTGCATGTCCTCGGTGGTGCTGCTGGAGGTGGTGGGAGGCGGAGGACGCAGGGGGCATTCCCCGCATCTCCGCAGTCCGTCCGGTGTCTACAGCCTGCGGTCCACCCAGTCCCCGTTTCTGCTGTTTACAGTCGCAGAGAGGAGGAGGAGGTGGAGAGGAGGAGGAGGAAGAGGGAAAAGCCTTAAAGTTGGGGGATCCCCGTGTCAGGTGGGAGGAGGAGAGAGGAGAGCAGATTTCTCCCTTTTTTTCTTTTCTCCTCTTTCTTCTCCTTCTTCTGTATCCCGCTGTGCTATCTGTTGCTCCAAAGAGCTTCCAGCCCATCTGACTGAGGCTTGTGATGCTCGTCCATCCTCTCCGCCCTCCCTCCCTCCCTCACCCCCACCCTCCCCTCTCTACCATCACTCCCTCCTCTCCTCCCTCCGCTTCATTCACCCTGTGTCTCCTTCCTACGTATCGACAGGGTAGCTCACCAGTGCTGAAAGGTGATGAGAGTGGTACATCTGTTACGTGCGTGTGTTTGTGTGTGTGTGTGTGTGTGTGTGTGTGTGTTCACAGAGGAGAGAGGAGGGGATGATGCAGTCAGTTAGAGATGAGGGTTAAGCTCTGCTGCATTTGGGCATCCATCAAGAATCCTCTCGCTGGCTGGATGGATGAATAGATGGATTAACCCCTCCTGCACTGAGTGGATGGGCTTGACTGGATGCTATTTTATTGCGCACACACACACACACACACACACACACACACACACAGAGAGAAGTTTATGCACATATCCCAATAATAACCTCAGTCCACACCTTAACCCTAAACAGGACCTCAGAAATGACGTTTTGCTTCATTAGGACCAGAATTTGATCTCCATGAGGACAAGGTTGGTGTTTATCCTGGAAAAGATCCCAATAGGGTAACAAAAACACGTGCGCACACACACACACAAACACATACACACACTGGAGGAGATTATAGATGCAGCGTGTGTTGACATATTAAAGATATAAAATCAACAAGAATTTGGATTTTATAATCGTTTGGTGGTTTTTGCAATGTCAGGGAATTCCCCTACTTGTGTGAGTGTGTGTGCAGGGATGTGCACTTAAGCATACACCGTTTTTGTGTTTGTATGCATGTGTGTGTTAGTGTGTGTATGTGTGTGTGTGTGTCTACGTGCACCAAAGTCTGGATGAGCAAGAGATGCTGCATGAGAGGCATGAGAGAGAGAGAAAAAAGGGGGGAAGACAGAGCGAGAGATAAGAGAGACCAAAGTGAAGCATGATCGCTGGGAGGAGTGATGCAGGCAAGGATCCTTGTTTTGGTGGCCATGGCAACCAGTTTCTGAGAATCACCCCCCCCCCCCACCCCCCTTTCCAATACACACACGCACACACACACACACACCACTCCCACCTCCCACCTCCCACCCTGAGATTTCACTGCAGAACATCGAAGGTGCTGCAGTCGAGTCTGAGGAAGACAATAAGGCATAATACTGTGTGTGGTGTGCGTGTGGTGTGTGTGTGGTGTGTGGTGTGTGTGGTGTGTGCGTGTGGTGTGTGTGGTGTGCGTGTGCGTGTGGTGTGCGTGTGGTGTGTGGTGTAATGTGTGTGTGGTGTGTGCGTGTGTGTGTGTGGTGTAATGTGTGTGTGTGTGTGGTGTGTGTGGTGTGTGTGTGTGTGGTGTGCGTGTGGTGTAATGTGTGTGTGGTGTGTGTATGTGTGTGTGTGTGTGTGTGGTGTGGTGTGTGCGTGTGGTGTGGTGTGTGTGTGGTGTAATGTGTGTGTGTGTGTATGTGTTGTGTAGTGTGTGTGTGGTGTGTGTGGTGTGTCACCTGTTGTGTGTAGCTATAAAGGAAAACATACCAACACGTGTAAAGATGAAAAGATGCCATCTGTTAAACACAGCATGAGTCACCTTCTGCTGCTCCAGTTTCTTTTACTTCTTTCTCTCCTCTCAATAAACATCTTCCTGTAATCGTTACTGTGCTGCTGAGACTCACGGAGAGTTTAACCTTACACCCAGTGATGAAAACCATCAAAGTACATTTACTCAAGTACTGTACTTAAGTATATTTTTGAGGTATTTGTACTTTACTGTAGTATTTCCATGTGATGCTACTTTCTACATCTCAGAGGGAAATATTGTACTTTCTACTCCACTACATTTATTTAACAGCTTTAGTTACTTTTCAGATGCAGATTTGACACAATGGATAATATAACAAGCTTTTAAAATACAACACATTGTTAAAGATGAAACCAAAAAGCAGCAGTGTGTGTGGTCGGCTCACATTTCAGATGTCTATGAGTTGTTAACAGCTCCACCAAATAGTGCTTTTTTGCTTTCATTTCAATAAATGTTCAAATGATCCAATATAAAAACTGAAAACACATTTGTGTATCAGAACTTTGTTTTTTCTTCTTTCCCATTAATCATCTCAGCAGCCCTCACATTTATCTGCTGGCCCTTTGGAGGGGCCCCACCCCTAGGTTGGGAACCACTGGACTAAACTAGCTAACTGTATATAAAGTAGTATAAACTAGCTAACTGTATATAAAGTAGTGTAAACTAGCTAACTGTATATAAAGTAGTATAAACTAGCTAACTGTATATAAAGTAGTATAAACTAGCTAACTGTATATAAAGTAGTGTAAACTAGCTAACCGTATATAAAGTAGTATAAACTAGCTAACTGTATATAAAGTATAAACTAGCTAACTGTATATAAAGTAGTGTAAACTAGCTAACTGTATACAAAGTAGTATAAACTAGCTAACCGTATATAAAGTAGTATAAACTAGCTAACTGTATATAAAGTAGTGTAAACTAGCTAACCGTATATAAAGTAGTATAAACTAGCTAACTGTATATAAAGTAGTATAAACTAGCTAACTGTATATAAAGTAGTGTAAACTAGCTAACTGTATATAAAGTAGTATAAACTAGCTAACTGTATATAAAGTAGCGTAAACTAGCTAACTGTATACAAAGTAGTATAAACTAGCTAACTGTATATAAAGTAGTATAAACTAGCTAACTGTATATAAAGTAGTATAAACTAGCTAACTGTATAAAGTAGTATAAACTAGCTAACTGTATATAAAGTAGTGTAAACTAGCTAACTGTATATAAAGTAGTATAAACTAGCTAACTGTATATAAAGTAGTGTAAACTAGCTAACTGTATAAAGTAGTATAAACTAGCTAACTGTATATAAAGTAGTATAAACTAGCTCCACCTCCAGCAGCCACAACAGTAACATGCTGCTCTAACACTGATGCTTCACTATTAATAATCTAATGATGTCATATATAATAATATATCACTACTTTTACTGTAATACTGCATACTACATCACTCATAATACTGCAGTACTTTTACTGTAATACTGCATACTACATCACTCATAATACTGCAGTACTTTTACTGTAATACTGCATACTACATCACTCATAATACTGCAGTACTTTTACTGTAATACTGCATACTACATCACTCATAATACTGCAGTACTTTTACTGTAATACTGCATACTACAGCCCTAACCCTACTAGTATGTGACTGGAAAAAAAGTCTGAAAGAATATACAGATTAAATTCACACAAATTAAATGATCTCCGTGTCTTAAAGGGTAAATGACGTTTTCAATTGAACTAAATGTACATGAGATAAAACCTCTTACCATGTGTGAGAGCGAGCTGGTTTTAAATAAGGCTTGAGTGTACCAACTTAATCAGGACAATTAGGGATGACAGAGGATGAACCAAAACAACCAATGAGGGAGAAGGAAAGGAGAAAAAAGTGAGGAGAAGGAAGTGGAATAACTAAAAGAAAACAGTGAATCTTTACTACAGTTGGGTCACAGTAATTACAGCGATCACATTTTCAGTCTCCAGAGAGTAGTTCTGTTTACTGCTTCACTAATGAGTTTTATTACATATCACAACCTCTTGATTTGGGACTTAATTTCATCAGTATAATGTGCTCAAAATAGCTACAGATGTTAGTAACTCTGGATATGATACTTCCCAGATTAAGAAATTTCAGTCTTGTTTCCCACTAAATTATGAGAAGTCTTTGATTTGAGTACAGATGGGTTTTTTTTAACACACAGGTATGAACTAGTATCTTTAAATCTTTAAAGGAGCAAACTTACATTTTATCAAAACTTTTTCTTAAAGAGGGACATTAGAGAGGCAGCTGCCATCTTACAAAGGGAGCAAAGCAAAATGAGGCAAGAGAAGAAGAAGTAAGACATGACAAAATAAGAAAAGAGGACAAGAAGCCTAACAAAACAAGACATGAAGAGACAAAATACATAAGATGAGAGCTGAGAAGAAGACAACCTGAACATTAAGAAAAGCACAACACAGATCAATAAAACTGTTGTGTAATGTTAATATTGGATGATGTCACCTCTGACCTCCAGGCTGCATCACATCAATATTCAGCTCTGCACGGCAGGTTGTTAGTTTGATTACTCTGCCTTCATCACATGTGTAAAAAGACAAAACACACGCACACACACACACACACACACACACACACACACACACACACACACACACACACACACACACACACACACACACACACACACACACACACACACACACACTCTTGATAATGGCCTTTCATCCCATAGACATATAAAGAATAGACGCCGCAGCGACCGCTACTGCCTATTGGCGCTGACGAGACGTGGGGCCGCCATCTTGGACCGGTCACCCGCTCCACTCAGTGTAATGTGTTTGACAGGCGCAATGAACTGTCAGCGCAGTTAATCAATCATAACTCACTGAATACTAAACTGATTTTCACGCGGTTTCTTTTGCTGCAAACGTCATACATGTAGCTATGATACAGGACACATGGTTTGACGTATTTTAATATTCATAGTGGGTTTAACAGTAATTGAAAAGTCTTGATATATGATGTATTCGGTATTTAGCAAAACACTCACTATACACACACGTTAAAATATAGATAGAGGCAGAAGCAGATCGTGGCAGTAAAGTCAGCTGTTTTAATAAGTTGAAGAAACAAAATCGGGCTATATACATATATAAACAATATATGGACACATTATATACCTGCAGTATATATAACAATATGACCAGTACATTACACACAATGAACAAACACTGATAACACAAAATATTTACATGTGCCATGATATGCCATGATATACATGACATGATATAATGTAACATAGTATTAGATAACCTAGTTTCACATAACAAACTTAATATAATATTTATACCTCCATATAATAAATATAATATGATATAATATATGACATGATATAATATGATACAATACAATATAACCTCTACTATAATAATATGCTATAATACAATACACAATAAAATACACTATAATATAGTATACTATGCTATAATACAATAAACAATAAAATACACTATAATATACTATAATACAATAGACAAAACTATACTATAATATACAATATTGCAAGACAATAAAATGCCTTGTACTGGGCAGCCCCCAGACCCTTAGGAGGAAGTCTGCCTGCTGAGGAGTGGCATTTGTTGACCCCTAAAATCCTTGAAAGAGTACTGTTTTGCTCAGCTTCTTTCTTGTGCTCCCTTTCTGTAATTCAACAGAGGTGATTTTTGCTATGTGGTGCAGCCTGATCTTATGAAACACAGAGACAACCTAAGACAACAAGTTGTAGTGGTGGTTGTCGATGCCAAACTGTGTCTCCTCAACGTGTTCCCCAAGCAGAAATGCATCCTCCGTGCCAATCTCCTCCCGGACAATGTGGGTGACCGTTGACAGCTTTGGAGTTGTGGCAGCTTGGCGAATCACCCTCTCTGCAACTCTCAGCACCTTATGATAATAATAATAATAATAATATTAATAATAATAAACAGTGCTCAAAGACACTTTACAGAATAGAGAAAATAAAGACAAAGAACAAAGCAACTTTAATATACAAAGATTCCAATATTTTAAAAAACAAGATAATTAAATCAAACCTTCACTGTGCCTTGTGATGGAACTTGTGAATAGGTTTGTTTGCAAACTCTTCTACAGTCAGATGTTCTGTATTTTTCTAGGTGAGGTGGGCATGAGACATGACAGGTATCTTACTGTTGTTAGGATGGATTACATGTGACTAATACAGTCTGTGCCACCTGTGAAAAATTCACTGGTCAATATACTACCAGTAATATTTCTTTTTTTTGTACAATAGCATTCTTTTGTCAGTTGTAAAGTCTGTGTTATGGAAGATGACTCATAAAGTCTCAGTTCATAGCCGGGTGAGCACCGGCACTAAGCAGAGCCTAGCTAGCTGGCTGTCACTGGTGGACATAAATACAGTAAAATAATATTCTATTTACAAAATACAAGCAATAGTGATGTTCTTACTTGTGAAAAGTAATCCCCCGAGCCCGGTTCTCAACAGTCCGCCGATTGGCACAAGAATATGCAGCGCAATGCTCTGGCATCTTTCTTCTCTCGTTTACTCTGCTTGTAGGTAACTCGCAGAATGACCGGTCCAAGATGGCCGCCGTATTTCTCGCGCACCAGCAGTCAATGCGGCGTCTATTCTTTATATGTCTATGTTTCATCCACTCTCTCTCACTCTTCTCTCCCGTCATTGCAGCAGCAGTCATCACTGCTGGGTGGACTGCAGCGCCATCTGCCGGTCACACAGTAATATAACACTCTTTATTAAAGGATAGATTCACAATTCACAAAAGTGTCTTAAAGCAGCAGTCAGGTTTTCCTCTCTGTAATCATTCCTCTTGTTCATACTGACTATTAAAAGATCTTCAAATGTGATGGAGGACAAAATCCACAGTGTTTCCACAAAAGTCGATGTGAAGCTTATATTCTGAGTTAGTCATATCAAGTGTTATCTGACACATTTACAGTCTTTTTGGCATCAAGTTCCCTTTTAGTGTTTCCCTGTTGAGCTGTGATGGAAGTATAGTAACAAAAAGAGGGACTTTGGCACTAAAAAGACTGTAATATTGAAAGATATCTACTTGATTTGACTCATTTGGACGACTGAAGCTTCATATTAGCTTCAGAAGGAGGACTGTGGATTTAGTCCTCGATCACTTCCATTGTAAACATTATGAAGGGATATTTAATGGTCAATCATTACAGCAAGAAACACAGCTGTAATCATTCCTATACTTCATACTGTAGTGTTACCATTTATAATATGAGTTGGAGCATTTTCCACTAAGGGAGCTGACCGACCTTTGTCCAGGTTCTGTGGAAACCTTCAGGAGGTGAAACTAAAAGCAAGTCAGCAGTGTCAGGTAATGTGAAGTATGTGCCGTCACAGCTCAACTAAAACAAACACGACAGTAGCAACAGCAGTAACAACTGTTTCACTTCTGTGGACACTAAATACATCACTGGGTTAAAGTTTGATCCAGTTTATACCACAAACACAACACTGGCTTAATGTTTGAGAGACGCTCAAGACAAGCAGCTGTTCTGACCCAGTGTTAATATTGATTTTTACTCTAATGTCTTGGTATTTACTTAAACTTGTTATTTTACTCTTTTCATACTTACATGTCACAGTTAGTTGACCTGTAATAACTTGTGTATCATTTTAATCTCACGTGGACATCAATATGTTTTTGACAGTTTTTGGCTGAGACAGTTAATAGATTGCTACTAGGTAAAGGTAATTACTTTTACTTGTGTGTTATATATATATATATATATATATATATATATATATATATATATATATATATATATATATATATATATATATATATATATATTTCATGTTGTGTGGATTGTTGTACAATCTTTTTTGTATGTTTTCATCTTGCCTATGTAAACCACTTTGGTGCTAATGTCTATTAAAAGTGCTTATTAATACATTTTACTTGCTTATTATTACTTAGTGCTTTATTGAAGGTAAAAATGAATGGCTAACAGTGATTTTTAGTATGTTTATTTGTTCATTACCAAGGACGAATAACATTGAGATATTAATAATTGAACTGAATAACTGAGAATATGAATTAAATGTAATGTATTTTACCATTTAAATTCTGTATATCAACAGATTTGTGTTGCAGGAATGACTTTTTTCTTCTTTCAAACTCCATTAATCATCTCACAGCTCCTCAGATTTATCTTGTGACCCTTTAACAGGGCCAGACCCCTAGGTTGGGAACCACTGGACCAAACTAATTATATATAAAGTAGTTGAAACTAACTCCAGCAGCCACAACAGTAAAATACTGCTTATGAATAAAAATCTAATGGTGTTATATATAATAATAATGATAATACTACATCAGTCACAGGGGCCTTTTTGATGCTTTAACTACATTAAACTCATAATATCTCTATAAGTAGTAGATTTTGTTGCAGTGGTGCTTTTATTTAAGTACAGGATCTGAATACTTCTTCTACCACCGGCTGATAGTCGTTTATTATTAGTGCTAGAACTGAACTCGCTCGTAAGAACTGAATAAAACGACAGATGATGAGCAACCTGTCTGAGTCAGGTTGGGGCTCGCAGCCAAGAATAAGGCGATTAAAGCACTTAGACAGACCGACGGTCCTCTGACAGAGGGCTTAATAAACTTGTTCTTAACTCGTCCGCATATCTGGGACTGGGAGAAAGCCAGAGAGATGCCTTCACTCCCAACGCCTTATTAAATGTGAGCTATAAATAGTTCAGAGCAAATTAAAGCAGGTGGTGTCGAGCAGTCGCAGCACACTGATTACAAAGTGTGCTGGAGAAACAGAAGCACTGAGTTGGATTTTATTGGAATGTTTCTTTTATAAGTTTCTGTTGTGCAAATAAAAAGGTGCTGAACTTTACACACTAAAAAAATACACGTTATTCCTGTTATATAAGCAGCAAATGTCATATTTTAGATGTGACTAATGATAAATCTGAAGGGTCGTGACATGATTAAGTTTGCAAGAATAAAAAAACAAAGTGTTATATGAAATATTGTATAATTTGTTACAATTTTATAAACACTGGATCCCACATTAATGCAACTTGATAGCAGTAAATGGTACAGTAATAGCAGTAAATGTGCCCATCTTTCAAACTCCACAACTCCAGATTAAGATGATTGCAGGTGTAAACATTTAAAGTGATGTCCAATCAAACTAAACATAATGAGGTTTTAGCAAGAAAGAAAAAATGAGAAGAAAACTAGAATAAAATACCAGATCATGTTAGAACAAAATAGTCCCCAGCACTGAACCTCCAAATTGTAATTACAACTGGGGAAACTGTGATTTTCTGAAAGCTCTGATATGTATTATTCAACCTGGCACCTAATAATACTATAGTGCCTGAAACATGGACGCCTCATGTCAGCTAATGTCAGTAATTAAACCCAAAGTGAATGGCATTTTGACACTGATGATGCGTCTCCATGCACCTCCTCATGGAAACTAATGACAGTGCTTTGTATTCTGTATTGGCGGCTCTGTGCTGCCCCCTGCTGGTCAACTCAAAATATTCACCCACCCTTTATATTCTGTGCTGTGATTTGATTTTAATGTCATAATGAAAAACAATTCATTTTATAAGACACAAAAAAAAAGCTACATAATTGTCCTTTTAACGTCTGACAAATACCATATTCATAAACAATGAACTACATATAACCATGTGTATTGTATTTTACTTAATTTCTTTGTTTTTTTGTTTTTATTTAGGGTTTTTATATCTTCCACATAACTGATCCTCCTGTGTAAAATCGTTGGAGTGACCCTTTAATATTATGCAGTGTCACAACTGACCCCACACAGGCATTAACAATAACTAACACTGCAAGTTTGATGAAAAACATTGACTTTACACCAAATACATAATCAATTTTATGTATTTTTTTTTGTATTTTATAGGGTTTTTTGCACATAATAAAAATATGTGTAGATTAGGATGAAAAATGGTTGTAATATAGCTGATAAAAAACAAGATTAACCAATTATATACGACTGATTTATGAATGAAAAATATAAAGAGGACAGCAATGTTTTTCTTTAAGGATTTTTTTAAAACTTTAATTCTTTATAAGGAATGAAAACAGGACTGAATCAGGTATCCCTATGATATTAAAATGCCACAGACTAATTTATAGCTCTCATCATCGGTGCTCATAAAGTGGTATTATGGGCTGAGCGGAGGAGGGGCGGGTGGGGCCTGGCTGGGAACACAGAGGCAGACTGTGGTCACTGACCGGAGACTCTGGGGCTTTTATTCTACTGAAATCAGACTGCATGTGTGACCCAGGGGTCCGCCTGCTGCCGGGAGCAAACTGCACTCATTCTCCAGTTTTTTTGACAGATGGATGCTGTCTTGTCGTAGAGGAGGAGGATGAAAAAAAACGCCTGGTATATTTTTTGGCATTTTCTCTCATAGCCTATTTATGGGAGGCAGCGGCTGCTTGGCCCTTTCTTTATTATAGGAAAACAGATCTCCGCGGTTAGCTATGTGAAGAAAGAGCAGATCGCCGAAATATTTCTCATTTCGCGATCCTGAGGAATAATTATGAACAACGCGCAAGATATGTCGCCCGATTTCGTGTTGATGCGCCTGGTTTCAGCGGCCGAGGATGACCGCTTGGACGCAGAAAACAGGAATCTGCCGCCGGGAGGAGTGGTGGCAGGGCTGGGGAAGGAGGTCCTGGCTCACAGCGGCGTCAAAGCGGGGTTGGATATCAGCCGAGATCCGACGGCGGGCCTCGAGCATCCCAGCAGCCGCCTGAACAAAGCCCAGGCGAGCAGCGAGGGCACGACTGCACCTGACACCGGGGTGACGGAGAGCCGAGCCCCGCTGTCCGTGCCTCCTCCGCCGCAGAGCCCCATGGAGGCCCAGGGCTTTGACTTCGCTCCCAGCCCCGGCCTACGGCCTCAGCTGCTGGTGTTCTCCAATATAATGCGGAATGCAGAGGGGATTTTAGAATTAGATCATCTGAATCAGCCGAGGGATGCTCTGGGTTTGGAGCAGAGCCCAGGGTCTGGCTGCTCCGGCCCGGCTGTCAATAACAACAACAACCTGAGTCCAGGAGACGTGCAGCAGCAGCAGAACCTGCTGGATCGGGCATGGGGAGCACATACACCGGTCACAGTATCCGCGGATATACAAGGAGCTGCGGAGCTGTGTCGCCGACATCGACTCATCACCACCCCACCCGAGTGGCCCTTATTGTCGGAGGGATCCAACCCTCTCACCGTGATTGACTCTAAATGGGGATGCGCCACCAGGGACAGGGAGGGAGCCGTGTTTGAACTGGCCAGGCGGTTCGGGGAGCTTGGGGTCGGTGCGGTACCTAAGATTCTGTTTAAAGCTGGTGAGCTCCCGCAGTGTTCGTGTCAGGGAGCACACGGGCCGGGAGGAGGGGGAGTGGAGCCCGGGGATGACCCGACAGAGACCAGCGATGCTTTGTTGGTACTGGAAGGGCTCGGGAGCGACGATGTTGCGGGTCTGGGCATGAACGAGTGCCCGGAGGATGAAACGGATGATGAGAACGGGCGACGCGAGTTTTTGCTCAATAGGAAAAGGGAAATAGTTAAGAAAATGTCCGGGGCTTTCTCCATCAGCAGTTTCCAAGCGGAGCTGAGGAGGCAGGTGGAGGAGATGGCCCCGGCGGCGACACAGGCGGAGGCAGGCGTGCAGGTGTGCAGCCTTCATGGGAACTTATCCAGCCGGCAGGTAAGCTCTGGGGAATCAGAGGTGGCCACCCAGGTATCTTCCACGTCGCCGTCACCTACACCGGTACAGAATTCACCTTGGACCACAAGCCCGAACCCGAGCCAGGTGTCGACACCGAGGAGGCGGCCGGAGAGGTGTGCCAGCGCGCCCCGGACTCCGACTGGCCGGGTGGCAGGAGCAGAAAAGACGCTCAAAGTTCCAGGGAAGTCCAAAAAGGGCTCGTTAAAGATCCGTCTGAGTAAACTATTCCGGACTAAAAGCTGCAGCGGCTCCAATCACCTCCTGGACAAGAGGCCCTCAGTGACCTACTCAGTATCTTCTGCCGGGAGTCTGGTGGACATGGCCGCCGGTGCTGAGCAGGATGCGGACAGGTGAGCAGACCCACATGACCCCCTTTAACAGTCCGAGATCAGCCTCAAAATGTACTATTCCTCTTTCTCATTGTCAGTGAGAAGAGATAAAGTCATGCTGTATATATGAGATACTTCATGCAGCATTCAGAGCCAAGATATGAAGTGTTTTAATATTTACTTCAATGAGTAAAACCAATCACCTTAGAGATGTAGAAAATGTGAGAGGTAAAATATTTCTCTTTACTGGGCAGAAAGGGTTTTCCTTACACAAAACTGCCCCAAAATTGGAGTCAGACACAGGGTGAGGAGATGTGAATTAAGCCAAAGTCCTTACAAAAAGGTTTAAATAGCCTACATATATAGGTCAGGAAGTTTAGGGACTAAAAACAGAAATAGTGCAGCTTATAAAAAGTGAAGTGAAGGGCAGTGAAGTCATTCAGGGCTGCAACTAACAGCATTCTCATTCTCATTTAATCTGCCTATTATTTCCTTGATTAAGTGTTTTCTCTATAAAAAAGAAGATGTATGATTTTCCAGACTCAATTTTTACCTCTTTAAATGTTTTCTTTTGTCCGATCAACTGTCCAAAAACCCCAAATATCCAGTTTATGATCACATTAGACAAAGAAAAGCATTAAATCATCACATTTGAAAGGCTAAAATAAGTACATCTTGGTATATACTTAAAAAATGACTAAACTTAGTATTTGAGGATCAGAATAGTTGCCAACTAATCGATTCAAAGCATGTTTTGACTCCATTCAACAGATGGAAACTCACACCTCTTCTTCTATTCTTTTTTAAGCTTGACACTCATTGTTTCCTAATTGCTTGGATTAGATCTAACTCCTCCAACCGGCAGTTTTTATTGGCCGCCCTCTCAGCACATCCAGATGACTTTTTTTTTTTGGGTGCTGCATGTTATATTAAGATGTGAAGGATCTTTTAAAACCTTTGTGGCTCGTCACCCTCGATTCCTGCTCCCTCCTGCTTAGTCATTATTCACAGCGGTGCCCTGAAAAGCAAGGCTATGATTAAAAAACACCACATAGCTTCAGAAGTCTTCACTGCCGGAGCGGAGAGCATCAAACAGAAAAAGTTATAAAAAAAATGAGAAAGCTGCAGGACCCAAAACTGCACCCATAACATGAAAAGCTAATGTGAATCTTTGCAGTTACTAACACTTCTTCACTTTCTCTGCACTTAACTCACCTTTTTTGCATCTTTCTCCTTCTTCTCTTTCTTCTTCTTCTTCTTCTTCTTATCTTGGTGTCTGTCCTGCAGCCACAGCCAGCCCAGAATGACCAGGGCCCACAGTGCCTTCTCCCCCGCCTCCTCGCTCTCTGCCTCGCTCTCTGCTTTCACCGGTAAGGGCCGCTTACTGCTTTGGCTGCTTTGGCTGTAACTCTTGACACTTTATTTAGACAACAAAACACTAAAACTCTTCACCAAAACCAATAACAGCAGCTTGATTATCTTGGACTACGGTCATAAACATTGTATATATACTTTTATACATTTGTCTGGTATCATAAAGGGTGAATGCATTTATATTGTGCTTTTATAGTCTCATCTACGACTCTAAGTGCTTTATAATACATGCAAACATTCACATACACATTCATTACCTTGAGATAACTTTTGTTGTGATTTGGCTCCATATTTATATAAGTAAAGTTGAATTGAATTTAAATAAATTGAATTCATACACTGATGGCAGATGCAAGGTCCCAACATGCTAATAAGGAACAATACACCACTTTCTATCTAAAGTGCTCCACAATGTTTCTATGTTCATCTATTCAAACACAATGGGAGCAATTAGGGGTTCAGTATCTCGCCCGAGGACACTAAGACATGCTAACTGGAGGAACTGGTTAGTGCAGAGATGTCCAAACTACTCCATAAAGGCCAGTGTGGCTGCAGGTTTACATTCCAACCAACTATTACTGGGATTCGGTATACCTTTACGATATCGACCGAAATAAATCGATACCAAGTAGTATCGAAACATCTCCCGTCAAACAATACCTGCAATCGATCTTTTTGCACCCAGATCTAGAAAATATGACTATTTGTATGGACTATCTCACAGCCAATCAACTCAAGCGTTCTTGGATGTAATCTGGCATGTGATTGGTCCACTGCCACAGCAGCTACGACCCGTCTGTGGTGGTGAAGTCGTGGTGAATTTGAGTTAGCAAGCTTAGCAGTTCAGCAGCCAAGATGCCTCCTAAATGCTCTAAAGTGAGTCTACACTTACACGCCTGTTACATCGGCCAAAAATGTGTGATGGGTATCGAATGAAGGACTCAGTTGGTATCAGTATCACTTTGAGATTACTTGGATTGTTACTGGTATTGTAAGTTTTAAAATGATGCCCAGCCCTACAACCAGGCAGTAGCACACCAGGCTTGACTCATTTGATGAACTGATCTCAGTCTTCAGACAGTTGGTTGGTCAAATCATGTGTGCTCTTGGTCAGTTGGAACAAAAACCTGCAGGCACACGGCCCTTTCATGGAAGAGTTCGGACTATGCCTGGTTTAGTGGATGAGCAGTCACCCATAAACTGAAAATGTGTCAACGCTATAGTGGAGGAAAGAAACACAGTACATTTACCCAAACCTCAAGTATTCCCATTTTATGCCACTTTCATCTACTCTACTACATTTCAAAGGGAAATATTATTATTTAAAACCATTTTGCACAATGACAGCAAGGAATACTGTCATTGTAGAGGCATTGGATATACACACAAGACTTTTTAGCTGCTGAATTAATTGTTGGTTTGGACTATGCCTGGTTTAGTGGATGAGCAGTCACCCATAAGCTGAAAATGTGAGAACACTATTGTGGTGGAAAGAAATCTTGAGATCTTGAGTATTCCCACTTTTCTACTCTGCTACATTTCAGAGGGAAATATTGTGCTTTTTTTAACATTATGGACAATGACTGAGGTCTACAGCACAGAGGAATACGATATATCAGGTTTTAGATACACACACACACAAGACTTGTTAGTAGATTCATTAATTGTTGGTTTGAGATTTGCTGACAATGAGAAAAAGCCATACATGTAAAAAAATACTACTCATTACAACCTTTAAAACAACTGTTCCCATTCAGACTCTGAAACTGGTGCATACATGATTTAGCACACACAGCAGCAAAGGCCTCTGGGTAAGAAGCGTGAGCAGGTCTGTAGCTCAGCTGGCAAAAAAAAAAAAAGTACTGACATTGTAAAAAAAATCATCCCACAACACCTCCACAGGGCTCACATGTACATTCAGCTTTCCCACATCGCTCTTAGGGTCTCCGTTTTGCTTATTTTTTACTTCTCAAATATGAAGTTGTTTGTTTGTTTTTTCATTTTAATGAACATAGAGCTAACCCACCAGTTAGACCGACACATTAAAGCTACACTAGGCTAACACTAGAGAGAGAGAGGCGGTGTTTGAAATGTTATATGGAACCCAAGAAGTCCTGCATGTGTGTTCAATGCTTCACAACGAAAGAGGAAAAGCTAAAGAGATGATAAAGAGGACTAGATCTAATCTGGGTCTGAGTCCAGCAGTCTCCTCTTTCCTCTGCTGTTTAGGAGATGGTGTAGGGTGGGTGGGGTGGGGGGTGGGGGGGGGTTCGGCTCTTTCCGACCCCCAAACTGCAGAATTTCTCTTTGGTAAACAATGAGTCTGCAGCATCTCTATTAGCGGTGGATGGGATGTTCCTTCTTTTATTGCAGTGATTTAGGCTGATTAGCTGGGTGTAATTTCCCATAAACATCCTGCCTGCCTGGTGCAGCTTTAATGGCACTCTGCAGCACAGACAAAACAACACGCAAACCATCTCTCTCTCTTTCTTTCTTCCTTTCTTTCTTTCTTCATTCGTCTCTTTTCTCTTCTGGCTTCAGGTGAGACTGTTTCTCTGATGGACGTGGATATTTCACGGCGAGGGGCGAACACGCCACACCCTCCCACGCCTCCCCCGCCTCCACGTCGAAGTCTCAGTCTGTTAGGTACTTTTCTCTCCTTCCTGTGTTTCTCTTCCACTTTAAACTCTTTATCTTCTGGTTTTCCAATGAGGATACACACCCAACTTTCTTCTTCTTCTTCTTCTTCTTCTTCTATTAATGCCGAGCCTTTCCTCTACTCAGCCTACTTGTTAGACTGATTCGTTAACAAGAAACATCTGTAACAAACCTCCAAAGGACCAATGGAAATTCACAATAGTAGCACTTTAGTACATAAAAAATTCAACTCATAGTTTCTCCATCAAGCTTCACAAAAACATGTCAATGAAAAATCTTCATTTAAAAGGTGCATTGCAAGAAAATCTATATGCAGAAAGCTTCTCCTTGGAGTAACTGTATCCAATTTCTCCATGTCTGAGTATATTAACCAACCCTAAATGACATTATGTTTCAATCTATACATACAGTATATATACAAGTACTGTAGATGCTGGGCTTTAGGATGCATCTCTACTAAAGCTGCAACGATTAGTCGATTAATTGAGCGACAGAAAATGAATCGCCAAGTGTGACTTTAAGCCAAACTGTCTTTCTTTTCTAAAAATCTAGTCTTCAGTCAGTCGCTTGGAGCTTTACTGTAACCTTTTCGAGTTCAGATGAAAAAGGACGCTCTGGCAGTTTCCTGTAATATTTCTGTCTCAGTCAAATTCTTTGCTTATCGGTTTTGTTTGTGTCATACATCTCTGGAAACTCTGACACAAGACGAGGTTTTGTAATCTGCTCTAATCTGATTGGGGGAGCTTTGAAAGGTCAGCTGCAAACTACAGATTGAATTTAAAAATCTTAGTGCAATGACTCAATCGATGCCAAAAGGAAAACACTTCTTAAGTCTCCACACGGGGAAAACAATCTGTACTGGAGGGAAAAAAACAACTTTTTATTTTTAGGGACATATTTAATAGTAATAATCATCATTTTATCTGTATAGGACTATTTAAGGAGCTTCAGAGAGCAAATATAAACCCAAAGATTATAATAAAGGAAACCTAGGATGACAGATTAAAAACACTAAAGCAACATATGGGGAAAATTTGTTCTGTCAGTTGACTTATTTGTCACCAAAACAGCCAATCAGAGATCTCCAATATAGGGCAGCTCACACTCACTCATGCATGAACATCTCACAAGAAATAAACTGTAATTGATGTGAAATTAAAAAAAAAAAAAAGTTATATTATGTATGAAGGCATTTTATATATTTCATGAGCATTCTCTGACCTTTAAGATAAGTTGTTGTTGGTTTTTTTTGCTCCAAGCCGCTGTTATTTTCTGACCCACATATGGAGCACTGTGTCCGTGTTTGTACATCACGCAGAAGACCAAAGCTAACAATGTCTCAACCCTTATTTTAAACATAATAAACTGACGATGTAAATCTTTAAAAACAGCTCCAAAACATATAGAGTTGGACGTTGTAGTATTTAATAAACAAAGACAGAGGAGGAGGAGGAGGATATAGTGTTTCGGTTGGGGACTATTTTCAGTAGCGGATTAATCTACATTTGGTGCTCTAGTGAGTATATCTTACAGCAAGATTGTGTGTGTGTCTGCCCCTTAAGAGAAAAGTGTTAGTCGCCCATAAACAACCTATAGATACATTTGATTGACAGATGCGGTTTAGCAGCTGTAGCAATTCTGACCCGAAGCAGTCATGCAGTTCAGATGATGTATATATAAGTGGACAATAGAGCTGGGTGATGTGGACAAGTTAAACATCACAATATATTTGACCTAATACCTCAATATCAATATTGTAGGGATGACTACTGGTGTCTTCACAAAATATTTACCCAATGAGATTTTTGATGAATAATCTTCAGTAGTAATGTGGATGTAATAACTGGGTAAAGGCAAATAATGTTAAGTAGAGAAACTTACTGTAATTCAGCCTTAAAAACCAGGAAAAACAACATTTATGTCATATCACGATGTTATGATATCCAGACTCTATATCGATATCAGTTTTGGTGCCTTCAGCTTGTTTTTCTATGATTTTTATTCCTAATTTCATATATTTTGTGATTTTTTTTATCAGTCAAATTTAGCTGCGTGGTTAATAACACATTAATCTGTGATGTGAAAAACTCAGAACACTTAATTGTTGCTTTAAACAGACTTAAATGTGGTGGACGGACGCTTTCTGTCAGATAGTGTTGAGAAATCCTCTATCCTTCCTTCTATCTTCCTTTTCCTCTTTCCTTACTTTTTTGGCACTTTCTTTTTTCCTCTCCCACTCTCCCTCCTTCTTTTGAACCCTTACCCCTGTACACCCTTGTTCCCTTGTTCCCTTCCTCCCTTCCTCCCTTCCTCTCTCCTGTCCTTCTTCCAGATGACATAGCCGGGCCTCAGCCTGGGCCTTTCCTAGTGAGTGTTATGGGAGCCTCCCTGCAGTCCCTCCCCCTGCCTCTCCCCCCTCCTCCTCCTCCTTCCCACGCCACCATGCAGCACAGTCTCAGCCTCAATGGTAAGACGTGTCAGTGGGGGCTGATGGGATCATCTCCTCTGTGCTCTTATGGAGCATTATATATATATATATATAAGAAAGTGACATATTGATGTTAAAAATGTTTCATCTACCTCTCCTGATACTCTCCCTGATTTAGATGCTTTCCTTCGAGCCCTTCCACATTCAAACCCATCGCCGGCTGATGCTCCACCCACTGCGAGACAGGCTCCGCCCCCCATGCTGTGTGCCCTGCGGCGGTCTGAAGCCAGTAACTTCACTGCCAGTCTAAGAGAACTGGAGAAGGTAAGACCGATTGCAAGGAATTGGGATTCAATGTGAAGGTGACAACATGAAATTGCTTGTTTTGGCCAGGTGTAGCTCCTTCACCTGTTTTTTCAGTAGGACAAAGGAATCAGACAGCAGAAGTGGCTCTTGTGGGATTTCTAAGTGTGTTATTTGTCTCTCTTGTTGCAGTGCGGCTGGTACTGGGGGCCAATGAACTGGGAGGACGCAGAGATGAAGCTGAAGGGGAAACCGGACGGATCTTTTCTGGTTCGAGACAGCTCAGACCCCCGATACATCCTGAGCCTCAGCTTCAGATCACAGGGAGTGACACACCACACACGCATGGAGCACTACCGCGGTGAGACACACACTCAATATGAAAGTCTATGAAAACTCTCCTAGTTAAATCATCAATCCAAAATATGAAGTTAGAAAATAGGGGTAGCCGGAGTGTTCTGGGTTCGAACCCTTCTGTATGGAGTTTACATGTTCTCCCCAAGTGGGTTTTCTCCAGGTACTCCAGTTTCCTCCCACATACCAAAAACATGTACTGTAGATTATGTTAATTGGGGACTTGAGTGAAAAGTTATCTCTCTCTGTACAATATGTTACCTTTGTGATTGACTGGTGATCCCAACTCTCCCCAAATGTCAGCTGAGATTGACAATTTGGCAAGAAAAACTGCAGATTAAATCATTAACTTGTTAATTTTGGGGTCAGTTGTGGAAGAATTTAGCAAATATGAATTTACTACGCTTAACCACACTGGCTTCTTCTCCATAGCAACAGCATCAGAGGCTCATGGGTAATACAGTATTTAGAGCCTTCTGCCAAAATTGAAGGACAAAACATTACATTATTTGTCAAATACAGACTATGACAAACTACTAACCTTTGGCTTCTAAGTGTGAATGTGGAATGAAGTGCAGTGAATAAACAAAAACACATCCGTGCAGATTCAGTAAAGTCTCAGAACAATACTGAAGCATGAATAACCCGCATAACAACACATGCACATTTGCCAACGCCCCACATGTGTGACAAACATAACAGGGTGACTCATGAAAGATACATGTGCACACACAGATGTACACACACAGGGCTCTCCATTAATGAGTCAACATTTTAAAGCTATGGAGTCATGCCTGGAAAACACATTCATTATTCAGACGCGCAGCCCCGAGTGACACAACACGTTCACATCACGTTTGCATGAACGCATCGTGACCTGACATGAATCGAGGGCAGAAAGAGTCCTAGATAAATATTTAATAAAGAATAAATAAAATAAAGGAAACAAAATTTAAAGCGTAGACTATATATGATGCAAATAACACGTACTAAGAGATGATGGTGGTGGTGATTGTCCGATTTTAATTCTTCTTGCTTTGAGCTCTGCATTTGACGCTGTGGATCACTCTAAACGTGGGTTGGTATCAGGGAAGCTCCTTTAGATTGGTTTAACCTCTTAAAACACGCTGTTCCGTTTATGGGACGGGACGGATGTTAGGAGGGAGCCACACGTACTTCTGAATGTTTTAAACACCAACCCTTAAACATATATACTCATGCCGTACATTGTTGGAAAGCTTAGATTGTCCTGATTCATTCAAGACCACTCACGAATTATATGGTTGCTCACAGCCGTAATAGTATTAGCGTTTAGCTCGGCTAGCCACTCAGCTAAAGTAAGCTAACAGCTATAATGCTACATACCTTCAAAGTCTTCCCTTTATCCACAACGATCATCTTATGACTCAGGACTTTCTGTACAGCTCGCCAAATATCCATTCTTGTGAAATATGAAATCCGTTTCTATAAAACCGAAATACTTTCCTCAATATGTCAACATGTATTTAGTCCAACACGTAACGGAATAACACAAATAACAAACTATACACGGTCCGTTTACGTCATTTCCTGACCTGCGCGTCCATCTCAGAGTACACGTGACTAGATGTTTACAACTGTGAGCCTCTTCTGCACGACATGGCTTTGATTGACAGCTGTTCCAGCCTATGGAAATATTCGGTGAAATGAAGTTGATAACCTTTTAGCCAATAGTCTGAGGTTTCCAACGGTGTATGACACTAAGCTATTTGGTTTGGCTGTCCATAAACAAACTCCAAGCGTAACCGGCGTGCGCCCGGTGCGTAAAAGAGTTGAACCATATATCATTACGCACTCGGCATTTTGGTACACGGTTGGTTCTTCTTCGACTTGACATATGACTTATACCAAAATAGATAAATAGATAGATAGATAGTCAGTCAGTCAGTTAGATAGGTAGATAGATGGATAGATAGATAGATAGATAGATAGATAGATAGATAGATAGATAGATAGATAGATAGATAGATATGGCCAAACAATAAAAAATATCGTTATATATAATAATATAATATTTAATAACAATAACAATAATAATAATAATAATAATAATATGGCGTCAGCTTTCATTAGAGACCAAGATTTTGATTGAAGGCAAAGGGGATGTGAAGTTATAGGTGTTTGATTGTAGTTATACAGCTTTGGTAACCAAGTGTCCATTTGGAGTCTCCAAAAAGGACCTGAGGAAAACGCATGGACATACCTGTTGAAAAATAACTCTGAAAAATTCATCTTTTGGTCTTTTGACTCCAAATTTGGACTGCATGAAGCCAAGACCTGTGGCTGTGGCCTCATTGTGTCTATATCCTGCTGAGAGGTCCCTGAATGTCTGTACACATCATTGTAAAGACAAACCTATGGGCGAGTAAACAACCCCATCATTGTAACCTCTGCCACTCTTTGTCAGTAAGTCACAGAATCACACAGACACTTTTACAAGAATCCTGAGAGTGTTCCCTTTCCAATGATACCAGACACATCTCTGAGTCTCAAACTATGTGGGATCTGTGCTGCTCACAACTTGGGCATGTCGTTTAGGCTAACAACATAAAAAACACTGGCATGTGTTAAGTGGTTAAATCTTATTTATCAAACAGAACTTTCTCAGTAGTGATGAGAAATACCTGCTTTTCTGTGGCCCGTCTGACCTGTGGTGTTCCTCAAGGCTCTATCCTCGGCCCCTTGTTGTTCTGTATATGCTGCCACTAGGGCTTGGTATCGGTACTCGATTTCTTTCGGCCAAAATAAATTGATACCAAGTAGGATCGAAATGCCTCCCGTCAAATGATACCTGCAATTGATCCTATTTGTGCCAGTTTTAAGGGTACTTGGATTGGTACTGTTATTAATTTTTTTAAATGATACCCACCCCTAGCTGCCACAAGGATAAAAACACCAATGTAGTAGAACTTTTATGCAGATGACACACACATTTATATCCCTATTAAAAACCAGTGAAGAAGGCAATTTTCATAATCTTTTATCTTGTCTGGCAGAAATAAAATGCTGGATGCCAAAACATTTCCACCTAATTGAAAACAAATCAGAAATAATTCTCTTCAGTCCCCCAGAAGTCCATCCCTATTTTACAGGAACATCTTGGATCAATCCTGCAGCCAGAAACCTTTCAGTTGAAAAACAAATTACAAACCCTGTTTAATGTTCATGTTTTCATCAGTTAAGGAGCATCTCAAAAATTAGGTATTTTCTCTCTCAGCCTGATCTCAAGAAGGTCATTGACACTGATGCTTTTATTTCATCTTGGCTAGTTTACTCTAATTTATTGCATTCAGGGTTAAGCCAAAAAATGATCTCATACCTGCAGCTGGTACGAAACGCAGCTGTTCAGTTTTTATAAAAATATTCAGAGACAAGATCACATCAGCCCTGTTTTAGCCTCTCTTCACTGTACAAGTTTTGGAATTAATTTTAATATTTGCCTGAGCACATGGTTCAGCTCTCAGCTTCATTGCTGCTCCGCTGTGAGCCAGAGCGCAGCCTCAGCTCCTCTGGCAGGACTCTGTTGGCTGTTCGTAAGTCCTGGCTCAAGACCAAGTATTCGTCACTAAGGGACCATCAGCTCTGGAAGTCCCTGCTTGAGAATCTGACATCTTTTAAATCACTTCTCAAAACATATCTTTAAAAAACAACAACAACCCATGTATTAATTCTAGCACACCATTTTTATTTCCAACATGTCTTACCTGATTTTTACTTGCCTCAGTCCTGAAATGTTTTAATCCTGGTTCAACACTCCGTAACTGTGTTGGAAAGTGTGATGGTGATATCTGTTGGTGGGTCTACAACCTTGGTTCAGAGTGAAATAACTCAACAACTATTTAATGAATTGCTGTGAAAATTGCTGATGATTGCTGATGAATTGTTATAGATTTGGTGATTCCTTGATTTTGCATCTAGTACCGTCATTTTGTTGAATCTTTGGTTTTTGAGTAGATATCCAATCAGCCTCAGTTGTACTTTGTGTTTAGTGCTAACTATCAAGTATTATCATGATAGCACACTAAACTAAAATGGTAAACACTGTACATCATCATCAGCATGTTAGCATTGTTATTTACCATTTAGCTCAAAGCATTGCTGTGCGTTAGTACGGCCTCAGAAGTGACTTAGCTTAGCTTAGCACAAAGACTGGAAATGGGGAAACTGCAGCTGCTGGCCGGGGTTGTTCCTAGGATGTCTATCTAAGAGCACTTTTAAAGCTCACTAAGTAACACATTATGTCTTTTTTGTCTGTACAAAAGCCAAAGTGTAATCTGAAATCTGAGGTTTCACTGGTGTAAGTTTTATTCATAACAACAATATGCAGCACAAGGTCATCATTAAAAATGCATTGTTCTCCCAGAAGTAAGAATTTTCCAGGAAGTTAAAGTCAGGACTTGATGTTTTAACAGGATGGTGTAAATAACTAATCAGTAGTTCCTTTTTTGGTCTACGTTTGCACACCATCCCTTTAGCATTGTCCAGGTAGATCTGCTTTCATTACTCAGCCAATCAGAATTAATCAGGTCATGTATGTGAGAGCAGAGCTGAAACAGCAGGTGTAAACGCTGCAGGAGACAAGTAACTTGTGCCAGATATTCATGTTTATTGTAATTACATAAAAGTTTAAAGATTCATGTGGGAATGATTTATAGATGATAATACGCTACATGTGTAACATAAAGAAAAAATGTTTCTCTCCACCTCCAGGGACGTTCAGCTTATGGTGTCACCCGAAGTTTGAGGACCGCTGCCATTCGGTGGTGGAGTTTATTGAACGAGCCATCATGCATTCGAAGAACGGCAAATTCCTCTACTTCCTCCGCTCCAGAGTTCCAGGTAAAATATAGGTCATATATCTGCACGCAGCCAGAGCCGATCAAAAATGGATGTGAGCTGCCACTTAGTGAGAAGTGCCTGAGAGACGGAGGAGAGGACGAGTATATCTGAGTGCCTGTAGGTCTGCATTCAAACTGCATGATTTATGATTGTGAGAATGCATCGATAGCATATGTGCATTTTGTCTATAAAGGATAGCTTTACAATTTTCCTAGTCTGTATTAACAACAACAGCCACACACACACACAGTTCCATGCATATATCACATTATGCTGTATAATATAATGCATGTATTGTGTAATATGTTATGTGCAAATATGCAAACATAATACGTGCTTACAGCAAAGTCACACACACACAAAAACACACAAACACATACAAAAATGCCTACAGAAATATATGCATCCATATGCTGGTCATTGAACACCTCAGGCATGTAATAAGGATACACACACACATGCAAGCTGACCACATACCAACATACATATTGTACATGAGTGTAGATAAAACTGCACTCAAGATAATTTAGTCTTCATTTCATCCAGATTGTAATCTTTATTAAATTAACCAAAACATTCAGATTACTAATGGTCAAAGGACTTCGATGCTCTTAGAAATTATGGTAGATTAATGAGTGACTGAGGGCATCTTAAAGGGCAGGTTCACAGTTTTTCAGGTGTCAATATGAACAGATTTTCCTCTCTGTAATAATTTGTCCTAATTATGTTGACAATTTAGAGATCTTCAAATGTGCTTTCAGTGTAAAGTGATGGAGGACAAAATCCACATTTAAGAGTAGATGTGATGCTTCTATTCAGCTTAAGCAGGCTGAGTTAGTCATATCAAGGATATCTTCCACATTTACAGTCTTTTTACCATCAAATTCCCTCTTTGTGTTTCCATGTTGAGCTGTGGTGGAAGTACAGTAACAAAAAGAGGGACTAGTCCTTACATAAACCTCACACAGCCCCAAAGCCATTGGTTCATCTTCAGTAGGAGCCAGTGTGCTCCAATGTGCTTGGGGCTGAGAGTCATGAAGTATTGAGAGACAACTAATGCATTGTAGGTTTTGGTCTTATCTGTTAACTGGAGATAATAATATGTTGTGTGTGTGTTTTCAGGGCTTCCTCCCACCCCGGTTCAGCTGCTGTATCCTGTATCTCGCTTCAGCAATGTGAAGTCACTGCAGCACCTCTGTCGCTTCTGCATCCGACAAATAGTCCGCATTGACCACATCCAGGAGCTTCCACTGCCCAGGTACTCAGTCAGATCGTTTAAATACTCACCTGCTGACACATGATACCAGGGAGAGGAGTAATGAAATACAGAGTATGAATCATGATGACTTTGTTGATCCCCTGACCTTTTATCTAGCGCCACCAACAGGACAAACATCTCACTTATCGACTGTAATATCTCCACATTTATTAGATAAATTGTCACAAAATGTGGTACAGACATTCATGATTCTCATGTTGTTAATTTTTCCATATTTGCTCTCACCTCTCTCCAGACCGCTGATCTCCTATCTGAGTAAGTTTTATTACTACGACCCCGAGGAGGAGATGTACCTGTCAATCAAGAGCATCCGGAGGGTGGTGGGAGCAGCGCAAGCGACCGAGTCGCAGACGTAGCAGCAGAGATCTTTTCAGCTCAAGTGAGTTAGTTTCTCATCTGCCTACTTAACCTGTGGGGCTATTAAGACCTGTCAAAAGAGGTTAATTTATTCATGCCAGTTAACTCAGCCTAGTGTTAACACTGGAAATAGCTACCAATACTTTACCTGAAGGCATAAAAATACACCAACCAGCACCTTTAAACCTCTATTTAGCACATTATTTGTTGAAGTTTGTATTGTACAGGGTTGGGTATCATTTAAAAGTTACGACAGGCGTGTGGTGTAGACACACTTTAGAGTGTTTAGGTGGCATCTTGGCTGCTGATCTGCTAAGTGCGCTAACTCAAATTCACCACGACTTCACCACCACAGACAGGTTATAGCTGCTGTGGAAGCTTGCATTGATTGACTGTGAGCAAGTCCATACAAATAGTCATATTTTCTAGCTCTGGGTGCAAAAAGGATTGATTGCAGGTATTGTTTGATGGGAAATGTTTCGATACTACTTGGTATCGATTTATTTCAATACCTTAAAGGTATCGAGTACCGATACTCAGTCTTAGTTCAGACACTGAAAGGGTGAACTCTAACTGGACTCCAAACTGTGTCTCCAGGTTTCTGTATGGAGGACTGATCTCTACTGGTCTGCCAGTCTTCCAGCATCAGCCAGTCAGAGCCCCTGGAAATCTCTGTGTCCAGTTGGACTGGGATGGACCCACCTCTCTGTTGATTTGGACTCATGAAAGGAGGGAAAGTGTTTGCAGGCGGACGGTGGGAAAACTGTCAATGCAGAGGACTCAGCCTCATCTGAAAAGGGACTGCAAAGATGTTCTCACCTGCAAACACATCAGCAGAAACAAAAAGGAGAGCCCGAATTATGAACTTCGCTTTGCAAAATTTCCTGACCCTGACGAACTGGACTTTTAAAAAACACAATGCACTGGTCGATTTGTACAACTGTCGTTTTTGCTGCCGTTTCTTTGTTTCCATTCTGTCAAAATTAGGTTTTTGGATTAAAAGACGCCCTCAGGATAGATATACACACAGAGAGGAAGGGCAACAGAGGGCCCACCGTCGAGCATTTGGACAGTCGAGGTACAAGTGGTTAAAAAACAGAAGCCGCCATGTTGGAGGACTGATAAACTCAAGGTCAGGTGAAATTTACATCATGAAACATCCACTAACCTACAGACTGTTGGTTCATCTGCCTGAGAAGAACAATAATCCACTGTTAAGTTAGGTACAGTGCTAATACTAATGAAAATTACACAACTGACGTGAAATTTGATTAAAACATTTAAATCAATATTTAATTCTTATGATAGAAGTGCTGCTGGAGCATGAGCACCCCAACGTTTGAATGTATTGATGGTGTCTTAACTGCTGATCGATCCATTTGTATCGTGACTCATTATTTGGGCCTTGCTAAAAAACTTTTCATTAGCTGAAAGGTAAATCAAAAACTGAATCAAAGAGGCTGTTTTAATTTAGTCTCACTTCAATAATTCAGTCTGATATTATATTCATGACAGCTGATGTTATATTAGTAAGAGGGGACTAACTTAAAGTTTTCATGTTGATTAAAGAAATACACACATCAAGCACTTTATTAGGAGCAACTGTCCAATGTAACATAATCCAATACAACAGCTTTGCTTTAAATTCTTTTTTTTAGGTTTTAGTGACATTGTTAGTAAATGATAATTCGGCTGTATGTTTATTACTGAAAACTGCTATTTTGCCGCCCTCATGTATGTTAATGGAGTGGACAACAATAATAAACATAAAGTAGAATGATCACTTTTCAATGTTAACAAGAAATTAAAATGTATAAGCTTCGTAAAAAGTAGATTTTATAGCAGAGCTGTTATATTGGATGGCATTAGCTTGCACAGGTGTTCGTAATAAAATGCTTGGTTAGTGTATATAAGCTTTATTTTATCAGGTAATCTCATTTAGGTTAAGCTCATGAAAACTGTGGATTTAAGTGTTATTTCTATTAATTGACTTATGACGACTTGTACGAACCAAGCCCCCAAGAACAGTGCTGGGCAGTGAAGGAACAACTTCCTGGTCCGTCCCATGACAAACACTGGCCATAAAATCTTTTTCCATGAATGTATTATAAGAGCTGGATATAGTACTGAAAAGTGTGCCCAACAAACATGCCAAAAAAAGTTTCTATCTTCCAGGTTTGCTCCCAGATTATGCAGCCCACTGAATATGCACATGTCATGTTTCCCCTGCTGGCTCTGCCCTCAAGATCCCACTCGGCCCACAGACTTTACACTGTCACAGATTTTTAAATAGCTCTTCTCGGCTCAAGGAAAGTTTTACAGATGTAAAACCTGCATGGATTAAAAAAATCATAATAGAACAGTTTTACAGATGTCCCTTTTACAATGGTGGTCAATGGGGGAAATGCTTTTTGAGCTGCAGGGGGATTTTTCTGCTGCAATACCGCAAGTGACCACTGGGGAAAATACAGCTGATTCTACATCCATGTATTTTTCTCACAATCTTCAGAAAAGTAGTGGCTGTAAAATAGCACACATATTTTTCTGTGTCACAAATCCAGTGAAATGACTTGTTTTACTATCAAATTTTGATTCTTTTGGTCCAAAAGCGTTTTGAAGTATAAAAAAGCATGGCAGACATTTTTTGGCTTCATGTGCTGCTGAACAACTTTGAATAGGAGTGATTAGATGCTATCTCTGAACACAGTATCCAGTTCTACTTAATACATCCATGGTACAATCTCATTCACACACTTCCCTACCAGTTTTACAGGCAGTCAGCAGTTTAAGCCCCAGATTTAAAGAAGAATTAGCGTCACGTTCTGTAATTTTCTCGTCACTCCTCTAACATGATGGTTTTTATGCTTTTAAATATTTAATAGAGAAACGCTCTCCATAGGATCTGACCTCTTTTTTAGTGGGAACAATAATAAGTCTTGGTCATTGTTGTGTCCACATGGATCAAACTGAATATTTTTGCTTGCTATTATAAAATTGACTGTTCACATTTCAAACTCAGTTCATAAAACAAATCCTCCTGTTTCTGTTTTAAGTGTCCTATGCATTCCCTTTGACAGTCATTTTTCCTACATTTCCCAAAAATGCCACTCGACTCCTGCTTTCAATCATCGAGCTACGATATATGAATCTAGTGGAGGGGGGGGGGGGGGGGGGGGTGTCATTGATTTCAGCTGCTTCGTACTCAAAGCATTATCTGGATCTGCATTATATTCTGGTTTATATTGAGGCCACTGTTTGGCATTTATTCCTCTTTTATGAAGGATTTCATCACATATAGTTGTCGTTTACATTCGGACAGATATTCAAGTAGGAAAAATACACCAAAGAAAAAAACATCCTCAGAAATTTACAGATGATTTTTTAAAAACAGATTGAAATGGAAGGAAAGCAACTGAAAAAGGGAAACATTACTTCTCTTTAATGTGGAAAAAAAGGTATTTCTGTGGCACTCATTCATCGTCTTTCTGTGATTAATATGTTGTCATTGAAAGGAAAAAGGTTTGATTTAAACTATAAGAGAGAAAACTACTGTTGAGTTACTTTCATCAACCAACTACAATATTTGATCCTTCATCATGCCCTGCCTCACACGTGTGTATATCTGCCGTGACCGATCTTGATCTCTACCTGTCTACCTGTGTTTATTTGTTGAAATGCCCAGGTGTATTTTGCTCATTCTATTTCTCAGTACCCTGAAGCTGAAGCTGGCTACTAGCTCAGCGTTTTCAGTAAAAAAAAAGAAGAAAAAAACAAAAGAGAGAAGAAAATAAACATTGGTGTGTGTGTGGAATCATTTTTTAAAATGTTGGATATTTAAGTGATGCCGTTGATGTTGCAGTTGTTAGAAAAGAAATCTATTTTTTATGTGAAACTTCAGCGGATTTAAATTCATCCTCATTAAATTCAAGCTTCATAGTTATGATATAAAAGTATCCGTTATAATTTTAGTGCAGTTCCACCAAAGAGCAGCTGGTACTTTAGAAATACTGAAGTGATGAATCAAAATCTGAGCAGCTTTTAATTATTTTATTTTCAATTAACTATAAACATGAATCCTTGAAAACCATGTATCTCCAAAATGCTATAACTTTTATTCTACATGTCACATCCACCCATTCATACACCATGGGTGCATCTATTGGGAGCAACTTGGGGTTAAGTATCTTGCCCAAGGACACATCGACATGTGGAGCCAGGTATCGAACTGCCAATCCTTCCAATTGTACACCAGAGTCCTGCTCAGCACCAAACAGCAAACAGACACAGTTAGCTATAGACTAGCTGGTGAACATAGTTGAGCATTTAGCAGCTAAAGAGCCAGATATTTCCCTCAGGAGTTGGTGGAGACCAAAAACAGAGCTAAAAGAAAGTGAATATTGGACTTACATTCAGCAGGTGGACAGAAACACAACTCCAAATGAATGATAACATTGATTAGTAACTGCTGGATGTGGAAATATAGGCAACTGTTTGCTAACAAGTTCAACATATCAACTTAAAAGGTGATAATATATCAGCGTTGTGTTCACTGAGTTTTATAAAGTCCTTCAAAACCTCTAAAATGTCGTGGATAAACTGTCCAGCAAAAATATTCCTGCCATTCCTGCTCCGCCCATAGAGATTGGGATAATGTCATGCACTTTAAAATGGTTTAGCTCAGCTCTGGGAACCTTATTTACATATATGTAACTTTCATAGGCTACCTGAGACAGTTAGCTGTAGACTGGCTGGTGAACATAGTGGAGCATTTAGCAGCTAATGAGCCATATATTTCCCTCAGGAGTTGGTAGAGAGCAAAAACAGAGCTAAAAGAAAGTGAATATTGGACTTACATTCAGCAGGTGGACAGAAACACGACTCCAAATGAATGAAAAGCAACTGTTTGCTGGGAAGTTCAACAAAGCTGTTTTAGAGAGGTGTGGATTAAACTTTATGGTCATTTTGGAGGCTGTACAAACATCCCATCGGCTTTATGGAGCTTTATAGTGAGTTTCAGCTCATTGTTTAGCCCTTCCAGCTGCAACTTTACTGTTTGGGTTCGCTCTCACCGCTCTCATAGTGTTGTTTTTGGGCCGCAGCAGGCAGCTGTTTCAGAGAAAAGCTGTAAAAAGCCACTGTACACTACCTGCTCAGCACCAGACGGCAATGTAGGTTTAACTTGCCAAATAAATTCTCAACACAAGCACCAACTTAATTGTTTTTTTTTCTTTTCCCAAAGCCGCATTATAGACCTTGCGATACACGATAACTGCCATCTCCATGACAACTAAACAGACTTCACCTGCAAAGGAAGGCCACAGAATGTGACTGAAAGCCTCAAAAACAAAGTCAGACCTTGTGTTGAGAATGTTTCAGTCAAGCTGCTCTTTTCAAGGCCGAGAATAAATCTTAGAGTTCAATTTTCAAAGCTTTGTGAAAATGTATTAATTTTTGTGCCAAAGAAGTGGGAGAATTTCCTCAAACCTATAAAGGAAGATTTATTCTAAAAGTTTAACTGAAGAATTCAACATTAACAAATGTGCACACAATGAGTCCTACAGAACAAAACTCTTCTACTACGTTACCATGACTACCAGCCTAAACATCCACAATTGTTGTATTGAAGTGTGTTAAATCAGGTTATTAAGCACAGTATGGGTGCAACCTTTCCTGCAGCACATGATGAATGCAGCGATGGCGTCCATTTCTGTGCATTAACACTATAACAGCTCCTCTCTGCATGGAAAGTGTGTTTTAATTTTTTAATGTCAGCTGCTTTCCCTTTTGAAATGTTTAAGGCTGAAAACTCTCCAGCTTAACGCTTTGGCTCACTCATAAAGCCTGTTAAGTGAAAAAAAAGAAGAAGTGAGATATCTCAGTTAAATTATGCAGCTCTTTCTCTCTCTGAGGCTCTCCACAGAGGTGCTCGGGGGAGAAGGTGATAGACAGTATCTGCATCCTCCACCGCCAACTGCTGCACACTTTAGGTGAAGAGGGAGAAAGTGCTGGAGCTAAAAGCAGGACTCTGGTTTCTATAAGCACTTTTATCCATGCAGCAAGCGATGCAAGGGAGACACAGAGACGACAGGATGTGAATAAGGTCAAGTGCACTCTTTGGGAAAAGCCTATATGAAAAGGGCCGCATGTATTGTGGATGTGAATAGAGTCACGGGGAGCCATCCAATGAGAAAGAGGGACAGCTCATCTTCAGCTCGCAGCGCTGGAGGCCAAGTCAGCGGATGTTGACGACAGATGGGACTGACAGCCACGACTGGAACGTTTTCTCCATGGGCTCGAAGGCCCCTCAGCGGCACAGCCGGGATCATGTCAGCCTTTCTCATTTGGTAACCGACACCAAACCATGAAGACAAGTCCTACTGAGTCAGTGCTCAGATACAAGAGACGAGTATCCAGATGCTGGACTCCCAACCAGGCAAAGCAGACACCAAAAGCTTCAGGTTTACTCCGTATGATTTGGGTCTACATGATTTGATTAATAGGAAATTATGATCCAGTATCTTGTAATTTTGAATCTTGTAGTCCTGCTTCCTGAAAAGTTCACATCAACAGGGTTGGGAAACTTACTTTGGAAATGAAATAGGTAACATATTAGTTACGCTATTTAAAATGTAATAAGTAATGTAACTATTTCAATTACATCTGATTACTTTTTGAATTATTTTTTAAAGTTTCTAACCAATGTTTTCAGCTGTTAGGGTAAGTGTTCCCATTAAGCACAAGTTTGGGTGTTTTTCATGGATACTGACATGATTTTTATGAAGCACGATTTATCTCTCATTTGAAAATGTATTAATTAGTTCATGTAGATTTTTTTTAAACATAGAACTAGTTACTCCCCAATACTGTACATCAATAACAATGAACCAACTGAAAGGGTCATTTTTAATCCACATATTTGCTCCCTTTTTGTTGTTTTGAAGGTGACTCAGACATCACTCAGAGTCCACTGATTTCTTGATTTTAAGCATTTTATTTCCCTTCACAAATGATTCTTACCAGATGAGACAGACAGGTTAATATTAATAAAAGACTGTAACTCAGTGATCAACTGTGTGGCTACAAAACCAAAGAACAGACACTTCATGACAGCTCAGAGCTCTTATATACCAGCTGACACCAGTACTGCCTCAATCAGCTGTTTGTTAAAAGAGGAGTGTCCAACACTGAACATTACAAGAACAATTCATCTCTAATAATCTATAATAGATCTATTTCAATTCCCCATATTTCATTATATTATATATAAGAAAAAAATCACAATCATAATTTCAGTCCCAGCACCAATGACATTAAAACACCAAAAGATGCCGTTATCTATAATGAGTGCTTCCACCTTCTCTACATTTTTCTGATAATGCTTCTGCACATTCATTTAAATTATTTTTGAATGCAGGACTTTTGTGTTTTATGGAGTAATTTAAATATTGAACCAAGAATAAGTCACAATGTCACAAATCCTGCTCGTTCAGAATTTTAATGGGGAAAAATGTCTTGTTTCAGCATTTTTCTAGTGTCAAAATCTGCACAGTGACGTCCAAACATTCAGCTGTAGGAACAAGGAGACAAAGACATTTTTGAGTGGAGAGGGACTTTAAGTAAATGCTTCGAATAGTTCTTTGACCACTGCCAAATACTATAGGTCAAGATAAACTGCCAGAGCCTATTGTGCAGATTGTATTGAGTACAATAGGTCTAAATAGACAACAGCTTGCATACCATACATACTTGAACCAGGTGACTGGTGTGAAATGGAGCCTTATAAGAACAACAAGATGAATCAGACAAAGAAGTATGTTCATAACAACAGCTTTAAAATACATGTATAATCCACTGGTGGAAGAAGGACTCATTTATTTTTTGTAAAAGTATCAGTATAACAATGTATAAATACTCCATCCAACAACAATAAAAGTAGCTTACATAAGTATTATGAGCTTGATGTAGTATGCAGTATTAAAGTAAAAGTACTGCAGTATTATGAGTGATGTAGTATGCAGTATTACTGTAAAAGTAGTGATATATTATTATATATGACATCATTAGATTATTAATAGTGAAGCATCAGTGTTAGAGCAGCATGTTACTGTTATAGCTGCTGGAGGTGGAGCTAGTTTATACTACTTTATATACAGTTAGCTAGTTTACACTACTTTATATACAGTTAGCTAGTTTACACTACTTTATATACAGTTAGCTAGTTTACACTACTTTATATACAGTTAGCTAGTTTACACTACTTTATATACAGTTAGCTAGTTTATACTACTTTATATACAGTTAGCTAGTTTACACTACTTTATATACAGTTAGCTAGTTTATATTACTTTATATACAGTTAGCTAGTTTAGTCCAGTGGTTCCCAACCTAGGGGTGGGGCCCCTCCAAAGGGTCAGCAGATAAATGTGAAAGGTGGTGAGATGATTAATGGGAGAGGAAAGAAGAAAGAACTAAGTTCTGATACACAAATGTGTTTTCAGTTTTTGGACTTTTTCTCTAATCTTTGATTTTTGCTGAAATATTGGATCATTTGAACATTTATTGAAATGAAACCATGTGAGAAGTTTAGAGGGAAAAATCACTATTTGGAGGAGCTGTTAACAACTCATATGGGGCTTTTCCATTACACAGTTCTAGCACTACTCTGTTTGACTCGACTTGACTACTCGTTTTTTTTGCTCTTCCATCAGGGATAGTACCTGGTACCTGGTACTTTTTTAGTCTGCTCTGGCGAGGTTCCAAGTGAGTCGAGCCGATACTAAAATGTGACGTCAACAGACTGCCGGCCGCTGATTGGTCAGAGAATGTAGTGTCATTACTGGAAGAGTCGTCCCACACAAGAATCAAAACCCGGCATTTTTAAATACCGGCAACAATAGTTATAGGGAGTTTCGTGACTCGGTGTAGTTTGGCTCCTATGCACAAACTACACCATAATCCTTCGATGAGGTGCAGACATGTTTGTGTTGTGTATAAAACTTTGTCACGGCTGTTATAATCCCTTTACACTGCCCACCACTGCCTGCTCCTCTTATTTGAACCCTGGGACGGTTTAAACAGGTCTTAAAGCTCATTGATCAGCGCGGTTGTCATTCCTGTTTTGACCGAACTGTCCCTCAAAACTCTCATTGGCCGTTGGGGAAAGTTAACCCTTACATAGCCTACTGTCTCGACACCATTTCACATTCATAAATTGAATTCCCTATTAGTCATTAATACATGTTTGATTGACAAACGGAATTCTGAAATGTGTATATGGTGTTTTTACAGCTCTCAAGTGTAAAAATGGGCTAAATTTGTCCCTGAACAGCATATAAGGGTTAAATACTTCAAAATTATACTTGGGTGAGTGTACTTAGTTACTGTAGTGTTCGCCCACTACTGCCTGCTCCTCTTATTTGAACCCTGGGACGTTTTAAACACGTCTTAAAGCTCATTGATCAGCGCGGTTGTCATTCTCATTTTGACCGAACTGCCCCTCAAAACTCGCATTGGCCGTTGGGGACGTCAGTGAAACGGCTCCGCTGCTTTCCGGAGAGGTCCCGCCCCCCTCCTCGCCTAACCACGACACCCGATTGGTTGAGCCGTCATCCATCGATTGACGTAGCGAAACGGCGCGTTGCGATTGGCCGAGTCGAATTTCAATCAGGAACGACAGCTCCAGGCGATTGATCGGAGGGGCCGTCGCTCACGCAGCCATTGTCCGGGGATTGGTGCAGCAGCGCGGGCGGACTCCTCCAAGCGGGCTCGGTCTTCAAGGCTCAACGGAGAGCGAATGTCGTCATGAGCGGTGGGTAGGAATTAAAACATTGGTGTTTATATTACATTCTGTGCTTCGTTTAAAACATGATATTTATTGTGAGCGGAGAGGAGGTGGAGGAGGAGGTTGCAACACCGATGTGGTGCAAATGAGTATATTTTTTAAGCGGGTGACTCTCCGGCTTGTGGTGTGAAGCAAAAAAAAAAAAAAAAAAAAAAAAAAAGAAGCAACGCACTTCCGGAAAACGGCTGCCTTCTTTTCTTTTTTTTCCTCTCTCTCTCTCTCTCTCTCTTTTTTTTAATCAAAGAGAGTTTGACTTGCTAGCTGAGTAAAACAGCTGCTACTTCTTGTTGTGTTAAAAAAAAATCTTTAAAAACACAACAAGTCAAATCCTCCATAACATGCACACATGCACGGTGCAGGTACCCGGCCCAAACTAAGCTCCACTCGGATCAAATCAGCTTAACTTAGCCGCTAGCCCCTTGGTTAGTTATTAGCCTCGCTGCTAATGCTATCTGCACAATTTCAAGGCCCTCTTTTTTCCCCCCCCTCTTTTATTTCCTCGCTCTTTCTCTTTATGTGTTATTACTCGCAGTTGCTGTTAAAGACACATGTGCATTTGCTGGTGGTTCTTGTAGAAAAATGAAATTAAGAAGTAAAAGGGTTCATTGTTGTGAAGATATCTGCTGACTTAGCAGCGCTGTGTGCCACAACACATCCACGTTAGTATGTGTTCATAAATGTGTCTAAGCTTTATAGAGAGATATAGAGGCTGTGGAAGTTTAAAGGAAAGGTTCGTAGTTTTTACAAGTGTGTCTTTAAACAGCAGCAAGGCACCGAAAGTGAAGATTAAAGTGTGTTTTTGTTGCTGTAATCATTCTTCCTGTTCATACTGTTTTGAAGAGCCCTTCGTAATGTACTTACAATGGAAGTGATGGAGGACTAAATCTACTGTTATGTGTAAAAAAAATGTATTTAAAAGTTGATCTGAAGCTAAAATGAAGCTTCAGTCGTCCAAATGAGTCAAATCAAGTCTTCTATGTTTCAATGTTACAGTGTTTTTAATGCTAAAGTCCCTCTTTTTGTTACTATACTTCCACAACAGCTCAACAGGGGAACACAAAGAGGAGATATGATGATAAAAAGATTGTAAATGTGTCAGATATGCATTTGATATGACTTTTAAAATGAAACTGTGTGGACAGACTGTGGATTTTGACCCTTTAAACCTTAACCCATCATCACTTCACATTGTAAGTTTCCTGGTTGTGTTTCCTGTTGAGCTGTGGTGGAAGTATAGTAACAAAAAAAGGGACTTTGGTACTAAAAACACTGTAACGTTGAAACATAGAAGAGTTCATTTGACTTATTTGGACGACTGAAGCTTCATTTTAGCATTCAGATCAACTTTTAAATACTTGTTTACACAGAAGGACGACGGATGTGGATTTTGTCCTCCATCACTTCCATTGTAAACATGATGAAGGGGTCTTCTATCGGTCAGTATGAACAGGAGGAATGATTACAGCTAGCTTAAACTCTCATCGGAGCTCCTGAGTCTGACTGCTGTTTTTTTTTAAGGTACCAGCTGCTTACTTGATGAGTAGCAAGAAGAGAGGAAGTGGTGTCTGTTTGGTTTTTTTTTTTGAGTCAGTGTAAAGGTCGATCTTGATAGATGAGGTGGAAGACTTCAGCAGTGTGTTGGTTGTATTTCAGATATTGTTTGGGTTGAGTGTAGCTGTGATGGAGCTTCAGTTTTGGGTCTTTTCTGATCGTTACTTTGGGCTCACAAACCTGCTGATGATCGTATGTGTCCTCTTTCTTTCTTTCTTTCTTTCTTTCTTGTCTTTTTATTATTATACAAATGCTTTTCTATCTGACTGGACTGTAATGGTTGTATATAAGAGGCACAGTCTGCTTTAATGCTGACTGGACTTTGAGGAAAGCAGATGATTTTGGTACTTTCCGACCCCCCCTCTCCCCCCCAACGCTCCACTTCTTCCTCCCCTCCAGCCGGCTCTCGTACACTTGTCGCTTCTTCGTCTGCTGTGTGGTTGTCATGTGGTTACGATCAAACCCTCGTGCTCAGCTGATGTCCTTAAAATACGACAAACATCTTTCTGATCATTTTTCACTTTGTTTTCTAATGTTCATGACTTGTCTGATGTTGGGACTGTTTGTGGAGTTAAACCTTAAAATAACCTCTGAGCTCTACGTCCACTTTATAAAACACACAATCTGCCTGCTTTTAATCTGCAAATGTATCAGTTACAGATTATATATGTAGGATATATATTTAAAACAAGCTGTGATTGCACTCAAATCATATATATAGTCTCATATTTAACCTTTTTTTTTTGTTTAACCCTCCTGTTGTACTCGAGTCAAGGGAGGAAGGGAGGAAGAAGGAAGGAAAGAAGGAAGGTAGGAGGGATGGAGGAAATAAGGAAGGTAGGAGGGAGGGAGGGAGGGAGGAAAGAAGGAAGGTAGGAGGGAGGAAAGAAGGAAGGAAGGGGATAGAGGAAGGAAGGAAGGAGGGATGGAGGAAATAAGGAAAGAAGGAAGGTAGGAGGGCGGGAGGAAAGAAGGAAGGAGGGCGGGAGGAAAGAAGGAAGGAGGGAGGGAGGAAAGAAAGAAGGTAGGAGGGAAGAAAGAAGGAAGGAAGAAAAGGGGTTAGAGGGAGGAAGGAGGGATGGAGGAAATAAGGAAAGAAGGAAGGTAGGAGGGAGGGAGGAAAGAAGGAAGGAGGGAGGGAGGGAGGGAGAAAGGAAAAGAGAAGGGAGGAAAGGAAGGAAAGAGAGAGAAGGAGGAAAGAAGGAAGGAAGGAGGGAGGAAGGAAGAAAAGAGGATGGAGTAAGGAAAGAAGGAAGGGAGGAAAGAGAGAAGGAGGAAGGAAGGATTCGGTTATCGTGGCTTTTTCATATCGCGGTATACCTTCAACACGGTTATCATCCCATGACTAGTTTCACTCTTCCTTTTCTTAAAACAGCTCAGTCGTTATCGTGGTGTAGATTATTGTTGTCGGAGCGCCAAACAAATCCCACTGAATTACCTTTAAAGAGACGTACTGTGGTTCCAACAACAGTACTTAATGTGACCAGAAACATCCGTGGTTTGAGCATCTGTAGGTTTACGACCAGATCCTCAACAGCAGAGATAGAAAACCAGTAATATTACAGATTTTAACTCTATTTATTACTTTATTGATGACTTTTATATCGGTTCATATGTTGTCCGATATAGATATTTATTTATTTAAGGTCATGTAGACGGCGTTGTTCTGTATATTTGAGCCTTTGTCTTAACCCTTAAACAGGCAGGAGTGGAAAATTAGATGTAAAAAATCCTTACTAGTTATGTCATTTGCACCTAAAGGAAGGAAGGTAGGAAGGAAGGAAGGAAGGAAGGAATGGAGGGAGTGAGGGAAGAAGGAAGGAAAGGAGGGAGGAATGAAGGTAGAAAGGAAAGGAGGGAAGAAGGAAGGAAAGGAGGAAGGAATGAAGGTAGAAAGGAAAGGAGGGAAGAAGGAAGGAAAGGAGGGAGGAAGGGAGGAAGAAGGAAGGAAAGGAAGGAAAGGAAGGGAGGAGGAAGGAAGGAAGGAAGGAAGGGTTGGAAAAAAGGAAGGAAGTAAGGGAGGAAAGAAGGAACAGTCAAAACAGATGAAGGAAGGACAGATGAAGGAAGGACAGATGAAGGAAGGAAGGACAGATGAAGGAAGGAAGGAAGGAAGGACAGAGGAAGGACCCGGGAGGACGACACAAAGGTTAAAGAGTCTGTATCTCCTGGTGCACGTTGCCTGTTTAAGGGTTAACTCAAGTTATGTATTAATATATCCTTAAGTTAATATTTATATATATGTACGGATGTTTTTTTCATTTATAGTTATTTATAATTTGTGAAGTTTCCCATTTCACAGCACTGATGTCATTTATACAGTAAAGTTTACTGTTAAACATCACATATCTTTGTCATAAGTGTTTGATAACTGTATTCTGTATATATAAGATTATTGGCCAATACAGTATCAGCATCAGCATGAGCTCCAAAATCCAGTATCCAGCCCCCGAGTGTTAATGCTTCTTATTTACATCTCAGACATGAAATTAAACGTCTGCAGTGATACTAAAAAAAAGAGACAATATGTAAATGTAAATGTACTTTATTTATACAGCCCTTTACAACAGTCCTTTCGGTGTACCAAAGTACTTTACAGCAGGTAATGAATAAAGAGAGGAATAAGTAAAAACCATTAAAAACAATAAAATAACAGTGAAGGCAATAATTAAATACTTGTTTGAATCAGTTTCTAAGTGTTTTCAATGATTGATATTAAGAAAATAGGTTTAACACACATAAAAACTTGATTTAAAGGCAAAATACACCCAATTAATACCATAAATAGATGAATTAGCTCCTATACTGATATTACTAGATGTGAGAGATCCACATTAAATACCTTTTCTAAGTCACAGTAGTTAATATAATGTAATTAAATGTTAACAGTACATATAATATAAATAAACAGGGATATAAATGTCTGTGTGAAAGTCTCCACTACGGCTGAACTAATTATTTATCTGCTTGATTAGGTTTTCGATTTATTGATTTGACTATAAAATATAAAAAGTCTAAAAACCCTAAAAAAATGTTCATGTAGGACACAAGAAAGCTTCAAATCTGCTCATTAGAGACTGAAACCAGCAAATGTTTGACTTTTTTTTTTCTTGCTATAGTTATATGAATTTCCTGATTACTATAAGTGATGATAATTACACAGCTGGTCTTCTCTAGATGCGTTTGGGTTCAGTAGGAATTTCCAGTGCTGGTCTCGAACAGACAAACTGCTGAAAATAGATGCTGCCTGAATCTGACTCTCTGTGTGTGTGTGTGTGTGTGTGTGTGTGTGTGTGTGTGTGTGTGTGTGTGTGTGTGTGTGTGTGTGTGTGTGTGTGTGTGTGTGTGTGTGTGTGTGTGTGTGTGTGTGTGTGTGTGTGTTTCCAGAACAACAGGACAGCATGGCCACCACTGTTGCTGTCAGTCCCAGCGAATACCTTCAGCCCTCCACCGCCGCCACACAAGTGAGTAACAGTCGAGTCCTCGGCCTTTTCTGAGCCGGGATCGAACTTTAAGAGAGATTTAGTGTTTTTTTTTTTTACTGTATGTGAAAAAAACTAGTGAATTTACTCCTTAACCTTTACATACGGTTCATATTCTGACTCATAATTAGTCTCTCTACACCAGGGATGTCAAACATGTGGCCCAGGGGCCAGATCTGGCCCACCGAGGGGTCCAATACGGCCCACTTTCCTTATTCCTCCCTTCCTTCCTTTCTATCTTCTTTTTCTTCCTTCCTTCCTTTCTGTCTTCTTTCTTTACCGTCTTCTTTTTTCTTGATTTCTTTCCACCTGTCATTCCTTCCTTCTTTCCTGTCTTTGTTCCCTTCCTTCCTTCCTTCCTTCCTTCCTTCCTTCCTTCCTTCTTTACCGTCTTCTTTTTCTTTATTTCCTTCCATCTGTCATTCCTCCCTACCTACCAGAGCCGTCCTCTGCTGTATCTGAGCGGTCTGTCTTGTGTTCCTCTCCGCAGGACACTCAGCCCTCTCCTCTGGCCCTCCTGGCTGCCACCTGCAGTAAAATCGGCCCCCCTGCTGCTCAGGCTCCCGTCACCTCTCCTCCAGCTCAGCCGCAGCCTCGCAGGCTCCTCCCTATAAAGCCGGCTCCGATCGCCCCCGCCCCGCCCAAAAACCTGGGCTTCCTGTCAACCAAGGGCAATGTGATCCAGCTCCCTGCCGGTTTGGGCTCCACGGCCTCCGGCAGCCCCATCGTGCTCACGATCCAGCAGAGCCCGGCTCGCACCAACACCGCCGCCCCCGCCAACATCCAGTACCAGATGATGCCTCAGATCCAAGGGGCCCAGACCATCCAGATGATGCCACAGGGGGGTCAGATCCAGCTCATACCGGGCACCAACCAGGCCATCATCACCACCCCCATGACGGTGCCGGCGCCGGCGGCCGCCACCGCTCCCATCACGCCACAGAAGACAGTGGCCATCAAACCCTCGCCCAAAATACGGAAGTCAAACAACACCGCCGCCAACATGGTGCAGCTCCCCGGGGGGCTCACGCTGCCGATCAACGTGGCCACAGGAGAGGTGGGCGGGACTCAGATCATCACGGAGACGACGGCGGCAGCTCCCGCTTCAGGAAAGGGACGACGAGGGAGGAAGAAGAAAGTGGTTCTGGCTGCTCAGCCTCCTCCTGCACAGGCGGCCTCGCCTCCCCCGGAGCAGATGGAGACGATCCTGATAGAAGCTGGAGACAACATCATCCAGGTAGAGTTAACCTTCAATCTCACTTACAATTTATTACGACTTTTCTATTATTTCTACTCACCAATGTAATTCCTGTCAACACTAATCGATTATATCTGCCGATCAATGAATTCACTAATTGGTGCAGCTCTTCTCAAATGTGAATATTCTTTGGTTTCTTTTTGTTTGACAGTAAACCGAACATCTTTAAATTTGGACAAGAAAAGACATTTAAGGACAGCGTATCAGACTGTAGGGAGCAGTTCAGATTTACGTTTTATGGACCAAACAACTCATCGACTAATCTTTTGATTATTTTCTCGCTTAATCGAGTATATTTTTGGTCCATAAAATGTCAGAAAATGGTGATAAAATTAATAAAATAATCATTAGTTGAAGCCAAAACTCCAACCCAACATCCTTCTCGTACATCAGCAGCTGCCTCCCCTCTCACAGTCTCTCTTTTCTGTATTAACAGGCAGGAAACAACCTGCTGATCGTTCAGAGTCCCGGACAGCCAGCCATGGTGCAGCAGGTCCAGCTGGTCCAACCCAAACACGAGTCTCCGGTGGTCCAGATCCCCCAGCAGGCCCTGAAGGTGGTTCAGGCCGCCTCCGCCACACTGCCGCAAGTCCCGCAGAGACAGTCGGTGCCCTCCAACCTGCAGGTCGCCACGGCAGACCCGACACCCACACAGGTATTCATCCACACACCCAGTAAACAGACACAGTTAGCTGGAGACTAGCTGGTGAACATAGTGGAGTATTTAGCAGCTAAAGAGCTCCAGATATTTCCCTCAGGAGTTGGTAGAGAGTAAAAACAGAGATAAAAGAGAGTGAATATTGGATTTATAGTCAGAAAAAACACAAGAAACACGACCTCCAGATGAATGATAATAGTCCCGTTTCCATTAAGGAAGTTCCGGTAAAATTTAGGAAGCAGGAACCAAACCAGACTCTGGAGGTGACGTAATCATTCTGCAACAGTTTATAGGAACTTATTTTGGCGTCACATCTCACTTTGAGTATACCCAATCAGCAAAGAGTCAACCTCAAGCCCCACCCGGGACTGTTTCGGGGCCACATGGAGTACCTAATCCCAAGGCAGGGATTCGTTTTGCCCCTCGTAGAAGTCCCAGGAGATTGTCCTTCAGGGGCTGGTAAAATTACCCCGGAGTTCCTGCAGTGGAACGGCCCTAATGTTGATTAGTTACTGCTTAAAAGGTGATGATATGTCAATGTTGTGTTCACTGCTTGTTTCCAATGAAAAGAAGAGGACAAAAAGTCAAAACAATGTGATGCTATTTAACTAAAAACTCACCTTTTTTCATTTAATTTTGGACTTTACAGCATGCATTGAAAATAATATTGGTTGTAGTTTTTCACAGTAGAGTTAGACATTAGCTAGAAGAAGAAGAAGTCAGCGATACGTCCTGATTATTAAGAACAATGTCAGTGTCTATGTTCATTATTCAGGAGCCTTAAACTCGTTCCTCTCCTCAGATCCTCTTCAAAACAGCATCGGGCGAGTGGCAGTCTGTTCAGATCCAGGACACGGTCTCCACGACGACGACTCCCACAACTTCCATTGTCACCACCACCACCTCCGCCTCCTCCCCGATGCCCACCGCCGGCACCAAGAGGACGCTGGCCGGGGGGCGTAAGGAGCGCACTCTGGCTAAAATCGCCCCGGCGGGAGGAATCATCGCGTTGAACCCGTCGCAGCTCTCGTCGGCGACCCAGGCGGTGCAGACGATCAGCATCAACGGGGTCCAGGTTCAGGGGGTTCCCGTCACCATAACGAACGCAGGAGGTGAGATGATGTTTGCTTTATAGACCTGAGATTGTAAACCTGAGTATAGGGTCACTTACAAAGAAAACTATAAACTGGGACCAGAATAATTTAATAGTGTTCTTTATTAACATATAATTTACTTCATCAGGTCAAAGGTCATATATTTAGACATCCATACACCCCAACAGGCTGACAGGTGTGGTTAAAACCATTGAACTCTCCCAGAATGATTAACAATTCAATAAAGTACATAAAAAAGAGCTGGAATACCAAGTCGCATACTACCACATCAAAAAGTATCACCAATATCAAAACATATATATGATAGTGATTATCCAAGTTCAACTAGTTAATTACTTATGATCATATAAAATACTGTTTCATTTTAACCTTTTCTACATAACTAAACTAACTATCTGCTTATCAATAAAAGACTCGACTTCCAGATGCCTTAGAAGTGGATCAGGGTCATAGTTGGTTTGTTGGACAGATGTAAAAGATATCTTTCGACATGTCAACTTATCTGGATTTCCACTATTTAAATGGCAGAGTAGCAGCTCTGGTTCAGGGAGAGAAGCTTTGCTGGAGCAACCGGACAAAACAACGGCTTACTATGAAACTGTGGCGGCACAAATTAGACTATGGCGGGCGGCCACAGTCTATATAATTAATGGGAAACATCACATTTAAAGATATTCAGTAGTAATCTTTCTTGTATGAAACAAAGTCTTAACACCAACAAATTGAAAACAAAACATCCTAACTGATCACATTTTGTAGCTTGGAGTAACTGTGGAGGCCTTCAAACTCTTAATCAACTCCAGATAGAAACCCCATCTGCTTTGAGCATGTTGTCAGTTCACTGCTTTCATGTGTCTGTATTATGTTAATGTCACCATTAATCATTAAATAGATTCTCAGTCGACGTTGGCTCTCACCACTGAACTCGTAGTCTAATTAGGAGCTTGGCAGCTCTGTGTGGAGCCCCGCTGCGTCTCTTACAGCATGTCTGTCTGTGTTTTTTAGGCCAGCAGCACCTGACCGTGCAGACGATGCAGGGGGGGGGGCTCCAGCTGGCGACGGCGCAGGGCCAGTCGGCCATCCAGGTGGATCAGACGCTGACTCTGGAGCTTCCTGGCCAGCCAGGAGAGAAGAAGCGACGCATGGCCTGCACCTGCCCGAACTGTAAAGACGCAGAAAAAAGGTGAGTGTGGCACCATTAGAGGTTATTCAGACACGAGGAACTGATGAAGATTTGATTGATTATGGGTGATGATCGACACATTATTGAAATATATAAAATAAATGTGTCCAAATTTTACTTTTGGCTCATCTGCTAATTTGTACTTTGGCAGGTTTTCAAGGGTTTGGAGTGAAACACTCACAAAATACACCAGAATGGATTTATAGTTTGATACCTTTCTTATATTTAGAGATCATTTTTACTTTATTTCATCATTATTATCATTAGATACCTGCTCTTTAACATTTGTGTAATAAATAGGTAAATCAAATTTGTGGTTGAGGGAGCAAAGATTTGTTTTCTTAATGTTAAAAACTAAATGACAGATATGCCATCTCTTATAAACAATTCATTCAAAATCCCTTTTTAAATGTACTTAATGGTTTCTGGGGAGGTTTTTTTGGCATGAATTTCATATTTTCAAGGTTTAATGTCCCTTTTGTGCAGTTGGTAAGATTTAATGCCATCTAGTGGTGAGTTTGCAGATTGCAGCCAGAGGAATATCCCTCCCTCTTGAAACGTGTTGGAGAATTTGCAGTGGTCAAGAAACTTGTGCTACAATACAAAGGCCCTCTATAGAGCTAGTGTTTAGTTTGTCCATTCTGGGCCACTGTAGGAACATGGCAGTGGAAGCAGACCTGCCCTCTATATAAATATACAGGGTTTAATTCTCAGCCAACAAAAACACAACGGTTCTCATTTCTGGGCGATTATACACTAATTGAAACATAGTTATGAATATTATATAACATTTCTAGATGACACTAAATTATACATACTAGACCTTTAAAGACTCCTTTGATGCTAAAACCAATGCAGTTATGTTATGGGGTAATTAGTCACCTCTACCCTGATTATCTTACTGTGTGTGTTTTCGTGTGAACTCTGTGCAGGCCCGGCGAGGTGGGGAAGAGAAAGCACATCTGCCACGTCCCAGGCTGTGAGAAGACCTTCAGGAAAACGTCACTGCTCAGAGCTCACGTCCGGCTGCACACCGGCGAGCGGCCCTTCGTCTGCAACTGGGTTTTCTGCGGGAAACGTTTCACGCGTAGCGACGAGCTGCAGCGGCACGCCAGGACGCACACAGGTCAGTCTAACTGTCACACACACACACACACACACTGAAACACACTGCACATGATGATTTCTAGCCTCTGATTATGACATTAAAAACCACTTTCTCTTTTTTTTGTTCCCCTCGCAGGAGACAAGCGCTTCGAATGCAGCCAGTGTCAGAAACGCTTCATGAGGAGCGACCACCTGACGAAGCATTACAAGACTCACATAAACACCAAGAACCTGTGAGCAGACAGACTCTCATAAACTTAAGACTGTGTTAGAGGAAGGAGGTGCGGAGGAGGAGAGCTTATACCAAGAGGGAGTGTCTGTGACTTGTCCCATAGTGGGACATACTCCAAAAAAAAAAAAGAAGAAAAAAAGTCTGTATATCTCTTCTCTCACTCCTCTGGGACACTTCGTAGAGTGGTGCACAAAACAAATCCTTCCTGGTGGACTTAAAACTGATCCAGCAAATTTATTAATAATAGTTTGTTTTTTGTTTTTTTTCCCTGGTCTGAGCGGAGACCAGCACCAGCTCCGCCTGAAAAGATGATGAGATGATGGCGTTGAGGCCTCAGACACACATGCTCGACTCTACTTGCTTATTTATGAACTTCTCTGAGGGAAGATTTCCCCACAGATGATTATTCAGATGCCAAAACACCCAACACCCAACACCCACAGTACTCCAGTCACAGTTTCCCTTCTTTGTCTTCTATTTGTTTTTTTTATTCCCTCAACTTCTGATTGGTTTTACTTGCACACGTTTTATTTATATATATATTTACACATTTCTTTGTTGAACGACAGGAGCTCCCAGAAATTGGCATCAAACAAATTCGACACAAGAATTGTAAATTTAACAGAATAATTCATTATTTTACCTCAGACAAAGATAGTTTTGTTTTAAGCTGTTTGTGTTTCAACAGTCTGCTGATTTAAAAACTTGTATACCCAAAAACGTTGGGGACCATTAAATGAAATTCACTGGACAAAACTGTTGAAAACCTTTGACATCAGTTTACATTAGCAAAATAATAAGTATGTATGTGCTTACCATACATAATATTAATAAAGTTAATAAACTATAACATTTTTCAATACAATTGTTAATTGTTTCACAAAATAGGGAATGTGGGAGATCTTAACATACAAAAAAATGAAACAGACTAAATGAGACTTCAAACTAGCAGGCTTAAACAGTTTACAGCAGAGATTAAAAAAAGCTGTAAAAAAAAAACTTTTACATATTAAAATGTAAATCTACATTTCTACTATCTGTAATCTACATGTATGTAAGTTGTAAAGCTTTGACGTGGATACAGATCAAGCTGTAAAGAGCGACCTGAGACCTGACATCTCTAATGGCAACGTTTCAGATCCTCAGAACAGCCAACAGCACCTCAGGCTCATAAAAAGGGTTTAATATGCAGTGAGGGACCAGAACTCACTGTGCCTTTAAAAAAAAAAAGAAAAAAAGTTGTTGTTCAAACTGTTTAAAAATTAGATTTTCCAGACAAATAGGGAACTTTTGGTATGTTTAAACTTAAAATAAAAAACACTTAACAACCCTGATGATTGAAAACAAATCTGATACACATTTAAACATGCTCAGAAAGGTTATAAATATTGTCTTGGAAATTTTGGGATGGAACGAGACAGTATTACAGAGGATTAAGAACTCTTAAAAAGATGATGTTTGGGCCTTTTTGAAGGGGTGTACTTCCCCTAATTTTCATTGGCACATCATATCTTTATTGTGGTGGAGAATTATTATGTATGATCACTATTGCAGTTGATGTCACACTGTGGACACGTATAATTGGAGAATAATAGGGGGCCTAGGATTGAACCCTGTGGAACACCAGATTTTAAAAAGAGCAACCCAAACGACTTCCAAAGTAATCAATCAGTATTTTATGATTAAAATATGATGAAAGGCTCCATTTAGATCATGGAGAACAGAGTTGACACCTTCTCAGTATCTTCAGTTGTAACAAAGGAGATTTTTAATGACATCTCAGTGGATCTCCAAAGCCTCAGATGACCACGAGGCATTAATCCGTTGTCCCGAGTAGTTTGATGAAAGTAAAGTTTATTTTTCATGTTTTAAATTATACCGACCTGATATTCTCCACCACAAGTCAAATACCTGCAGAAACATTCAGCTTTCTAGAAAAAAATCTTCATTTCCGGTCAATTGATGACTCTGGAAAAGGTCTCTTAGTGAAATGTAAGTAACAAGAGGAGTCGACCAACCTCCGCTGTCAAACCCCGCTCACACCTCCCTCCCTTTTTTCCTCCCCTGCTGGATTCAAACCAGGTTCCTACACACACACATTCGGTTATCCTTCTCTGGGATACCACAACGGGTACGCTTTCTTTTTTTAGGGCTGGGTATCGAATTTCAATCCTTTTTTTTTTTTTTTTTTTGTGGTCGACCGGTACTGAAGTGGGTCCATAGCGTTGAGTATTAAAGTCCTTGTTGAAGGTTGGTCAGATTCATGCTCTTTACTTCTTTGTTCTTCAATTTTATAGTTTTTTTGTGAATGAAATCCAATTTTTTTTACTAGTTTTAAACTTCAACAACATAACTTAAGCTTATTTTTGTTAACTATAAAACTGTTTTTTTACCTGTATATATTTTAAGGTATCGAAAGAAGAATAATTCACATACTGGTACCAGAAGTCAAATATGGCAACAGCACCACTATCCAAACCATTTTGAAATGATACCCAGCCCTACTATCTATCATCCTGTGTACTGATTTTTAAAAAAGACTAAATTCCAGGGTAACTCTGCTATTCTGCTTTACTCATGGTTTGCTTTCAGTGATTTGTCGCCTATGCATCGCTGTAAATCTTTTGGCCTGACTTGACAATCGTTTCACAAGATGCAAAAACTCGTCTTTTTTTTTTTTCTCTCCCAGCTATATGATAGCTTTAAATCTAAATCAACACTTGAGAACATTTTAATTAATGTTTTATTTGCGATACAGATGACCAGCATTAGGCCTACTGTACAGTATTCACACAAGTTACTTAAAACATACATATTTCTGTCTTGATATGTCGATGATGTACTGACTTATTTCGGTAACAGCTCATCAGTCAAGTCTGAACTTGTTTCCTTTTCATTTAAGAAATACACCAACTTATTTTATTGTCAGATAAGCCTTTTAGGTCAAAATTTAGAGTGGTGAACATCAGGCTGTAGCAGCTTTACTGTCTGTGTCGAAGGTTTTTTTGAGTTTTCACTGTGGCGTGTTTTAAATACTGTGACATACGTGTGTAATGAATGGTGCAGCCTGCTGAAGCAAACAACTGCTTGGCGCTTTGACCAAGAACTTAAGTCAAGTCAGATTTATTATTAAAAAAAGCACTTTTAACCAGTTTTCCCTCAAAGTGCTTCACAAGGGCGATGAATAATTTAGGTGGCCAATATTTGGTGTATTTTTTTTTTTTTTCCTCTTTTCAAAAATGTGTCAGGAGACATGCGATGCCATTTAGGATGGATAGACAGAGCCTGCTCATATTTATGTTTGTATTTTCATGTTTGAATATGTACATATACAGTGTGTGTCTGGTAGACACAGTAAATGTAGGATATTAAGAAAAAACAAACTAAAGTTAAGCTGCCTAGTGTTGTGGTTGGCGTGGCCGGCCTCGAAGGAAATGGACTTTGTACAGTGTGTAAGGAATAAAATATAATGTGACATTGTATAGCTTCATTCCTGCTTTGTATAAGACTTCTAGATCTTTTTTCTAATGAATTAAAGATGCCTTAGACAGCTGCACCCCAGTATTTAAATATTTTTTTCTCTGTCTAATTCCAGGTTAAAAGGAAACATTTGTAAAAAATTCCTTTTTGTGTTTTTAACTTATGTTACATGCTAACGTCATGTGCACTGATTAAAATCCCAGGTTCCAAATTTGTAAATTTAATCTTTGATTGTAATTAAAAATAACAGATTTTTTTCTTTTCCAAATTAAGACATTTTTCTGTTGGCTTGGTTTCTGTGAATTAAAAGCTTCTCCTTCTCTCTCCGAGGCTGATCTGTCATACATACGATGTTCTTCAGCTGGTTGTTGTGTACATCAGGAGAACCCAGAGAACCAGCACTTCATTTTATAACTTGTATTAATTAAGGTGCTAAAACATAAAGAGTTTGCTCCTTTTCTACAGCTGACCCCCTCAATAAAGAACTCAAACTGTTTCAATTGCTTCTTTTATTTTATATATTTATTTTCCTGCTGCCATTTTGAGATCAGTTATAATTATTTGAGTGGGTTCAATAATAGCTCGATCTTCTTTGTGATGTGTTATATTTTATCCCTTTTCAATTTGTATTCCACATATCTGTAGGCCACTATTTCTTTCGGTGTTGTAGTGTAGTGGCATTCAAAGTACTTCAGGTAAGAAAAAAAGGTTTAAGACAAGATATAAAAGAAACAAGGCAGTATAAAAAGAGATTTAACAGAAATGAAGCATTTAAATGTGAAAACAAGTTGATAATATTACGATTTATAAATATAAGTGCATATTTGCCGCTGTTGAAGACGGCTTGAACATTTTCTGTCCTATAACCTGAAATGGAGGAGCTACTGATCTTAATATGCTGTGTGAGAGTTGTCTCTTTACGTTTCTTTTATTATATTTATTCTTATTGTAAATATTTATCTTGTTCCTTCAGTTTAGTGTGTGTGTGTGTATTCATCAAACAAGTCATCTGTGATGTGTGCCTTGCTAACCAAACAATCTCAGCACACCATCATCAACATAGAGCGACACACCTGCAAGCTACAATGAGCTTAAAAACGTTAGGGGACACCAGAGTAGACCTCAGACTGGAGAGCAGCGCCGCAACATCAGAGTCAGGCAGGAGATACTGAAGCGGCTCATTATCACCAACATCAGTGGAGGTCTTTCTCGGCCCTGAAGCATCAGGACGAACCGCCAGGGACAACGGGACAGATCAGCTGGGAGCCTTGGCTCTGATGTCAATAGAGAAAGGACTTTTCTTTTTCTTGGAGCTTAAATCTGAGGACAAACTTTATGACACTAAGATGACAGACCGATGGACTTTATTTTCTTGTAGCCGAACTAAGGTGTGCTGGGTGGCCAGTTTTGTGTTGTAGTTTTATCCTCTTCAGTTGTAGACAAACTGGACCCACTCCAATTTGCCTATGAAGCAAAATGGGGAATGGAGGATGGCTGCCTGACATGCCTGGACATAGCCACTAAAAGCATTGACCACCCTCACTCCAGGGTTTTATTTATGGACTTCTCTGTCTTTAACACAGTTGTTTTTCACAGAATTTCCACTGCCTTGCAATGGACAATAAAGTTTTTTTCAGATTTCTGATTGCACTAATCTACTTCATTACCTGTCGCTCAGCCGTTTTTGGTGTGTCTATCTGGCGAAGTTTTCACTGAGCTGAAGTCCCGGCTCTAATAGATACAATGCTATAAATGCAGATCTGCAAGACTTGTATTTGTATCTGCACATACACACATTTATTTCCAATGAACAACTATGAACACCGGTGTTACAGGGAGTGGAAGAAGAGAAAGGTTAACACTGATTGATGACTGACTACTGATGGTCATTTTACCGTTTTTTAAACAGTTATTGTGGTAAACACACACGGAGGTACTTCTGTAGGGATCCTTTCCATGTTGAGAGCCAATGATAATTACATTTATGAGCCTGTCACTGGAGAAAACAAACACTTTATTTAGACATAGCATGTCCGCCTCGTTTAATTACACTCAGAGCTATCGGAACTTACGGTGACAACATGGCGCCTATTGTTGAGTTGTCTCTACTTAATGGAAGTTTTTCCACGCTGGACCTTTGTGTGTCTTCGTCTGCATCATGTTCCCTCCAGTCAGCTAGCTAGCAAGCTAACTTACTAGCTAGCAGGCTAACTTACAACTGAGTCAAAGTAGCTGAGGGCAGCAGTAAAAATTCACTCCGTGTCAGATTTACTTCAACACAAGGTGGAGGTGGTTTACAGATGATTACAGCTCCTCCTAGTGGCTGGAAGTGAGAATTGCTCTCCAGCAGCTGTAAATGAACCCTTCATACGAGACTACACAGTTCAGCTCTTGATTTAAGTTTTTCAATAACAAAAATGCCCACAACACAAAGGTCGAAGTTAGACCCTGAAAATGATTATTCTGTTATTCGGTTTTAATGACACATCCCTAATATCCACTTGATATGACTAACTCAGACTGCTGAAGCTGAATATAAGCTTCACATCCACTTCCACTGAAAACACATTTAAAGGAGATCTACTTGGATCTCAATGGAACTTTCAATCACACTTTATTTGAGTAGCACATTTCATACAGGTTGGTGCAATTCAAAGTGCTTCACAGATGACTGACAAGCTGATAATAAGGCAGAACAAATGTAGACAGTGAAGGATAAAAATCAATTTGAGACTAATGTATACCAGAAATACAGATTATGAATGAAATAAAAGATATAAAAGCTATCATAATAAGTGAAATAAAACTAGATAATATATTTTTTTTAAAGACAAAATACATAATAAGCAATAAAATAATAATGTACAACATTAATACAATGACATATGCGGATTTAAGTTCAGTGGAATCAGCAGTAAACCTTTGCATTGACATCTTTACATAAGTATGTTGTCAATGTAAATATTTACTTCTTTCTTACATTATTGTTAAGCATTCTCAAAGAAATGAAGGAATACAGAAACTATATCTGAATGAAAATTTACATCAACAGTAAATTAACAAGCTAAACTGTTGATTTAAATTACTCTAAAATATACAATTGTCTCTATGATGCATTCTTGGACAAGTCCGTCCTGAGATATATTTATGTATATGTATTTTAAAATGACCTGCAGAAAAAACGAAAAAGGAAAAAAAACATTAAAATATCAGATATGAGATTACTGATGTGTTCATGAGGTTTTGTTGACTGTGCTGTACAGTGCAGCTGGATCTTCCCCAGTTTCCGGACCTCTGGCTCTGAGAGGGAAATAAAACAATGAATGAGGTGTATCTGAAGATTTTATATTAAATTATACAAACAGCCATAAAAAAAGACAAACAGGTGGTTTTCCAGAACAACAAGTAACTTACCTTTCACAACAATCAGATGTAAGGTGGAGTTATGACTTCCTCTTCTGTTCTGGGCTTCACAGTAATAATTCCCACTGTGTTCAGGTCTGACATCAGTGATGGTGAAGATTTGTCCTGATGCTTTTGGTGAGTCTTCATTCTCCTTGTACCAGGTGTAATTAGCTGCTGGGTTAGCATCACTGCTACAGGTCAGATTCACTGAACTGCCCTCCACTATCTCAGCAGAGGGACTCACTGACACAGAGGGAAGCTTTGGACCATCTGGAGGAGAAAACATTTATGGAGATGCATCTCATTAATATTATTATGAATAATGTTAGAGGATTCTTTCTGTTGTGTACATGTGTAGATTCCTTTAATGTTATTAAGCAGGAGGTGTCAAAGTTTTATATAACAAACTAATTTTAGTCATTCCCTCTGGGATAATAATCAGTCTACTGCATGTTGAACCTGTAGTTTCCTAAAGCTAAAATGTTCTTGCCATCACACCGTTAGTAAACCTGACTGTTGTTGCTGTACATAATCATAAAATGAGGAAGGGTTGTATTAGTTCAACATGTTGTATTGAAGCTGCTCAGTGAACTACAGCAGCAGACTGAATGTGGAGCAGGCAGAGCAGAAGAAAGAAGACATGATCAAACCAATCAAATCAATCTGTATGTTGCTAATCTGTTTAACTCACATTTCACATCAATAGAGATGTATTCAGTCCACAGTTGGTTTACACCTGTACAGTAATACTCTCCAGAGTCAGAGGACTGGATGGAGCTGAAGACAAACTGTCGTTCGTTACTGAGAGGTTGAAGGTCTGGATTTACATTCTTCTTGTACCAGATGTATTTAGCTGCAGGGTTAGCATCACTGCTACAGGTCAGAGTCACTGAACTGCCCTCCACTATCTCACCAGAGGGACTCACTGACACAGAGGGAAGCTTTGGACCATCTGGAGGAGAAAACATAGTTGGTCAACAGTGGAATAACTGACACAATGTAAGAAGCAAATGTTTGACAGAAAGTGAGAAGTGAAAATTGATTCCCTCGTTGCTGCTCATATTAAAATCAACCGTCTGTTACCTTGGATACATTTTGACATTGTGTTAGTGACATAGTTAGGTAAACTCACACACTGAAGGAGAGCGGTAATCCTCATGTCCTTTCAAAGCACAGGAGATGTTGTCACCAGGATTAAACTGCCCTGAATAAACAGAAGTTTCCTCCTCCATCATTTTCTGTCCGTTCTTGAACCAGACGTAAGAAATACGACCTGCTGGACTGCAGCTGCTGAGACATTTCAGCTCTGCCTCCATATGAGACTGATGGACTATTATTGTGATCACCTGCACCTGGAGAGCTGCATATGTGAGGAAAGACCCAAAATGTCATTTGTTACCAGTAAAATACACAAACACACAGTCAACATAACCTTTGTAGTTCTGCTGGGTGAAATAATTTGTGATCATCAATCAAAAGTGTAAATGTAGGAAAGTACTCAATATAATCAAATCAGTTTTATGTGAAAGTCTTCAACAATAACTATTCACCACTTTCACTCATCATCAGTTTGTGTTCATCAGTACCTGTGACAGTCAGAGTTGTTCCAGGTAAACTACTCCTCCATTCAAAGCTTCTTATTTTGAATGTGAAGTGATACTGGGCTGAATCGCTCTCTCTCAGGTCAGAGATTCTCAGAGTGGAGCGTCCGCTCTCTGTTTCAAGGACCTGAACACGACCTGCATACTGGGAGTCTTTACTAAGGTCCTCAGGCTGTGAGGGATTCTGCCACTGATGACTACGATCAGGACTGAACCAGAATGATGATGTGATAGGTCCATAGTAGTTGCTGTATGTGCAGGAAATGTTCACTGATGAGCCTCTGAAGGCACAGATGCTTCTGTCAGTGTAAATCACTCTGTTGCAGGATTGACCATGGACACCTGAAAGATAAAATTAATTTAAAAAAGCACTATTATTAAAGTACTATTGTAAGTATTGTTATAATAATAATAATCCTATAAAATGCTCAACAGGAAATCTTGTTTTTCACATGATTAATTCTGGTTCACATAAATCACAAAAACACATGTTCTCTCTTGCTTGTGGTGTCTATCCATGAAGATATCTGTGGTTTAATATTTCAGGTTTTGAGACGCCGTCACCTCAACACATTAAAGTTAAACAGAGTTTAGCTTGTACTTAAAAATCATGTTAAAAAAACAGAAAACAGTTTTGGTTACTCTGAATAATCCACAGACCTATCTGTCAACAGTTTCCATTGGAACTATTTTCTACTCGAGAAGTATTAAAAAATGTCCACAGCAAAGTCTGTAGATTATCCAAAGTAACAGAGACAATGTTTCTGGTTAGACACATACATCTATAGTTTAAATATAAGCTTTCAAAGTTTTAAGCAGTATAAACAATATTCCATTCACTTTCATTGTGTTGGGATGGCAGCAGACGTTTCCAGGATTGACATCTCAAAATTTAGACACATGAAACTGAAACAATTTGCATGGATAAAAACCAGCAAATCAGAAAATATGTTTTTAGTATTTTGAGTGAACTGACTCTTTAAATGTAAACTCTTATTTTATATTTATCTTGTAGTCAACTCAGTAAATAAGATATAAAAGTGTAACATGTCTAAAATCTCATGGAGCTGTGGTTTGATTTTGATCCACTTCTATACAATGTTTGAATAACATGCTGCCCCAGAAACATGAACATACAATGTATAGTACAATAGTTTAAAGGCTCCACTAGATGTGGTTATGTTAGTGGGAGACTGTGTTGTAAACTCACACACTGAAGGAGCAGGATGATGCTCAAATCCTTTTAATGCACAGGATGAGCTGTCTGCAAGAGAAAAGTACCCTGCATAAGTAGAAGATGTTTGATCCTGAACTTTCTGTCCATTCTTGTACCAGATGAAGGAAGAACGACCAGGTAGACGACAGCTGCTGCGACACTTCAGCTCTGCCCGGGTAGAATACTGGACTGTTGATTTAATCACCTGCACTTGTAGATTTGACTCTGTGAGGAAAAAAGAGACACATCATTTGTACATCACATATAATGAAAACAAAGGCAGACAGTTAAAAAGACAATTCATATAAGTGACCAACTAAACTGGATCATTTAATGAAGACCTAGAATAAATTAGTACACAAAGTGATGAAAACCATTCAATCGAAATTGATATCAAATAAAATTTATCTCCATTAGTTCAGCCAGTAGCTCCATTAATTTCTAATCAGCTTGTTTAAATGTACTGTGTCAGTGTTTGTGTTCATCAGTACCTGTGACAGTCAGAGTTGTTCCAGGTAAACTACTCCTCCATTCAAATCTTCTTGTTTTGAATGTGAAGTGATACTGGGCTGAATCGCTCTCTCTCAGGTCAGAGATTCTCAGAGTGGAGCGTCCGCTCTCTGTTTCAAGGACCTGAACACGACCTGCATACTGGGAGTCTTTACTAAGGTCCTCAGGCTGTGAGGGATTCTGCCACTGATGACTACGATCAGGACTGAACCAGAATGATGATGTGATAGATTCATAACTGTTGTATGTGGAGGAAATGTCCACTGATGAGCCTCTGAAGGCACAGATGCTTCTGTCAGTGTAAATCACTCTGTTGCAGGATTGACCATGGACACCTGAAAGATACAATTAATTTAAAAAAGCACTATTATTAAAATACTATTGTAAGTATTGTTATAATAATAATAATCCTATAAAATGCTCAACAGGAAATCTTGTTTTTCACATGATTAATTCTGGTTCACATAAATCACTAAATCACACATTCTCTCTTATTTGTGGTGTCTATGCATGAAGATATCTGTGGTTTCATTTTTCAGGTTTTGAGACGCCGTCACCTCAACACAACAAAGTTAAACAGAGTTTAGTTTGTTTGTGTGTGTGTGTGTATGAAAACAGTTTTGGTTACTCTGAATAATCCACAGAATTATCTGTCAACAGTTTCCACTGGAACTACTTTCTACTCAAGAAGTATTAAAAAATGTCCACAGCAAAGTCTGTAGATTATCCAAAGTAACAGAGACAATGTTTCTGGTCAGACACATACATCTATAGTTTAAATATAAGCTTTCAAAGTTTTAAGCATTATAAACAATATTCCATTCACTTTCATTGTGTTGGGATGGCAGCAGACTTTTCCAGGATTGACATCTCAAAATTTAGAAACATGAAACTTTAACTATTTGCATGTCTAAAAAACAACAAGTCAGAAAATATGTTTTTAGTATTTTGAATGAACTGACTCTTTAAATGTAAGCTCTTATTTTACATTTATTTTGCAGTCAACACAGTAAATAAGATATAAAAGTGTAACATGTCTAAAATCTCATGGAGCTGTGGTTTGATGTTGATCCACTTCTATACAATGTTTGAATAACATGCTGCCCCAGAAACATGAACATACAATGTATAGTACAATAGTTTAAAGGCTCCACTAGATGTGGTTATGTTAGTGGGAGACTGTGTTGTAAACTCACACACTGAAGGAGCAGGATGATGCTCAAATCCTTTTAATGCACAGGAATAGCTGTCTGCAGGAGAAAAGTTCCCTTCATAAGTAGAAGATGTTTGATCCTGAATTTTCTGTCCATTCTTGTACCAGATGAAGGAAGATCGATCAGGTAGACGACAGCTGCTGTGACACTTCAGCTCTGCTGAGGAAGGATTGATTGTTGATGGGATCACCTTCACCTGGAGATCTGGATCTGTGAAGAAAGAACAGAAATGTAATTTATGTTCATCCACACACAAACATTCACAGTAACATTTCATAATATTAATAATTTGAAATTCAATTTTATCTTCCAATTAAAATGTTACCTGTGACAGTCAAAGTGACTCCAGGTGAACCAGAATAACTCCCCCCTGGTTGGTTTGTTATGAACCTGAACTTGTACTTAGCTGAGTCGCTCTCTCTCATGTTTGTGATTCTCATAATGCAGTTGTTATTATCACAGTGATACTGCACACGACCTGCGTACTCTGAGTCTGTTCTCAGATCCACAGAGTTTTTAGTAAACCAGAATGTTTCATCAACTGCAGTAGTAACATTATTTATCCTGGATGGGTATCTGTAGGTGCAGTGTATGTCCACTGTTGATCCTTTTAAGGCACAGATGTGAGTAGAAGTGTAAGTCACTCCCCAGCCATTCTGACCCTGTACCACTGTAACACAGAGCACATCAGAAACCACAATCAGATTTATAACAAGTTAAGAATCAGTGAATAAGACAAAGTGGATCAAGGCACCAATATGATTTTATCTTCAGTCGTTGTCATTCAAAGCTCCTCATCGTGCATAAATCTAACTAGAACTGAACTGGAATACAGTATTTTATCATTTGATTATCATATTTTATCATTTGTTATTGATGAGTGTTTCAGCTTTAGTCCATTCATTCTGCACGTTTGTAATGTTGTTTATATTAATTTTAAACACTTTATAATTCCCGTGTTGAATGAAGACAATGTGATCACAAAATACAAACATATTTATGAAGATTGATGGAAAAAATATCGTCATCAATTTGAGAAAATACTACAACCCAACACATTACATACAACTGGGGCCTGTTTCAGAAAGCAGGTTTAGTGAAAACTCTGAGTTAGTTAACCCTGAGATGAGGGAAACTCTGGTTTTTCGGTTTCACAAAGCCAGTTCAGTTCAGTTTATTATTCTCTGATGATGTTCTGTTTGAGTGTTTCCATTTTTCTGTACAATCGATAATTTATCTGAACAATATTCTCAGCCCTCATATCGTCTATATGACACCACATGGACATGCTCTCAGTTCAGAATAAGTTCTCTGTTCAAGTTCATGTTTCCAAGGCAACCATCTATCAGGCTGTCGCAAATGCAATACTTGAAGGTGATTAATATTATTAATGAAAAAAAAAGAGAAACATTTTGTCTCGAGTGGTCGACTTATTCAACATTTATATTCTGTGTATGTGTGTGCATGGCACATTTAACATTCATGCAGACCCCAACAGGTACAAAACATAGGCCTACTTGGCAGCAACTGAATATGAAATATAAAAATATAGCTCAAACAAGTAAGGTATTGATTACAAGCAATTGTGGTGTTGTTTAGCCTGCCCTACCTCATTAAACAGCATTTAAATGCTACAGTCAACATGTGATATACACTCAAGCCCGAAATTATTCATGCCCCTGGCAAATTTTGACTTAAAGTTACTTTTATTCAACCAGCAAGTTGTTTTTTGACCGGAAGTGACACAGGCGTCTCCAAGAAGATAAAAAGACGATGTACAAAAGGCATCATTGTGGTAAAAAAAATATTTCAGTCAGCTTTTATTTACATTTGAACAAAAAGTGGCATGTCCAAAAGGGGTATGAATAATTTCAGGCTTGACTGAAAAAAAGAAAAGTCAATTTTTCAGCCATCCCAACACTGCCAGTATTTAATATTGTCTATTTGAAAGCAACACCTATGCTTTTATACATACAACACTACAAAAGTGTAAAAGTCAAGTTTAGTTTTATGTTTGGGCACTTTGACCTTAATTTAACAGTAGCTGGTATATATATATATATATAGAGAGAGAGAAAGTTCCTCACTGGTATTGAACCAGCGACACTGTCACTATGAAGCATGAGCAGTAACCACTTGGCTATCAATCACCTTCAAATATTGCATTTGTGACAGCCTGATTGATGGTTGCCTTGGAAACATGAACTTGAACAGAGAACTTATTTTGAACTGAGAGCATGTCCATGTGGTGTCATATAGACGATATGAGGGCTGAGAATATTGTTCAGATAAATTATTGATTGTACAGAAAAACAATCAAACAGAACATCGTCAGAGAATGATAAAACATCCCAGCGGGGTCCGATCACCCTCTGACGGAGATTTGTGCTTCGTATTTGTGCTTCAATATTAACTGACTCTTTAAGAAAAGGACACACCATGTCTGACACCTCCTTCAGTCTGCAGGCTTCAACTAAAAAGGAGGAGAAACTCAGGGTTAGTTGAAGAAAACCTGCCAGCGAGCAGGTTAGGTTCACGGAGTATGTTGCCAGAGTAACTGACTCAGAGTTAAGCTGAACTGGCTTTGTGAAACCGAAAAACCAGAGTTTCCTTCATCTCAGGGTTAACTAACTCAGAGTTTTCACTAAACCTGCTTTCTGAAACAGGCCCCTGGATGTACAGCTGGCTGTGAGACGAGTGCGCAGGGACCGTCTAGAAAGTGCAACACCGAAAAGAAATACTTCAAACTATATTTAATAGCTTAACTTTTACACTGTGCAGTGTCCTATAAATCATTTAACAAATCAATAGTCTGCTGTTGGTTATATTACAACAGTTAGTTTTGGTAAAATCGTCAGGAGTTATTAAATATAATTTGAAGTATTTCTTTTCGGTGTTGCACTTTCTAGACGGTCCCTGCGCACTCGTCTCACAGCCAGCTGTACATAGAGAACAATGTTATTAGTCCAGCTCGGAGGACAGCTCGTTAGGTCAAAATAATGTTGTAGCTCGTTGTCTACCTTACTACGGTAGGAAAGAGGAGACATTTGTGTTTTAACAACTTTTATGTTCATCACCGTAGTTCACAGTTAATCTCTCTGCACTTCTGTTGTAGTATATTTGTTGTGTTGCGTTCGCCCTTGTCGGCCACCGTAGTTTACAGTGCACTGAGACAGAGCATGGTACAGTCTGAAGGTGCAGTGAAGGAACAAGAATATATTGAAGCTGTGAACATTCATGTTGTTTTACTGATCAGGATGAGAGTTAGAAATTGAATAATTAAAGAGCCTGTACTTCTAGTTAGTTTCCTGTCAGTTTGTTCTTTGGTCAAATTGCTACTGAGCTAAGTGTGAAAACCACAAAGAAATGCAGAACATGACTTACTGGAAACGCAGCTAGAATGAGATAGGTGTCACTAAGTTTTCACAGAAAGGGGAAACTGTCATAGTTATAACAGCTAAAACAGTCGTCCAGCTCTACAGTACAGAGTGCAGAAATCACCAAACTGATTAAAAACATCAAGATAAGATTAAATTCTCAGTGCATTGCTGTACCATCATAGAACTATGAATACATTCATATGCATGAATAAAAATTTATGATTCTTACAACCTATGGAGGGAGGGAGGACAAACCATATCAGCCAGGCCCCACCCCCACCACTCATGACGCAGACACAGCTCAACATCTTATTACAGTGTTTTTACCATTTTGACTTCATTCAAACCTAGAAAAGTGCTGATCTGGGATGTTTTTGAGTTTCTTAAAATGACTTCATGCTGCTCTGAATAAGTGTGCTAAATGTCCTACAATGTAAATGTAGATATACAGTACCTGACACAGAGAGAAGGAAGACAACAAATCCTCTCGCTGCTGCTGTTAAACTCATAGCTGCTCCTCTCATCTCTCTGTGAGGCTTCAGAGACAATAAAATACATCAAATAATGTAAACAACATGTAATAGTCATATCAGTAAACTGTTCTACTTACAGCAGAGAAGGACGTTGTCTGTTAAGATGCTCGTCGTCTGTGATCTGTGAGCAGAAGTCAGATATCAAGACGCTAAACGAAGTTATTTCCTTCCTCTTTCTTGTTATTATGAATATGCATGAGGAGCCAAATGACAGTAAACCATCAAGTTAAAAACACCCTTTACTGTTTTCCAAAGAGTTAATATAATCAATGTTACAGAGAATTAGAGACCAGTGTAAATTACTCTGAAAATGGTCTGTAAATAATAATTTCAAAACCTTATTTTTCTTTTAGTTCCCTCATCCACTTCCTGTGACCTTTCGTTTTGGGTCTTTTATTTTGAAGGCGTCATGAGCAAAACAGGAAGTGGACGCAACTGTTGTCTTGGAGACGCTGCCTTGACAGCGCAAAGGGCTCTTCAATTAACGGTGTTAAGGAAAGATTAAGTTATTATTTATGACAAAGTGTTACATCTGTGATAAAGTGACCTAGCAGGAAAGAGAATAAGATATTGTTTGTTTTGCTGTGTTTTATTGATAGTGTGTATATATGTAACGGAGTAGATTTGTGCTTGGTAAATTATGGCAAAAAAGGTGCAGCACTGCCATCTATTAACGCAGTGGTTGGCGTGGGAACTGCACAGAGAAAAGAGGACTTCACTGAGGCAGTGTCCTCTTGCATGGTCCGGGATAATTAATGACTTTGTTAAAGGTTTCAGATGTTCATATTTCATATTTTGCTGTGTAATGAATTCACTGAGATTTGTGCTGACTGTTTTGAGCACTTACTGTGATTTGTTAAGCCATAAATCTACTTTTTGGAGACTTGTAATGATGCTAAACTATCTTAAATGCTTACCCCCATTTCATGTGTTGTTCAGGTTATCCTGAGGCTGATGATCATTTTCACACGCTGTGCTGTGTTGCAGGTAATATGTTGTTATAGTTCAGCTTAAAGGCTCACATTCATTCACCAAGCTCTAAATTTACCTCATGGTAAATGTTGAAAGTGTTCTTAAAATCTATTTTATGTCACATAATGGATTATGTAGGAGTTTTTTACTTATGTTTGTGGAACAATATACACTATACGATCACACTAGGATGTAATTTAGCCCTGTAGCCCTGCTCCTCAGACCTGGACCCTGCTCATCAGACCTGGACCCTGCTCATCAGACCTGGACCCTGCTCCTCGCATCTGGACTCTGCTCCTCAGACCTGAACACTGCTCCTCAGACCTGGACCCTGCTCTACTCCCAACAGCATTCACACCTGCTTGGCCCGGCTCATAATCCAGCCTGCCCTGTTTTGTCTTCAGTCTTTTCCCAGCTCAACATCCCATTTCTATTCCCCTCAATAAATGTCTTTTCCTTCAGTCGTGCCTCCTCTCCTCTCTGTGTCACACTTACAGTAACTAGCTTCAACTAACAACTGAGTATCAAATTATGTAAGACTTTCTACAATTTACAAATATGTTTGTGTACATTTTTCTTATTTCTAGTGATATCCTGATTCTGCTTCATACTGATATATATATAAAAAAAATAAAACATACATTTCCAGGTGATGAAGACAGTAGGTTGAACATCATGCTTGGGTTCCTCATCAGACAGCGTGCAGCAGCTGGTGAGACTGCTCAAGGTCCAGGTCCTGAATTCTCCTGAAATGAGGAAATTGTTAACATTTCATTAGTGGTCATAAATCAGATTTTATTATAATCAGATGCAGTTTTCACATTATAGAGCCAGTGTCAGTTCAGAGGTAATGCTGTTACACTGATGTAATCTGGCCTTATTTCACAGGATAGGGGTATTTATGGAGGGAATTTATGAAATAATACAAGCAAGCAAAGCAACATACTTACTCAGCTGTAAGTCTGTGAGCCTGCAGCGTCTGCTCACCTGTAGCTCTCCTGGTTTCAGGCTCATTGAACTGGTTGAACTCTGACCTCTGACCCCTCCACCGCCAGGAACAGAGCTACACCATGATAGTAATGATACATAAATGACATCAGACAAACTTGATATAAATGTTATTTACTACAGGAGACATATACCACATTATTTCCCTCTAAATAACACTCCACTGTGTGACGTTACTCCTCCCGTCTATCTGCTCTTTTCTCTTCTTACACAATAACAGGATGAAACTAACTGATATTAATAATATAAATAATGTCAGAGTAGGCTGCTGTATGAAGCCTTCTTCCTAGATCTTTTAATACTCTCAATTAACCGCATCGCTAGCCTGGCATGTATCACTGATAGTAGAGGTTAGTTACTCAGTTAACATCATTTATACATAGACTAAGTTACTCCTCCGCTTTGACTTTGGCTTATTTGGTCTCAACACCTTTTTAAATACTGTCAGACTTATTATCAAACTTGCTACTAAAACACATGCTACCTGTACTATCAGCTTCCCAAACTGAAGCAAATTTACAGTACGGGAGCAGACGCTTGAGACTGCCGTTGCCATGACGATGCGCGTCCATGAACGTTGGGGTTAGAGCACGGAGGAGCATGAAGGGAGGGGTAAATTTTGGTTTTGTTTTCATTCAAATATCAACAACTTTTCTCCTCCTTTTCTCCCACATCATCGCTACTATACTTTTAAAGCAGACAGTGGAGGGAGACCTCAGTGATGAAGCCTGAATCTGCAACACTGAAGCTTCACCACTAGATGACAGTGAAACATCAGCGATACTGAATCACAACCCTGAGACAACATTTTACCATCCATCACTGATTGTTTACACACATTTAAATTAACTGCACAGTATTTTTCACTTTTTATGATTGAGTTGCATCTTAATATGTTTACACTTGACATTAAATTCATGAATCATTACAGTTAGAGGTTCAGTTTCAGAAGCATTGATTGTTCACATTGGTGACCTTGTTGTACAGTAGTTGAACAAACTCTCACAGTCGAGGTGTCTAAGTATGAAAATGATTCAGTCAGTGATCTACAGCTGTCACTAACAAATATGGACTGTTACACTGAAAAGGCTTCATACTCAGTAAACTGCCACATATTCTGCTTCACTGAGTGACCCCAAAGAGTTTAAATGCACTGAAAACAGGATAAACAGCTAACATGACAATTAAGGTCTTTTTCAATACAAACTGTGTCTGTGCATCTTCATTTTAGCAACATCCCAAATAAAATTCTAAAATAAAAGGGAAAATGACAAATAAATCAGCAAAAAAGAACAGATTTAAAGAAAAGATTAACATTTTATTTGTCTTCACATCTGTTAAATACATTCAGATCCTGAAAAATAAACATAAAAACTATTTAAAGCTGAAACTTTCTGCACACTGTCGCCCTCTGCAGCAGTGAGAGGGAATTTCATACTAGACTACAAAACTCAACTTGATTAAAACTTTATGATAAAAAAAAATGACCACAGCGCAAAGGTCGAAGTTAGACACTGAAAATGATTGTTCTTTTATTCGGTTTTAATGACACATCACTAATATCCACTTGATATGACTAACTCAGACTGCTGAAGCTGAATATAAGCTTCACATCTACTTTTAAATGACTGTATGGACAAACTGTGGATGTTGTCCTCCATCACTTCCACTGAAAGCACATTTGAAGGAGATCTACTGGGATCTCAATGGAACTTTCAATTCAAAGTGCTTCACAGATGACTGACAAGCTGATAATAAGGCAGAATAAATGTAGACAATGAAGAGTAAAATCAATTTGAGACTAATGTATACCAGAAATACAGATTGTGGATGTAATAAAATATATTAAAGATATCATAATAAGTGAAAAAAACTTGATAAAATATATATATTTTTAAAAGACAAAATGCATAATAAGCAATAAAATAATAAAAATGTACAATATTAATACAATGAAATATGTGGATTTATGTTAATGTTCAGTGGCATCAGCAGTAAACCTTTGCATTGACATCTTTACATAATTATGTTGTCAATGTAAATATTTACTTCTTACTTACAATGTTGTGAAGCATCCACAAAGAAATTAAGAAACACAGAAACTATGTCTGAATGGAAATTTACATCAACAGTTAAACAGCTAAACTGTTGATTTAAATTACTCTAAGATATACAATTGTCTCTATGATGCATTCTTGGATAAGTGTGCCCTGAGATATATGTATAAGTATTTTAAAATTACATCAGATATGAGATTGCTGATGTGTTCATGAGGTTTTGTTGACTGTGCTGTACAGTGCAGATGGATCTTCCCCAGTTTCCTGACCTCTGGCTCTGAGAGGGAAATAAAAGATGAATCAGGTGAATCTGAAGAGTTTGTATTAAATCATACAAACAGTCATAATAAAGATGTAACAGTCAAAAACTAAAACTGTTGCTACTGTGTTCCTGTGTGAAGAGCTGCTCACCTCGGGGCATTACCAGCTCTGTTAAAGTTAACAGCAGCGTACTCGGTAACCTCTTGTTCCTCCATGTGTCTGTGGAGCTGATCTGATCTGATGTTGGAGTAGAGAGGATCTGCCTGGTTGTTGGAGAAATGCACGCTGGCGTACAGAAGGTTATCTTGCATCTCTGGCTGTGTCTGGAGGGTGATAGAAATGAGGAAAGTGTTTGTTTCTGTGAAGAAGGATTATTAAGAAGCAACATGAAGAGCTTCACAGTCAGATGAGTTTTCTAGTGTCACTTTAAGATAGTGAGTGTGGAAGTGTGAAACCAGGATAGAATAGTATAACTCTCCCTCCTCACCCTCTCTCTGTCGTCTGGTCTCTCCTCAGCCTCAGATGATTGATTGGAGGCTCTCTTTTTCCTGGTGAGGAGAATTAATTAAAAACACAAATGACTGAGTTTTGAACAGTGATTCAGTGAAACAGAACTGCTTACCTCATCCATAGGAAGACAGAGAGGATTATGATAGACAGGAGAACAGCAGCTGTTATTCCAGCAGCGATTTGTTTTCCTATCCCTGGAGAACAGTGATGAAAAGAAAACAGTTAATCAGGGTGTTACATCATGTTTGGGTCCGATGCCTCAGTCAATTTATATATATATTCTGTTCTCTTCATTTTAAACTGCAACAGCTCTTTTCAGATGAGAATATATTTTATATATTTTTATTGTACATTATTTATGATTGCTTGACTTGTGGTACTTGCATTCTCTTGTAACTTGTATAGTTTGATTGTTGCGTACCACAACATCAAGGGAAATTTCTTGTGTATGCAAATCTACTTGGTAATAATAATAATGATAATAATAATAATAATAATAATAATAATATGGATAAACAGAAAACCCATTCAGGCCTGCAGCTCATGTGTGCATGATCTCGGTTTGTTTCCAGCTTTAAACAGCTGGACTACCTGGCAGCTCGACTGAAACTGTTGTTATACTGATATACTATAAGCTAACATCAACCAAAACCTTAGACTTTCAGATTTTATCATCCTGCTCCACTATGGAGTCTGAAAGGAGAAACTGATGGCATTAAGTGTCCGCAAAGCTTAAATATTTGGATTAAGACAGCTGTAACTAACTGTACTGATGATGGAGGTCACACGTCTATAGAGCTTAACTAAATGTGGTGGTCCAGTACAGTGATTTACAGTCTCACTTTCATCTGTAACTAATATGAAAAACCATGTTTAAATCAAATCACTGCAAAACTAATTCTTGTCCATGTTCATTTGAATTAAAAACACTGGTGATAGTTTAAGCAACTGCAATGAGCAAACTCTCCTCTCTTCCTGCAGCTTCTTGAGCACAGCTGAGGCCTGTACTACGAAGCTGGATTTTCTCTTATCGAGGTAACTTCAGGGTTAACTCTGGGTTTTCCGTACTACGACGCTGGTTCACTTCTTACCGGGGTAAATCACCATGGTAACTTATGCTGAACGGCTAACCTGCTCCGGAGCAGGTTATGTTCTGGATAAGAGATCAACGAGTATAAAAGCACCACCTCCTGACCAATCAGATCTCTTAGAAAATGACCTGCCCATTCTTAAAAGATCCTGTCAACATTGGTGCGGATCGTGAGAGGAGCGCTTAGGAGAGAATGAGTTTTTAGGGATAGATGCAATTTTTTAATTGGCCAAAATATATATTTAAAAAATAATCATTGAGGCACATGAGGGATATTATTCTGTAGGTTTGACATCCTGAGATCAAAGTGTCAGGGAGCATAATAACTGTATTTATTTATTGTAATTGTAAAAAATTGACGAAAATATATTTGTAAAATAATCCTTGAGGCACATGAGGGATATTAGTCTGTATGTTATACAGTTGGTTTGAACTCATTCACTCAAATGGTTGAAGCACATAATAGGTTTGTATTTTGAATGTTGAATATTAAACTAACTTAATGTCTCTTATGAGAGGAAGGGCACTGAGGAAGCGCTCTGCCCCAAACGTCTGTGCCGTAATAAAGTGACATTGTGTGATCAGAGTGCTGTCCGTTTATATTGTCTGATAAATTAATATTGTATAATCTCATGAATTTACACATTAACAGAGTCGGCAATTTTCTGCCAGCATTTTTTGCTTTTGGCCTGGATGATGTTTGAATTCTTCATATAGTTGAAGAATAATTGTCTGCTCCTCCATGGTAAAGTAGTCTGCTCTGCAGAGTTTCTGCATGTTTGTGATTGGTCAGATGCTGCAAACACCTCCCCTTTATGTGAGCGTGCAGTGATTCAGATTGGAAAACCCTGGGTTGATTTACCGAGTTGATAACCAGCTTCGTAGTACCGCTTATCCTAGACTGCGAAGATCTGGTTAAGTCAACCCAGGTAACAGAGAGAGATCCTGGATAGGTTAATCCAGCTTCGTAGTACAGGCCTCTGGTGCTGTGTGATGCATTGCTGAGTGAGCATTGAACCATACATGCCATTGGCCCAGTAGAGGGTGCTGTAAACACATCATTCTCACAAGTTCATTTGTTTTCTTGTGAGACAATATTTATACAAATTACATGGAAAATCAGATTTTGAGAGGAAACTCCAATTTCTCCAACACCAGCTGGAGATTTAACTCCTTCAGTATGTCCACAGTTTGTCCCAGAACCTTCTCTTGGTATCTGTGTCTGAATATTCCTGAGGCCTGTACTACGAACCTGGATTAACCTACCCAGGATATCTCTCCATTACCTGGGTTGACTTACCCAGACATTCGCAAACCTGATAAGCGGTACTACGAAGCTGGTTATCAACTTGGTAATTGAACCCAGAGTTTTCCAATCTGGATCTCTGCGCGCTCACATAAAGGGGAGGTGTTTGCAGCGTCTGACCAATCACAAACATGCAGAAACTCTGCAGAGCAGCCTACTTTACCATGGAGGAGCAGACAATTATTCTTCAAAAATATGAAGAATTCAAACACATCATCCAGGCCAAAAGCAACACTGATGATGCAGCAAAAGCCAGGAAGGGATACTGGCAGAAAACTGCAGACTGTTAATGTGTAAATTCACGAGATCATACAATATTAATTTATCAGACAATATAAACGGACAGCACTCTGATAACACAATGCCACTTTATTACGGCACAGACGTTTCGGGCAGAGCGCTTCCTCAGTGCCCTTCCTTTCATAGAGACATTAAGTTTAATATTCAACATTCAAAATACAAACCTATTATGCGCTTCAACCATTTGAGTGAATGATGTTAAACCAACTGTATAACATACAGAATAATATCCCTCATGTGCCTCAAGGATTATTTTTTAAATATATATTTTGGTCAATTAAAAATATGAATAAAATTATGCTTTTCTGCACTTTTGCAGCGATTACTCTCGAGATGTTCTTCTTGAGACTTTTTGTCAGGTTTCCTGAAGCAACTTCTGAAACTGGAGTGGTGGTAAGATTATTTATTTATTTATGTTAATTGTAAAACAATTGACGGAAAGATGTATTTGTAAAATAAGCCTTGTGGCACATGAGGGATATTAGTCTGTATGTTATACAGTTGGTTTGACATCATTCACTCAAATGGTTGAAGTGCATAATTGGTTTGTATTTTGAAAGTCAAAAGAATGTTGAATATTAAACTAACTTAATGACGCTTAAAAATCTGTACTTTTTGTATAGGATGTCATTGGGGACATCTAAAGGATTGCATCTATCCCTAAAAACTCTTTCTCTCCTAAGCGCTGCTTTCACGATCCGTACACCAATGTCGACAGTATCTTCTAATGGGCAGGCCATTTTCCAAGAGAACTGATTGGTCAGGAGGTGGTGCTTTTTTACTCATTGATCTCTTATCCAGAACATAACCTGCTCTGGAGCAGGTTAGTCGTTCAGCTTAAGTTACCATGGTGATTTACCCGGGTAAGAAGTGAACCTGCGACGTAGGACGGAAACATCAATAAGAGAAAATCCAGTTTTGTAGTACAGGCCTCAGGTCACATTTCAACCTCTTCCTCACAACAAAATAAGCAGCAGCTCAATATTTAAACTCTCTTGAATAAATCTCACCTTGGCTGTTTGTATTCATTAGCACAGTTTTCTCTCCACCAGTTAGATATAAAAAAAACTGCTTCACCTCAGTCTAATCAGAGGTCACATAATCCTTTGAAATATAACTTGTGAATAGGAAACACATTGACAAGTAAATTCAGAGTTGTCCTTTGCTCAGATATTATCAATATCAACCTTAACATGTTTCCTTGAATCTGATTCTGGGGCTATATCAGATGATGTCTGTAGGTGAAAAGAAAAACTTACTTGTCACAACAGTCAGATGTAAGGTGAAGTTATGGCGTCCTCTTCTGTTCTGGGCTTCACAGTAATAATTCCCACTGTGTTCAGTTCTGACATCAGTGATGGTGAAGATCTGTCCTGATGCTTTTGGTGAGTCTTCATTCTCCTTGTACCAGGTGTAATTAGCTGCTGGGTTAGCATCACTGCTACAGGTCAGATTCACTGAACTGCCCTCCACTATCTCAGCAGAGGGACTCACTGACACAGAGGGAAGCTTTGGAGCATCTGGAGGAAATATATCAATATGAATTAACAATAAAATAAGGATGGGTTGCATTAGTTCAATATTTTGTATTGAAGCTGCTCAGTGAACTATAGCAGCAGACTGAATGTGAAGCAGGAAGAGCTGAAGAAAGAAGACACGATCAGACATATTTGCATTCTTTTTTAAAAACGGTTGACAAGACCAACAGCTTTAGGATTCTTCATAAATCTGTTTTACTCACATTTCACATCAATAAAGATGTATTCAGATGTCTTCTTCCCCAGCTGGTTCTCAGCTGTACAGTAATACTCTCCAGAGTCAGAGGACTGGATGGAGCTGAAGACAAGCTGTGGTTCTTTACTGAGAGGTTGAAGGTCTGGATTTACATTCTTCTTGTACCAGGTGTATTTAGCTGCTGGGTTAGCATCACTGCTACAGGTCAGAGTCACTGAACTGCCCTCAATGATTTCACCAGAGGGACTCACTGACACAGAGGGAAGCTTTGGACCATCTGGAGGAGAAAACATAGTTGGTCAACAGTGGAATAACTGACACAATGTAAGAAGCAAATGTTTGACACAAAGTGAGGAATGAAAGTTGATTCGCTCGTTGCTGCTCATATTAAATCCGTGTATCATTCGTTCTTTCTATTTTCGATTGAAAATCAAAAATCAAAAAAGGTTCAAGTGACAAATTATTTTGTTTTTTGTTTTTAAATCTAACACAAAAAAGAAAAAAATGTCTGTTTTTTTCATATTTCAATTTAAAAATTGCTCAAATAAAAAATACGAAATGCAAAAACGGGCCACAGGACTGAATTTCATTTTAATATTTAATTGGTCGTGACCCGGAAGTTTGGTAATGAGCGTTGGCGTTAGCTTTCTAGCCGCCATCGATCTGGACCACTGGACGAGCCATGTGCCATCAACCATCGACCATGGAGAGCTATGTGCTGTTTAAGGGAACAAAGTGTGTGACGCTATAAGAGGAGGACATGACTGATAAAATCAACAAGATTTTTCAGATTACATAAGATTATTCTTCTTTCTGCTCACTTTCCATGAGATCTGGGAGGTTTTTGTTTTGCTTATTAAAATGCAAGATAATTTTTCTGACTGATTTTACCCAATATCGCCGTATATCTCGCTTTCGGAGAAGAAGTTCCGCTTCTTTCCCCCGTCCTCCCCCCTTGTCTTTGTTGTCACTTTGTTGTCACTTTGTAGCCGCTCCACAGAAGGCACATGGCTAATTAATATGCACATGCTGACCATATGGTTGTGTCCAGGCGTTCCGGGGGCAGAGTATGAGGTGTGTTTACGCACCATTCTTGGGTCCGGTGTGATATGTCAATGGAAAATTGCGAAATTGTCTTTTCGCCATATGCAAAAATGTAGTAGCAGTTTTACACCCTTTTTGATAAATGAGGCCCTAGATTTGTAAGTATATATTTACAATGACCAGTTACCCTCACTCATGTAAACCTATCAGTGGGTGTTGTTGTTTGCTTTCTAAAGATAACAATCTCTGTCGTATTTTGCGGCTTGCTTCTCAGCTGTTTATAGTCCCACAGGTATCCATGTGGTTATCATTATCTGCTTCATTTGCACTTTTTAAAGCACAAGCATCACCTGACGCCGGAATTCATGGTACGGGCTATGATAAATTCTCTCTGCTGCGCGCAGAGCCATTTCCGGGTGACGTAAACCGACCAATCAAATATTAAAATCAAATTCAGTCCTGTGGCCCGTTTTTCCATTTCGTATTTTTTATTTGAGCCTAAAATTGAAATATGAAAAACCAGACATTTTTTCTTTTTTTGTGTTAGATTTAAAAACAAAAAACAAAATAATTTGTCACTTTTTCCTTTTTTGATTTTTGATTTCCAATCGAAAATAGAAAGAATGAATGATACACGGATTATATTAAAATCAACTGTCTGTTACCTTGGATACATTTTGACATTGTATTAGTGACATAGTTAGGTAAACTCACACACTGAAGGAGCAGGATGATGCTCAAATCCTTTTAATGCACAGGAATAGCTGTCTGCTGGAGAAAAGTACCCTTCATAAGTAGAAGATGTTTCATCCTGAATTTTCTGTCCATTCTTGTACCAGATGAAGGAAGAATGATCAGGTAGACGACAGCTGCTGTGACACTTCAGCTCTGCTGAGGAAGGATTGATTGTTGACCGGACCACCTGCACCTGGAGCTCTGGAACTGTGAAGAAAGAGAAAAAAATAATTTATGTTCATACACACACAAACATTCACAGTAACATTTCATGATATTAATAATTTAAAATTCAGTTATATCTTCCAATTAAAATGTTACCTGTGACAGTCAAAGTGACTCCAGGTAAACCAAAATATTTCGTTCCTTGGTTTGTTGCGAACCTAAACTTGTACTCAGTTGAGTCTCTCTCTGTCAGGTTTGTGATTCTCAGAGTGCAGTCGTTCTTATCACAGTGATACTGCACACGGCCTGCGTACTCTGAGTCCGTTCTCAGATCCACAAAGTTGTTAGTAAACCAGAATGTGTCATCAACTGTAGTATTAACATTATTTATCCTGGATGGGTATCTGTAGGTGCAGTTTATGTCCACTGTTGATCCTTTTAAGGTACAGATGTGAGTAGAAGTGTAAGTCACTCCCCAGTCATCCTGACCCTGTACCACTGTAACACAGAGCACATCAGAAACCACAATCAGATTTATAACAAGTTAAGAATCAGTGAATCAGACAAAGTGGATCATGGCACCAATATGATTTTATCTGCAGTCGTTGTCATTTAAAGTTCCTCATTGTGCATCAATCTAACTAGAACTGAACTGGAATACAGTATTTTATCAGTTGATTATCATATTTTATAATCTGAGTGTTTCTGCTTTAGTCCATTCATCCTGCAAGTTTTTACTGTTATTTTCCTTGTTTGTTGTTTAGAAGAAGCTAAAACTGAACACCTGAAGTGTGTCTATTAAACATCTTATATTCACCATTGACATCATTTTCCCTCATATTAATTTCAAACACTTTATAATTCCCGTCTTGAGTGAAGACAATGTGAACATGAAATACAAACATATTTATGAAGATTGATGGAAAAAATATCTTCACCAATTTGACAAAATACTACAACACAACACATTACATACAACTAAAGTGTTTGCAGAGGACACTTAAGAGAGATGAACACGTCAATAACTAAAAAGTGAAAACTTGTTAAAACACAAATGTCCCATTTCTCCTACCGTAGTAAGGTAGACAACGAGCTACAACATTATTTAGACCTAACGAGCCGTCCTCCGAGCTGGATTAATAACATTGTTCTCTATGTACAGCTGGTTGTGAAACGAGTGCGCAGGGACCGTCTACAAAGTGCAAGAAATACTTCAAACTATATTTAATAGTTTTAACTTTTACACTGTGCAGTGTCTTATAAATAATTTGACAAATCAGTAGTCTGCTGTTGGTTATATTACACTTAGTTTGAATAAAATCGTTAGAGGTTATTAAATATAGTTTGGAGTATTTCTTTTCGGTTTTGCACTTTCTAGACGGTCCCTGCGCACTCGTCTCACAGCCAGCTGTACATAGAGAACAATGTTATTAGTCCAGCTCGGAGGACGGCTCGTTTGGTCAAAATAATGTTGTAGCTCGTTGTCTACCTTACTACGGTAGGAAAGAGGAGACATTTGTGTTTTAATAACTTTTCGATAATGAGTTATTGACGTTTTGTCTATTTGCATGTATTATTTTAAGGTGTAACAGGTTCGCCCTTGTCGGCCACCGTAGTTCACAGTGCACTGAGACAGAGCATGGTTCAGTCTGAAGGTGCAGTGAAGGAACAAGAATATATTGAAGCTGTGAACATTAATGTTGTTTTACTGAACAGGATAAGAAGAAGAAACTGAATCATTAGAGAGTCTGTGCATGTGGTTAGTTTCCTGTCAGTTTGTTCTTTGGTCAAGTTGCTGCTCAGCTAAGTGTGAAAACGAGAAAGAAATGCAGAACATGAAGTGTGAGACACATCTGAAAAGTGCTAAAATAAAATAGGTGTCAGTAAGTTTTCACAGGGTAGTGACAGCTAAAACATTTGTCCAGCTCTACAGTACAGAGTGCAGAAATCACCAAATTGATTAAAAACATCATGATATGATGAAATTCTCAGTGCATTGCTGTAAAATCATAGAACTATGAATATATTCATATGCATGTATAAAAATATATGAGTCTTACAATCTATGGAGGGAGGGAGGACAAACCATATCAGCCAGGCCCCACCCCCACCACTCATGACACAGACACAGCTCAACATCTTATTACAGTGTTTTTACCATTTTGACTTCATTCAAACCTAGAAAAGTGCTGATCTGGGATGTTTTTGACTTTCTTAAAATGACTTCATGCTGTTATGAATAAATGTGCTAAATGTCCTACAATGTAAATGTAGATATACAGTACCTGACACAGAGAGAAGGAAGACAACAAATCCACTTGCTGCTGCTGTTAAACTCATAGCTGCTCCTCTCATCTCTCTGTGAGGCTTCAGAGACAATAAAATACATCAAATAATTTAACAACATGTAATAATCATATCAGTAAACTGTTCTACTTACAGCAGAGAAGGACGTTGTCTGTTAAGATGCTCGTCGACTGTGATCTGTGAGCAGAAGTCAGATATCAAGATGCTAAATGAAGTTATTTCCTTCCTCTTTCTTATTATTATGAATATGCATGAGGAGCCAAATGACAGTAAACCATCAAGTTAAAACACCTTTTACTGTTTTCCAAAGAGTTAATATAATCAATGTTACAGACAATTAGAGACCAGTGTAAATGACTCTGAAAATGGTCTGTAAATAATAATTTCAAAACCTTATCTTTCTTTTAGTTCCCTTAACCACTTCCTGTGCCCTTTCGTTTTGGGTATTTTATTTTGAAGGCGTCATGACCAAAACAGGAAATGGACGCAACTGTTGTCTTGGAGACGCTGCCTTGACAGCGCAAAGGGCCCGTCAATTAACGGTGTTAAGGAAAGATCAAGTTATTATTTATGACAAAGTGTTACATCTGTGATAAAGTGACCTAGCAGGAAAGAGAATAAGATATTGTTTGTTTTGCTGTGTTTTATTGATAGTGTGTATATAATTTACTCATCGGTACCAGATCAACCTTAGTAACACTCAACACTTTCTCCATGTCCATCAACCAGGGTGTCATCCTGGACAGCACATTATCTTTCGAAGCCCACATCAATAACGTTACTCGGTCTGCATACTTCCATCTACGCAACATCAATCGTCTTCGTCCCTCACTTTCACCAACCTGCACCGCTATCCTGGTAAACACCCTGATCACATCCCGTCTGGACTACTGTAACTCTCTCCTCTTTGGTCTTCCGCGGAAATCTCTCCACAAAATCCAACTGGTCCAGAATGCAGCCGCTCGTATCATAACCAGAACTCCCTTTATTGAACACATCACGCCTGCCCTGCGGCAACTTCACTGGCTCCCTATCAAATCCTGCACTGACTTTAAGATTCTACTCCTCACATTCAAGATCCTTCACAACCTGGCACCATCACCCCCCCCAATCCTAACCCTAACCCTGACGCTTCACAACCTGGCACCATCACCCCCCCAACCCTAAACCCTAACCCTTCCCAACCTGGCACCATCATATCTCTCAGAACGTATTCACATCTACACACCTTCTCAAACTCTCTGATCCTCCTCTGCCAACCAGCTCTGCCAACTTATCCACCATGGGGTCAAGAGCTTTCATCCGATCTGCCCCCCGCGTATGGAACTCTCTCCCACCAGACATCCTATGGAACTCTCTCCCACCAGACATTCTATGGAACTCTCTCCTACCAGACATTCTATGGAACTCTCTCCTACCAGACATTCTATGGAACTCTCTCCTACCAGACATTCTATGGAACTCTCTCCTACCAGACATTCTATGGAACTCTCTCCTACCAGACATTCTATGGAACTCTCTACTACCAGACATTCTATGGAACCCTCTCCAACCAGACATTCTATGGAACTCTCTCCCACCAGACACTCTATGGAACTCTCTCCCACCAGACATTCTATGGAACTCTCTCCCACCAGACATTCTATGGAACTCTCTCCCACCAGACATCCTATGGAACCCTCTCCCACCAGACATTCTAAGGAACTCTCTCCCACCAAACATTCTAAGGAACTCTCTCCTACCAGACATTCTATGGAACTCTCTCCTACCAGACATTCTATGGAACTCTCTCCCACCAGACATCCTATGGAACTCTCTCCCACCAGACATCCTATGGAACTCTCTCCCACCAGACATCCTATGGAACTCTCTCCCACCAGACATTCTATGGAACTCTCTCCTACCAGACATTCAATGGAACCCTCTCCCACCAGACATTCTATGGAACTCTCTCCTACCAGACATTCTATGGAACTCTCTCCCACCAGACGTCCTATGGAACTCTCTCCTACCAGACGTTCTATGGAACTCTCTCCTACCAGACATTCTATGGAACTCTCTCCCACCAGACATCCTATGGAACTCTCTCCCACCAGACATTCTATGGAACTCTCTCCCACCAGACATCCTACGGAACTCTCTCCTACCAGACGTTCTATGGAACTCTCTCCCACCAGACGTTCTATGGAACTCTCTCCCACCAGACATTCTATGGAACTCTCTCCTACCAGACATCCTATGGAACTCTCTCCTACCAGACATTCTATGGAACTCTCTCCTACCAGACATTCTATGGAACTCTCTCCTACCAGACATTCTATGGAACTCTCTCCTACCAGACATTCTATGGAACCCTCTCCAACCAGACATTCTATGGAACCCTCTCCCACCAGACACTCTATGGAACTCTCTCCCACCAGACATTCTATGGAACTCTCTCCCACCAGACATTCTATGGAACTCTCTCCCACCAGATATCCTATGGAACCCTCTCCCACCAGACATTCTATGGAACTCTCTCCTACCAGACATTCTATGGAACTCTCTCCTACCAGACATTCTATGGAACTCTCTCCCACCAGACATCCTATGGAACTCTCTCCCACCAGACATCCTATGGAACTCTCTCCCACCAGACATTCTATGGAACCCTCTCCCACCAGACATACTATGGAACTCTCTCCTACCAGACATTCTATGGAACTCTCTCCCACCAGACATTCTATGGAACTCTCTCCTACCAGACATTCTATTGAACTCTCTCCTACCAGACATTCTATTGAACTCTCTCCTACCAGACATTCTATGGAACTCTCTCCCACCAGACATTCTATGGAACTCTCTCCTACCAGACATTCAATGGAACCCTCTCCCACCAGACATTCTATGGAACTCTCTCCCACCAGACATTCTATGGAACTCTCTCGCACCAGACATCCTATGAAACTCTCTCCCACCAGACATTCTATGGAACCCTCTCCCACCAGACATCCTATGGAACTCTCTCCTACCAGACGTTCTATGGAACTCTCTCCTACCAGACGTTCTATGGAACTCTCTCCTACCAGACATTCTATGGAACTCTCTCCCACCAGACATCCTATGGAACTCTCTCCCACCAGACATTCTATGGAACTCTCTCCTACCAGACATTCACACTTCAGACTCTGTCTCCACCTTTAAATCCCACCTGAAAACGCACTTATTCAGAGTGGCCTACTCTGTCTCTCACTAGCTATGCAATCTTCATTCTTGTTTATTTATTGTACTAATGCACTTTGTAGTCACGTTCATATTTATTCTTTATCCTTGCACTAAATGTCACCTGATTTATATTGTTTGATGTACTGTTGTAGTTAATGGTAAAATATATTATTATTATTATTATTTGTGTTTTAACCAGTTTTTGATAATGAGTTATTGACGTTTTGTCTATTTGCATGTTTTATTTTAAGGTGTAACAGGTTTGCCCATGTCAGCCACTGTAGCTTACAGTTAAACTGCACTGAGACGGAGCATGGTACATTACAACAATACAACATTAACGTTGTTTTACTGAACAGGATGAGAAGAAGAAACTGAATCATTAGAGTCTATGTTTGTGGCTAGTTTTCTCTCTGTTAGTTCTTTGGTCAATTTGCTGCTCAGCTAAGTGTGAAAACCACAAAGACATGCAGAACATGAAGGGCGGGAAACCACTGAAAGCATCTAAGATAAAAATAGGTGTCACTAGGTTTTCACAGAAAGGGGAAACTGTCATAGTTGTAACAGCTAAAACAGTCGTCCAGCTCTACAATACAGAGTGCAGAAATTAACAAACTGATTAAAAACATCATGATAAGATGAAATTCTCAGTGCATTGCTGTACCATCATAGAAGTATGAATATATTCATATGCATGAATAAAAATATATGATTATACAATCTATGGAGGGAGGGAGGACAAACCATATCAGCCAGGCCCCACCCCCACCACTCATGACGTAGACACAGTTCAAAATCTTATTACAGTGTTTTTACCATTTTGACTTCATTCAAACCTAGAAAAGTGCTGATCTGAGATGTTTTTGACTTTCTTAAAATGACTTCATGCTGCTCTGAGTAAGTGTGTTAAATGTCCTACAATGTAAATGTAGATATACAGTACCTGACACAGCGAGAAGGAAGACAACAAATCCACTCGCTGCTGCTGTTAAACTCATAGCTGCTCCTCTCATCTCTCTGTGAGGCTTCAGAGACAATAAAATACATCAAATAATGTAAACAACATGTAATAGTCATATCAGTAAACTGTTTTACTTACAGCAGAGAAGGACGTTGTCTGTTAAGATGCTCGTCGTCTGTGATCTGTGAGCAGAAGTCAGATGTCAAGATGCTAAATGAAGTTATTTCCTTCCTGTTTGTTACTCTTATGAATATGTAGGAGGAGCCAAATGACAGTAAACCATGAAGTTAAAAACACTTTTTACTGTTTTCCAAAGACTTAATATAATCTATGTTAGAGAGAATAAGAGTGTTCTGGCCTGTTAGTAATTTAAAGAGAGAAGATGAATAATGAGATTTTTATTATCTTAATCTTTAAGCGTGGGAACAGTTTAGTGTCTAAAAATAAAATGACGTATGTGACAGTTAGTTTGATGCAACTCTTCACACTTATAGTGCATAGTTCTATACACTGAATACACCAACATGAGAACAATTACACAGTTTAACTGAAAAGGACAAAAGGCTGAATAAATGGTAAATGGACTGTACTTATATATATATATAGCGCCTTTCTAGTCTTTGCAACCACTCAAAGTGCTTTACATTACATGTCATTCACCCTTTCACACACATTCATACACTGATGGCAGGGGCTACCACACAGGGCGCCAACCTGCTCATCATCTAACCATTCATTCACATTCATACACCGTTGGCACAGCAACGGGAGAAATGCCCAAGGTCTTGCCCAAGGACAAATCGACATGTAGACTGGAGGAGCCGGGAATCTTCCAATTGGAGAACGACCGCTCTACCTCCTGAGCCATCCACCTGCAAACTATCTGCAGGGCTAGACACCACAGGAGGTCAGTGATGAAATATGTGTTTTGTTATTTAGGTGAACTGAGCCTTTAAAAGAAAGTAAGCGATAATAATCCAATACACTTTTTGTCAAAATCCTTGAATTTCTCCTCACTATCCGCAAGCTGTTCAGCCAATCAGAGACAAGGAGCATTCATGCTGGTTCACGGGTCAGATGGAGGGAGGAGGTCAGGTAATGGAGGCAGTCAGAGATAGAAACAGTGAATCTGTTACGGGCATTGTGGAGAAGGAGAGGTGACCAAGAAACATCCAGAGAGGAGAAGCTTAGAAGAACAAAAAATATAAAAAGAAGCACTTTGACCAGACAAAGACTTGTGTCACATCGGTGTGGTTTTCTAACCGTGGAGGGACCAGCGAGTGAAGGTGGACGCTGCTGTGCTTGTGCCGGACAGGTGAGTAACATCAGCTCTTCAGTGCTTCACATAAACTGTAACGTTACCTACCTGGACATTCAGCTCACTGCCTAGTTAGTCAGGATATGCTGTCGTTGTGATGTTAGCTGTAAAGTAGCAGAGTTGAGTACAGCTGTTTGACCGCTGTGCATGTTAGCTTCGCAGCCACGAAGACTAAACACAGGCTGGCTATCACAGTAAGATAGGAGTGATACACGTGCCAAAATGCTGTTATCCTTAGCTTCAGCTCTGGTCACTCAACCTGAACAGCTAACTCCTGCTAGTTTTTACTCCGTTGTGTTTTGTTACATCAACAGATTGATACACAGATAAATAGATTTACTTTATTGATCCCAAATTTGGAAAATCTTGATTAAGAGCAGCAGGTTATCCAGGCATTGCAGAGGAAAAGAAAACACACAGTAAATGAATGATGTCATCTCCAGAAACCTCCCAGCCTCTCATCCTGTAGCCCTGCTCCTCAGACCTGGACCCTGCTCCTCAGACCTGAACCCTGCTCATCTGACCTGAACCCTGCTCATCTGACCTGGACCTTGCTCCTCAGACCTGGACCCTGCTCCTCAGACCTGGACCCTGCTCATCCGACCTGGACCCTGCTCTGCTCCCAACAGCATTCACACCTGCTTGGCCCGGCTCATAATCCAGCCTGCCCTGTTTTGTCTTCAGCCTTTTCCCGGCTCAACATCCCATTTCTATTCCCCTCAATAAATGTCTTTTCCTTCAGTCGTGCCTCCTCTCCTCTCTGTGTCACACTTACAGTAACTAGCTTCAAATAACAACTGAGTATCGAATTATGTAAGACTTTCTACAATTTACAAATATGTTTGTGTACATTTTTCTTATTTCTAGTGATATCCTGATTCTGCTTTATACTGATATATGTATAAATATATATAAAAAATAATACATACATTTCCAGGTGATGAAGACAGTAGGTTGAACATCATGCTTGGGTTCCTCATCAGACAGCGTTCAGCAGCTGATGAGACTGCTCAAGGTCCAGGTCCTGAATTCTCCTGAAATGAAAAAGTTAACATTTCATTAGTGTTCGTAAATAAGATTTTATTATGACCAGATGCAGTTTTCACATTATAGAGTCAGTGTCAGTTCAGAGGTACTGTAATGCTGTTACACTGATGTAATCTGGCTTTATTTCACAGGATAGGGGTATTTATGGAGGGGACTCTATGAAATAATACAAGCAAGCAAAGCAACATACTTACTCAGCTGTAAGTCTGTGAGCCTGCAGTGTCTGCTCACCTGTAGCTCTCCTGGTTTCAGGCTCTTTGAACTGGTTGAACTCTGACCTCTGACCCCTCCTCCACCAGGAACAGAGCTACACCATGATAGTAATGACACATAAATAACATCAGACAAACTTAGTATAAATGTTATTTACTACAGGAGACATATACCACATTATTTCCCTCCAAATAACACTCCACTGTGACGTTACTCCTCCCGTATAGCTATCTGCTCTTTTCTCTTCTTACACAATAACAGGATGAAACTAACTGATATTAATAATATAAATAATGTCAGAGTAGGCTGCTGTATGAAGCTTTCTTCCTAGATCTTTTAATACTCTCAATAAACCGCATCGCTAACCTGACATGTATCACTGATGGTAGAGTAGATGTTAGTTACTCAGTTAACATCATTTATACATAGACTAAGTTACTCCTCCGCTTTGACTTTGGCTTATTTGGTCTCAACACCTTTTTAAATACTGTCATACTTATTTTCAAACTTGCTACTAAAACACATGCTACCTGTACTATCAGCTTCCCAAACTGAAGCTAACTTACAGTACGGGAGCAGACGCTTCAGACTGCCGTTGCCATGACGATGCGTGTCCATGAACTTTGAGGTTAGAGCACGGAGGAGCATGAAGGGAGGGGTAGGTTTTGATTTGTTTTTTACTCAAATATCAACAACTTTTCTCCTCCTTTTCTCCCACATCATCGCTTACTATACCTTTAAAGCAGACAGTGGAGGGAGACCTCAGTGATGAAGCCTGAATCTGCAACACTGAAGCTTCACCACTAGATGGCAGTGAAACATCAGAGATACTGAATCACAACCCTGAGACAACATTTTACCATCCATCACTGATTGTTTACACACATTTAAAGTGACTTTCAGTACTTTTCAGTTTTTATGATTGAGTTGCATCTTAATATGTTTACACTTGACATTAAATTCATTAATCATTACAGTTAGTGGTTCAGTTTCAGAAGCATCGATTGTTCACATTGGTGACCTTGTTGTACAGTAGTTGAACAAACTCTCACAGTCGAGGTGTCTAAGTATGAGAATGATTCAGTCAGTGATCTACAGCTGTCACTAACAAGTATGGACTGTTATACTGAAAAGGCTTCATACTCAGTAAACTGACACATATTCTGCTTCACTGAGTGACCCCAAAGAGTTTAAATGCACTGAAAAGAAGATAAACAGCTAAAATAACAATTTAGATCTTCTTCAATAAAAACTGTGTTTGTGCATCTTCATTTTAGCAACATCCCAAATAAAATCCTGAAATAAAAGGGAAAGTGAGAAATAAATCAGCACAAAAGAACAGATTTAAAGAAAATATTTAAATTTTATTTGTCTTCATATCTGGTAAATACATTCAGATCCTGAAAAATAAACATACAAACTATTTAAAGCTGAAACTTTCTGCACACTGTCGCCCTCTGCAGCAGTGAGAGGGAACTGAAATCATGTTTCCAACTACAGAGATGTTGTGGAAGCTGGCTGTTTATTGTATATCAGCCACTGCAATACCTGGATAATGTGACATTCAGCAAAGTGTGATAGAACTGAGATTATGTTTGATGTGTGAAAATATACAGTAAACTGCACAAGAAGCCAATCAGGATTCCTCAAAAGTGATTAATTACAGTATGTACACATTTAAAATAACAGTTTGCATTGCAGCTCTAATCCTAAATATCTGTAATATAACTAAAAATAAGCTTGCATTAGTTCAGACAGAACACTCAGTAAATTATAAATCAGTTGAGTCACACACACCACCTGATATTCAACTGATCTAAACAATCAATCATGTTTGACACGTGGACATGATTCAGTTCAAGCTGCCATCAGCACATTCTTCTCAAAGCTTCTGCTACATGCTGTTACTGACTGTCTGTGCTGCTCACTTCTACCTGCTGCTGCTGCTGCTGAAAACTGAACATGAAAACGTCCACATGGTCCTCTACAGCCTCTCTCTCTCTCCACTCTCATATTTCACTGTTGTACTACTTTCTGTTTCCATCAGGTGAGTCCAGCCTCTGGTTCAACTGCATCAGAACAAAATCACATGACATTTAGATGAGGTACATCTAATAACTGTAACTATGAATCTGATGTCAGCCTGTTTATTACCTTTCAGGAGGCTCCAACCTGACTGGATTTTACTCCAGGTCTTCCTGCTCCTCTGCGTCTTCTGTCTCTGCAGCAGTGACGACCTGCAAGTCTGAGATGTCCTCATATACAGGATAAGTGTCCAACTGATGGAGAGAGACGACAATATGAGTCTCAATGAGCCTCATTCATGAAATTTTAACAATTATATAATTTTTTAAAAATATTTTACTTTGAGGCCTAAAACTTCAAAGGTTTCTACTCAGCAAGTTGTTCTTTAAATTCAATTTATGATTTAATGTTGATAATAAAATGTATTTTATTGCATTTATAAGCCAAATGTTCATAACTGTATTTCAATGTAAGTTCTGTCAATAAGGTTTCTCTCTCACCTCTATATTCTCTACAGGTTGTTTCAGTTCAGTGGTGGAGCTCAGAGTTTTCTTCTTTCTGGATTAAATCCAACAAATAGAAGAAATGTTTTACAAAATGTAATTTGTGGCTTAAAGACTTTGAACACTTTTTAAGAAGATAAATGAAAGGATGTTTTCTTTATTGTTTTACCTCATCCACAGAATCAAGAGCAGCAGAGGAATCAGTATCACGGCCACCACAATCAACCTGATGATGTTTAATATAAATCCAGATTTCCCTAAAAATTGAGACCAACAGAAAGAAGATAAACCTCTTCATTAGGTGATAACCTCCTCTGTATACGTGTGTGTGTGTGTGTGTGTGAGAGAGAGAGAGAGAGAGTCAGTGAGTATAACTTACCATTATGATGAGCAGGCAGAGCTGAAGAAAGCAGACATGATCAGATTAATCTCTACCACTTTTTTAAACAAGGTTGAGGAGATTGACAGTTGTGTGTTGCTTTTTTAAATAATCTGTTTCACTCACATTTCTCATAGATTAGATACATTTTGACATTGTGTTAGTGACATAGTTAGGTAAACTCACACACTGAAGAAGAGCGGTAATCCTCATGTCCTTTCAAAGCACAGAAGATGTTGTCACCAGGATTAAACTGCCCTGAATAAAGAGAAGTTTCCTCCTTCATCATTTTCTGTCCGTTCTTGAACCAGACGTAAGAAATACGACCTGCTGGACTGCAGCTGCTGAGACATTTCAGCTCTGCCTCCACATGAGACTGATGGACTGTTATTGTGGTCACCTGCACCTGGAGAGCTGCATATGTGAGGAAGGACCCAAAATGTCATTTGTTATCAGTAAAATACACAAACATACAGTCAAAATAACCTTTGTAGTTCTGCCGGGTGAAATAATTTGTGATCATCAATCAAAAGTGTAAATGGAGGAAAGTACTCAATATAATCAAATCAGTTTTATGTGAAACTCTTCAACAATAACTATTCAACACTTTCACTCATCATCAGTTTGTGTTCATCAGTACCTGTGACAGTCAGAGTTGTTCCAGGTAAACTACTCCCCCATTCAAAGCTTTGTGTTTTGAATGTGAAGTGATACTGGGCTGAATCGCTCACTCTCAGGTCAGAGATTCTCAGAGTGGAGCGTCCTCTCTCTGTTTTAAGGACCTGAACACGACCTGCATACTGGGAGTCTTTACTAAGGTCCTCAGGCTGTGAGGGATTCTGCCACTGATGACTACGATCAGGACTGAACCAGAATGATGATGTGATAGATTCATAACTGCTGTATGTGCAGGAAATGTCCACTGATGAGCCTCTGAAGGCACAGATGCTTCTGTCAGTGTAAATCACTCTGTTGCAGGATTGACCACGGACACCTGAAAGATACAATTAATAAAAACAACACTATTATTAAAGTACTATTGTACCTATTGTTATAATAATAATCCTATAAAATGCTCAACAGTGAGTCTCAAAACCTGCTCAGCTTAAGTGACAGATGTTTCTGGTTAGACACACACATTTATAGTTTTTAAATATAAGTTTTCAAAGTTTTAAGCAGTATAAACAATATTCCATTCACTTTCATTGTGTTGGGATGGCAGCAGACTTTTCCAGGATTGACATCTCAAAATTTAGGCACATAAAACTGTAACTACTTGCATCTTAAAAAAGGAGCAAATCAGAAAATATGAATTAAGTATTTTGAGTGAACTGACTCTTTAAATGTAAACTCTTATTTAACATTTATTTTGCAGTCAACACAGTAAATAAGATATAAGATTGTAACATGTCTAAAGTCTCATGGAGCTGTGGTTTGATGTTGATCCACTTCTATACAATGTTTGAGTAACATGCTGCCCCAGAAACATGAACATACAATGTATAGTACAATAGTTTAAAGGCTCCACTAGATGTGGTTATGTTAGTGGGAGACTGTGTTGTAAACTCACACACTGAAGGAGCAGGATGATGCTCAAATCCTTTTAATGCACAGGAAGAGCTGTCTGCAAGAGAAAAGTTCCCTTCATAAGTAGAAGATGTTTGATCCTGAATTTTCTGTCCATTCTTGTACCAGATGAAGGAAGAACGATCAGGTAGACGACAGCTGCTGTGACACTTCAGCTCTGCTGAGGAAGAATTGATTGTTGATGGGATCACCTTCACCTGGAGGTCTGCATATGTGAAGAAGAACAGAAATATAATTTATGTTCATACACACACAAACATTCACAGTAACATTTCATGATATTAATCATTTGAAATTCAATTTTATCTTTCAATGAAAATGTTACCTCTGACAGTCAAAGTGACTCCAGGTGAACCCATATATTTCCCTCCTGGTTGGTTTGTTATGAACCTGAACTTGTACTCAGCTGAGTCTCTCTCTCTCAGGTCTGTGATTCTCAGAGTGCAGTCGTTCTTATCACAGTGATGCTGCACACGACCTGCGTACTCTGAGTCTGTTCTCAGATCCACAGGTTCATTATTACTCAGTTTAGTAAACCAGAATGTTTCATCAACTGTAGTATTAACATTATTTATCCTGGATGGGTATCTGTAGGTGCAGTTTATGTTCACTGTTGACCCTTTTAAGGTACAGATGTGAGTAGAAGTGTAAGTCACTCCCCAGCCATTCTGAACCTGTACCACTGTAACACAGAGCACATCAGAAACCACAATCAGATTTATAACAAGTTAAGAATAAGTGAATAAGACAAAGTGGATCAAGGCACCAATATGATTTTATCTTCAGTCGTATCATTCAAAGTTCCTCATCAATCATCAATCTAACTAGAACTGAACTGGAATACAGTATTTTATCAGTTGACTATCATATTTTATAATCTGTTACTGCTGAGTGTTTCAGCTTCAGTCCATTTATTCTGCACATTTGTAATGTTGTTTTCCTTGTTTGGTGTTTAGAAGAAGCTAAAGTTGAACACCTGAAGTGTGTCTCTTGAACATCTTATATTCACCATTGACATCATTTTTTCTCATGTTCGTTTTAAACACTTTATAATTCCCGTCTTGAATGAAGACAATGTGAACAAGAAATACAAACATATTAATGAAGATTGATGGAAAAAATATCTTCATCAACTTGACAAAATACTACAACACAACACATTACATACATTACCATATTAGCCAGGCCCCACCCCCACCACACATGACGCAGACACAGAAAAGTGCTGATCTGGGATATTTTTTACTTTCTTAAAATCACTTCATACTGCTCTGAGTCAACACAGTAAATAAGATATAAAAGTGTAACATGTCTAAAATCTCATGGAGCTGTGGTTTGATGTTGATCCACTTCTATACAATGTTTGAATAACATGCTGCCCCAGAAACATGAACATACAATGTATAGTACAATAGTTTAAAGGCTCCACTAGATGTGGTTATGTTAGTGGGAGACTGTGTTGTAAACTCACACACTGAAGGAGCAGGATGATGCTCAAATCCTTTTAATGCACAGGAATAGCTGTCTGCAGGATAAAAGTTTCCTTCATAAGTAGAAGATGTTTGATCCTGAATTTTCTGTCCATTCTTGTACCAGATGAAGGAAGAACGATCAGGTAGACGACAGCTGCTGTGACACTTCAGCTCTGCCCAGGTAAAAGTCTGATAGACTCTTGATCTAATCACCTGCACTTGTAGATTTGGCTCTGTGACGAAAGAAAGAGACACATCATATGTACATCACAAATAATGAACACAAAGGCAGACAGTTAAAATGACAATTCATATAAGTGACCAACTAAACTGGATCATTTAATGATGAAAACCATTTAATTGGAACTCATATTAAATTAAAATTGCCCTACATTAGTTCAGCCAGTAGTCCCATTTATTTGTAATCAGCTTGTTTAAATGTACTGTGTCAGTGTTTGTGTTCATCAGTACCTGTGACAGTCAGAGCTGTTCCAGGTAAACTACTCCTCCATTCAAAGCTTTGTGTTTTGAATGTGAAGTGATACTGGGCTGAATCGCTCTCCCTCAGGTCAGAGATTCTCAGCGTGGAGCGTCCTCTCTCTGTTTCAAGGAGCTGAACACGACCTGCATACTGGGAGTCTTTACTTAGGTCCTCAGGCTGTGAGGGATTCTGCCACTGATGACTACGATCAGGACTGAACCAGAATGATGATGTGATAGATTCATAACTGCTGTATGTGCAGGAAATGTCCACTGATGAGCCTCTGAAGGCACAGATGCTTCTGTCAGTGTAAATCACTTTGTTGCAGAATTGATCATGGACACCTGAAAGATAAAATAAATTTAAAACAACACTATTATTAAAGTACTATTGTAACTATTGTTATAATAATAATCCTATAAATGCTCAAAAGGAAATCCTGTTTTTCACATGATTAATTCTGGTTCACCTAAATCACAAAAACACATTTTGTCTCTTGTTTGTGGTGTCTATCTATGAAGATATCTATGGTTTAATATTTCAGGTTTTGAGACGCCGTCACCTCAACACAATAAAGTTAAACAGAGTTTAGCTTGTACTTAAAAATCATGTTAAAAAAACAAAACAGTTTTGGTTACTCTGAATAATCCACAGACCTATCTGTCAACAGTTTCCATTGGAACTACTTTCTACTCAAGAAGTATTAAAAATGTCCACAGCAAAGTCTGTAGATTATCCAAAGTAACAGAGACAATGTTTCTGGTTAGACACATACATCTATAGTTTAAATATAAGTTTTCAAAGTTTTAAGCATTATAAACAATATTCCATTCACTTTCATTGTGTTGGGATGGCAGCAGACTTTTCCAGGATTAACATCTCAAAATTTAGGCCCATAAAACTGTAACTATTTGCATGGTTAAAAAAGGAGCAAGTCAGAAAATATGTTTTGAGTATTTTGAGTGAACTGACTCTTTAATGTAAACTCCGTCTTTTTCCGCTTTACCAGGGGTTGGGTTGCGGGGGCAGCAGCCTAAGTAGAGAAGCCCAGACTTCTCTCTCCCCAGCCACTTCGTCTCGCTCTTCCCGGGGGATCCCGAGGCGTTCCCAGGCCAGCCGAGAGACATAGTCTCCCCAGCGTGTCCTGGGTCTTCCCCGGGGTCTCCTACCGGTGGAACGTGCCCTGAACACCTCACCAGGGAGGCGTCTGGGAGGCATCCTGACTAGATGCCCGAGCCTCCTCATCTGGCTCCTCTCAATGCGGAGGAGCAGCGGGTCTACTCCGAGCTCCCTACGGATAGAGATCTCACCCTATCTCTAAGGGAGAGCCCAGCCACCCTACGGAGGAAGCTCATTTCGGCCACTTGTACCCGTGATCTTGTTCTTTGGGTCACTACCCAAAGCTCATGACCATAGGTGAGGGTAGGAACGAAGATCGACTGGTAAATCGAGAGCTTCGCCTTTTGGCTCAGCTCTCTTTTCACCACAACGGATCTGTGCAGGGTCCGCATTATTGCAGACGCTGCACCGATCCGCCTGTCGATCTCATGCTCCATCCTTCCCTCACTCGTGAACAAGACCCCGAGGTACTTGAACTCCTCCACTTGGGGCAGGATCTCATCCCCGACCCAGAGAGTGCATTCCACCCCTTTCTGGTTGAGAACCATGGACTCGGATTTGGAGGTGCTGATTCTCATCCCAGCCGCTTCACACTCAGTGGCGAACCGATCCAGTGAGAGTTGGAGGTCACGGTCTGATGAAGCCAACAGGACCACATCATCTGCAAAAAGCAGTGACCCAATCCTGAGGTCACCAAACCGGACCCCTCAACGCCCTGGCTGCGCCTAGAAATCCTGTCCATAAAGATTATGAACAGGATCGGTGACAAAGGGCAGCCCTAGCAGAGTCCAACCCTCACCGGAAACAAGTCTGACTTATTGCGGACCAAGCTTAATGTGGACCAAGCTCTGGCACCAGTCATACAAGGAGCGGACGGCCCGTATCAAGGGGTCCATACTCCCGGAGAACCCCCCACAGGTCTCCTCGATGGACACGGTTGAATGCCTTCTCCAAGTCCACAAAACACATGTGGACTGGTTGGGCAAACTCCCATGCACCCTCAAGGATCCTGTAGAGGGTGTAGAGCTGCAGAGTCGTGTCAACCATGACAGCCCCACAACATCCAGGGCCTTGAGGAACTTGGGGCGGATTTCATCCCCCCCGGGGCGCTGCCACCGAGGAGTTTTTTGACCACCTTGGCGACCTCCGCCCCAGAGATAGGAGAGCCCACACCCGAGTCCCCAGGCCCTGCTTCCTTACCGGAAACTCTTATTTTACATTTATTTTGCAGTCAACTCAGTAAATAAGATATAGAAGTCCAACATGTCTAAAATCTCATGGAGCTGTGGTTTGATGTTGATCCGGTTCTATACAATGTTTGAATAACATGCTGCCCCAGAAACATGAACATACAATGTATAGTACAATAGTTTAAAGGCTCCACTAGATGTGGTTATGTTAGTGGGAGACTGTGTTGTAAACTCACACACTGAAGGAGCAGGATGATGCTCAAATCCTTTTAATGCACAGGAAGAGCTGTCTGCAAGAGAAAAGTTCCCTTCATGAGTAGAAGATGTTTGATCCTGAATTTTCTGTCCATTCTTGTACCAGATGAAGGAAGAACGATCAGGTAGACGACAGCTGCTGTGACACTTCAGCTCAGCTGAGGAAGAATTGATTGTTGATGGGATCACCTTCACCTGGAGATCTGGATATGTGAAGAAATAACAGAAATGTAATTTGTGTTCATACACACACAAACATTCACAGTAACATTTCATTATATTAATCATTTGAAATTCAATTAAATCTTCCAATGAAAATGTTACCTGTTACAGTCAAAGTGACTCCAGGTGAACCAATATATTTCCCTCCTGGTTGGTTTGTTGTGAACCTGAACTTGTACTCAGCTGAGTCTCTCTCTCTCAGGTCTGTGATTCTCAGAGTGCAGTCGTTCTTATCACAGTGATACTGCACACGACCTGCGTACTCTGAGTCTGTTCTCAGATCCACAGCTTCATTTAGTTCATTACTCCATTTAATATACCAGAGTGTTTCATAAACTGCAGTAGTAACATTATTTATCCTGGATGGGTAACTGTAGGTGCAGTTTATGTCCACTGTTGACCCTTTTAAGGCACAGATGTGAGTAGAAGTGTAAGTCACTCCCCAGTCATTCTGACCCTGTACCACTGTAACACAGAGCACATCAGAAACCACAATCAGATTTATAACAAGTTAAGAACTTTCTAGACGGTCCCTGCGTACTCGTCTCACAGCCAGCTGTGTTAAATTGCACTGAAACAGAGCATGGTACAGTCTGAAGATGCAGTGAAGGAACAAGAATATATTGAAGCTGTGAACATTAATATTGTTTTACTGAACAGGATAAGAAGAAGAAACTGAATCATTAGAGTCTGTGCTTGTAGTTAGTTTCCTCTCTGTTAGTTCTTTGGTCAAGTTGCTGCTCAGCTAAGTGTGAAAACGAGAAAGAAATGCAGAACATGAAGTGTGAGAAACGTCTGAAAGCATCTAAGATAAAATAGGTGTCAATAAGTTTTCACAGAAAGGGGAAACTGTTATAGTTGTAACAACTAAAGCAGTCATCCAGCTCTGCAGTACAGAATGCAGAAATCACCAAACTGATTAAAAACACCAGGACGAGACGAAATTCTCAGTGCATTGCTGTACCATCATAGAACTATGAATACATTCATATGCATGAATAAAAATATATGATTCTTACAATCTATGGAGGGAGGGAGGACAAACCATATCAGCCAGGCCCCACCCCCACCACTCATGACGCAGACACAGCTCAACATCTTATTACAGTGTTTTTACCATTTTGACTTCATTCAAACCTAGAAAAGTGCTGATCTGGGATGTTTTTGACTTTCTTAAAATTACTTCATGCTGCTCTGATTAAGTGTGTTAAATGTCCTACAATGTAAATGTGGATATACAGTACCTGACACAGAGAGAAGGAAGACAACAAATCCACTCGCTGCTGCTGTTAAACTCATAGCTGCTCCTCTCATCTCTCTGTGAGGCTTCAGAGACAATAAAATACATCAAATAATGTAAACAACATGTAATAGTCATATCAGTAAACTGTTCTACTTACAGCAGAGAAGGACATTGTCTGTTAAGATGCTCGTCGTCTGTGATCTGTGAGCAGAAGTCAGATACCAGGATGTTAAATGAAGTTATTTCCTTCCTCTTTCTTGTTGTTATGAATATGCATGAGGAGCCAAATGACAGTAAACCAACATATTTCTGTTTTCCAAAGACATTAAATGTTATAGAGAATAAGAGACCAGTGTTCTGTTAGTAATTTAAAGAGAGAAGGTAAATAATGAGATGTTTATTATCTTAATCTTTAAGCGTGGACACAGTTCAGCCTGTAGAAAAAACAAACCACGTGACAGATGTGTGACAGTTGGTTTGATGCATCTCTTCACACTTTTAGTGCATGTTGAGACACTGAATACACCAACATGAGAACAAGGACACAGTTTAACTGAAAAGGACAAAAGGCTGAATATTGAGGGTACAGATGAAAAATATTTTCTTAGTTTTGTCAGATAGATCATGTACTGAGATGTTCTTTATTTAAATAGAAAAACATTAAAAGTGGCATAAATACCTCATAAAAAAACACCAAACTCTCAGAATGTGACAGCTAAATGAATCCAAAACTATCTGCAGGGCTAGACACCACAGGAGGTCAGTGATGAAATAGGTTGTTTTGTTATTTAGGTGAACTGAGCCTTTAAAGGTATAGTAAGCGATAATAATCCAATACACTTTTTGTCAAAATCATTGAATCTCTCCTCACTATCCGCAAGCTGTCCAGCCAATCAGAGACAAGGAACGTTCATGCTGGTTCACGGGTCAGATGGAGGGAGGAGGTCAGGTAATGGAGGCAGTCAGAGATAGAAACAGTGAATCTGTTACGGGCATTGTGGAGAAGGAGAGGTGACCCAGAAACATCCAGAGAGGAGAAGCTTAGAAGAACAAAAAATATAAAAAGAAGCACTTTGACCAGACAAAGACTTGTGTCACATCGGTGTGGTTTTCTAACCGCGGAGGGACCAGCGAGTGAAGGTGGACGCTGCTGTGCTTGTGCCGGACAGGTGAGTAACATCAGCTCTTCAGTGCTTCACATAAACTGTAACGTTACCTACCTGGACATTCAGCTCACTGTCTAGTTAGTCAGGATATGCTGTTGTTGTGATGTTAGCTGTAAAGTAGCAGAGTTGAGTACAGCTGTTTGACCGTTTTGCATGTTAGCTTCGCAGCCATGAAGACTAAACACAGGCTGGCTATCACAGTAAGATAGGAGTGATACACGCGCCAAAATGCTGTTATACTTAGCTTTAACTCTGGTCACTCAACCTGAACAGCTAACTCCTGCTAGTTTTTACTCCGTTGTGTTTTGTTACATCAACAGATTGATACACAGATAAATAGATTTACTTTATTGATCCCAAATTTGGAAAATCTTGATTAAGAGCAGCAGGTTATCCAGGCATTGCAGAGGAGAAGAAAACACACAGTAAATCAATGATGTCATCTCCAGAAACCTCCCAGCCTCTCATCCTCTAGCCCAGCTCCTCAGACCTGGACCCTTCTCATCAGACCTGAACCCTGCTCTACTCCCAACAGCAGTCACCCCTGCTTGGCCCGGCTCATAATCCAGCCTGCCCTGTTTTGTCTTCAGTTTTTTCCCAGCTCAACATCCCATTTCTATTCCCCTCAATAAATGTCTTTTCCTTCAGTCGTGCCTCCTCTCCTCTCTGTGTCACACTTACAGTAACTAGCTTCAACTAACAACTGAGTATTGAATTATGTAAGACTTTGTACCATTTACAAATATGTTTGTGTACATTTTTCTTATTTCTAGTGATATCCTGATTCTGCTTTATACTGATATATGTATATATAAAAATAAAACATACATTTCCAGGTGATGAAGACAGTAGGTTGAACATCTTGCTTGGGTTCCTCATCAGACAGCGTGCTGCAGCTGATGAGACTGCTCAAGGTCCAGGTCCTGAATTCTCCTGAAATGAAAAAATTGTGAACATTTCATTAGTTTTCATAAATCAGATTTTATTATGATCAGATGCAGTTTTCACATTATAGAGCCAGTGTCAGTTCAGAGCTAATGCTGTTACACTGATGTAATCTGGCCTTATTTCACAGGATAGGGGTATTTATGGAGGGAATTTATGAAATAATACAAGCAAACAAAGCAACATACTTACTCAGCTGTAAGTCTGTGAGCCTGCAGTGTTTGCTCACCTGTAGCTCTCCTGGTTTCAGGCTCATTGAACTGGTTGAACTCTGACCTCTGACCCCTCCTCCGCCAGGAACAGAGCTACACCATGATAGTAATGATACATAAATAACATCAGACAAACTTGGTATAAATGTTATTTACTACAGGAGACATATATCATCTTATTTCCCTCTAAATAACACTCCACTGTGTGACGTTACTCCTCCCGTATATCTGCTCTTTTCTCTTCTTACACAATAACAGGATGAAACTAACTGATATTAATAATATAAATAATGTCAGAGTAGGCTGCTGTATGAAGCTTTCTTCCTAGATCTTTTAATACTCTCAATAAACCGCATCGCTAACCTGACATGTATCTCTGATGGTAGAGTAGAGGTCAGTTACTCAGTTAACATCATTTATACATAGACTAAGTTACTCCTCCACTTTGACTTTGGCTTATTTGGTCTCGACACCTTTTTAAATACTATCAGGCTTATTATCAAACTTGCTACTAAAACACATGCTACCTGTACTATCAGCTTCCCAAACTGAAGCTAACTTATAGTACGGGAGCAGACGCTTCAGACTGCCGTTGCCATGACGATGCGCGTCCATGAACGTTGGGGTTAGAGCACGGAGGAGCATGAAGGGAGGGGTAGGTTTTGGTTTTGTTTTCATTCAAATATCAACAACTTTTCTCCTCCTTTTCTCCCACATCATCGCTTACTATACCTTTAAAGCAGATAGTGGAGGGAAACCTCAGTGATGAAGCCTGAATCTGTAACACTGAAGCTTCACCACTAGATGGCAGTGAAACATCAGAGATACTGAATCACAACCCTGAGACAACATTTTACCATCCATCACTGATTGTTTACACACATTTAAAGTTAGTTTCAGTACTTTTCACTTTTTATGATTGAGTTGCATCTTAATATGTTTACACTTGACATTAAATTCATTAATCATTACAGTTAGAGGTTTAGTTTCAGAAGCATTGATTGTTCACATTGGTGACCTTGTTGTACAGTAGTTGAACAAACTCTCACAGTCGAGGTGTCTAAGTATGAAAATGATTCAGTCAGTGTTCTACAGCTGTCACTGACAAATATGGACTGTTATACTGAAAAGGCCTCATACTCAGTAAACTGCCACATATTCTGCTTCACTGAGTGACCCCAAAGAGTTCAAATGCACTGAAAAGTCGATAGCATGACAATTAATGCTAATGTCATGTGCACTGATTAAAATCCCATTAATTAATTTTAATGTTTGACTGTAAATAAAAATAACAGATTTTTTTTCTTTTCCAAATTAAGACATTGTGTCTTTTGGCTTGGTTTTTGTGAATTAAAAGCGTCTCCTTCTCTACTTATTTCAGTTTAGTTTTAGTTCGTTTAAGAAGTGATTAAGTAGTTTCAGTTTAGTTTTTATTTAGTTCTAGTCTTAGTTTTTCAGGTATTAGGAGGAAAGCCTGGATTAGTAGAAACTGTAAAGGATTAAATAATGCTGACACCGAGATAAGGTTTGCTGTGTTTCTGACTCTGAGTTTACGTTAGCTGTCTCCTGCTTCTCTGTGAGAGCTTCCAAGGTTGTACTTTTACATTAGTGTGATTTTTCCCATTTAGCTGTATCCCACAAATGTTCCTATCACTCTTCATCACCACACTTTTACTTTTATCTACTACGGGGTTGGAGTCTAAATATTCCCATATTGTGCTGTGTATTGTTTTCTGCTTGGAACTGCCTCTGCTGGCACTAACCCGTTATCTCAAGAAGTCTGTGTTATCTGTGAGTCAATGTGTGTGTGATGAGTTTGATAACCACATTTTAAACCCTCTTCTGTGTTTATGTGTGCCAGTGTCATTTATTTTCAATGAAAAAACTACTAACACCGGTGTCACAGGGAGTGGAAGAAGAGAAAGGTGAACACTGATTGATGACTGACTACTGATGGTCATTTTACCGTTTTTTAAACAGTTATTGTGGTAAACACACACGGAGGTACTTCTGTAGGGATCCTTTCCATGCTGTGAGTCAATGATAATTACATTTATGAGCCTGTCACTGGAGAAAACAAACGCTTTATTTAGACATAGCAAGTCCGCCTCAGAGCCACCGGACTTCATGGTGACAACATGGCGCCTATTGTTGAGTTGTCTCTACTTACTGGAAGTTTTTCCACGCTGGGCTTTTGTGTGGTTTCGTCTGCATCATGTTCCCTCCAGTCAGCTAGCTAACAGACTAACTTACTACCGAGTCAAAGTAGCTGAGGGCAGCAGTAAAACTTACTTCAACACAAGGTGGAGGTGGTTCACAGAAGCTTACAGCTCCTCCTAGTGGCTGAAAGTGAGAATTGCTCTCCAGCAGCTGTACATGAACCCTTCATACTAGACTACACAGCTCAGCTCAGCTCTTGATTTTTCAATAACAAAAACGACCACAGCATAAAGGTCGAAGTTGGACCCTGAAAATGATTATTCTGTTATTCGGTTTTAATGACACATCCCTAATATCCACTTGATGACTAACTCAGACAGCTGAAGCTGAATATAAGCTTCACATCTACTTTTTAATGACTGTACTGTATGGACAAACTATGGATGTTGTCCTCCATCACTTTCACTGAAAGCACATTTGAAGGATCTTTTAATCGACTTGGATCTCAATGAAACGTTCAATCACTCTTTATTTGAGTAGCACATTTCATACAGATTGGTGCAATTCAAAGTGCTTCACAGATGACTACCAAGCTGATAATAAGGCAGAACAAATATAGACAGTGAAAAGTAAAATCAACTTAAGACTAATTTATACCAGAAATACAGATTGTGAATGTAATAAAAGATATTAAAGCTATCATAATAAGTTTTTTTAAAAGGCAAAATTCATAATAAGCAATAAAATAATAAAAATGTACAATATTAATACAATGACATGTGGATTTAAGTTAACGTTCAGTGGCATCAGCAGTAAACTTTGACATCTTTACATAATGTTAGTTACATGTTGTCAATGTAAATATTTACTTCTTTCTTACATTGTCGTGAAGCATCCACAAAGAAATTAAGAAATACAGAATCTATGTCTGAATAGAAATTTACATCAACAGTAAATTAACAAGCTAAACTGTCGATTTAAATTACTCTAAAATATACAATTGTCTCTATGATGCATTCTTGGATAAGTGTGCCCTGAGATATATGTATGTGTATTTTAAAATTACCTGCAGAAAAAAAAATTACAACATCAGATATGAGATTGCTGATGTGTTCATGAGGTTTTGTTGACTGTACTGTACAGTGCAGATGGATCTTCCCCAGTTTCCTGACCTCTGGCTCTGAGAGGGAAATAGAATGAATCAGGTGAATCTGAAGATTTTGTATTAAATTATACAAACAGTCATAAAAACCACGTAACAGACAAACGTAACAAATGAAAAACTGAATAAAACTGATGCTACTGTGTTCCTGTGTGAAGAGCTGCTCACCTCAGGGCATTACCAGCTCTGTTTAAGTTAACAGCAGCGTACTCGGTAACCTCTTGTTCCTCCATGTGTCTGTGGAGCTGATCTGATCTGATGTTGGAGTAGAGAGGATCTGCCTGGTTGTTGGAGAACTGCACACTGGCATAATGAAGATTATCTTGCTCTGGCTGTGTCTGGAGGGTGATAGAAATTAGGAAAGTGTTGGTTTCTGTGAAGATGGATTGTTAAGAAACAACATGAAGATCTTCACAGTCAGATGAGTTTTCTAGTGTCACTTTAAGATAGTGAGTGTGGAAGTGAGAAACCAGGATAGAATAGTATAACTCTCCCTCCTCACCCTCTCTCTGTCGTCTGGTCTCTCCTCAGCCTCAGACGATTGATTGGAGGCTCTCCTTTTCCTGGTGAGGAGAATTAATTAAAAACACAAATGACTGAATTTTGAACAATGATTCAGTGAAACAGAACTGCTTACCTCATCCATAGGAAGACCGAGAGGATTATGATAGACAGGAGAACAGCAGTTGTTACTCCAGCAGCGATTTGTTTTCCTGTTCCTGGGGAAGAGTGATGAAAACCAACAGTTAATCAGGGTGTTACAGCATGTTTGGGTCCAATGTTTCAGTCAATATATGTGTATTCAGTTTCTTCATTTTAAACTGCAACAGCTCCTTTCAGATGAAAATATATTTTATATATTTTTATTGTACATTATTTATGATCGCTTGACTTGTGGTACTTGCATTCTCTTGTAACTATAGTTTGATTGTTGCGTACCACAACATCAAGAGACATTTCTTGTGTATGCAAATCTACTTGGTAAAAATAATAATAATAATAGTAACAACAACAATAATAATAATAATATTGATAAACAGAAAACCCATCCAGGCCTGCAGCTCATGTGCGCATGCTGTATTATGACCTTGGTTTGTTTCCAGCTTTAAACAGCTGGACTACCTGGCAGCTCGCAGACTGGCTCAACTGAAACTGTTGTTATAGGCTGACACAGACATGGTTATAATATATTGGTCATCATTCATATACTGATATATAAGATAATATCAACCAAAACCTTAGACTTTCAGATTTTATCATCCTGCTCCACTATGGAGTCTGAGAGGAGAACTGATGGCATTAAGTGTCCCCAAAGCTTAAACATTTGGATTAAGACAGATGTAACTAACTGTACTGATGATGGAGGTCACACTTCTACAGAGCTTAACTAAATGTGGTGTTCCAGTACTGTGATTTACAGTCTCACTTTCATCTGTAACTAATATGAAAAACCATGTTTAAATCAAATCACTGGAAAACAAATTCTTGTCTATGTTCATTTGAATTAAAAACACAAGTGATAGTTTAAGCAACTGCAGTGAGCAAACTCTCCTCTCTTCCTGCAGCTTCTTCAGCACAGCTGGTGCTGTGTGATGCATTGCTGAGTGAGCATTGAACCATAAATGCCATTGGCCCAGTAGAGGGTGCTGTTGTATAAATATAATTCTCAAATCATTCTCACAAGTTCATTTGTTTTCTTGTTAGACAAGAATTTCAGTGAAATCTCAAACTTCTTAAACACTAGCTGGATATTTAACTTCTTATTCTGTTGTGTCTGAATAGTCTTGAGCACATCTCAACTTCCTCCTCTAAATGAAAAGATGCAGCCGCTGAATATTTGGAAGTTAATTAAATTCCCCCTGCATCATCACATGGTGTATAATGAGTCTCAGTGCAGTGTGTGTGTGTGTGTGTGTGTGTGTGTGTGTGTGTGTGTGTGTGTGAAACTTACCTTTCACAACAGTCAGATGTAAGGTGGAGTTATGACTTCCTATTTTGTTCTGTGCTTCACAGGAATAATTCCCACTGTGTTCAGGTCTGACATCAGTGATGGTGAAGATCTGCCCTGATGCTTTTGGTGAGTCTTCATTCTCCTTGTACCAGGTGTAATTAGCTGCTGGGTTAGCATCACTGCTACAGGTCAGAGTCACTGAACTGCCCTCCACTATCTCAGCAGAGGGACTCACTGACACAGAGGGAAGCTTTGGAGCATCTGGAGGAGATATATCAATATGAATGAAATATTAATAGAGGAACAGTTGCATTAGTTCAACATGTTGTATTGTTGCTGCTCAGTGAACTACAGCAGCAGACTGAATGTGAAGCAGGAAGAGCTGAAGAAGACATGATCAGACAAATCTTTCTGTAGTGACTAGTCCTAAACTTAAAGCCACTAATGGCTGGATGTTCTGACGTGCACTCAATACGCAGACTACTTAACTGGTTGATCTATTATTTATTGGTCGTTTAAACACAACGCTTAGTTTTCGTTTCTTGCTCTCAATACAAAATAACATAATAAACCAAAACAACAGAAAATAGCTGCGACCTGAACGCAGTCAAAAAACTTTTTGCCCTCACCATCAGCGCACCTGTGGTGATTGGCATGACCCTTTAAAAACAAATCAGTGCGCTGCCACCATAACCATGCACCCCCTGCTGTTTGGGAGGAGCACCACAATCAAATTCATATCTGGCTCCTACACTTTCCATGTTTAAAAAAAAAAGGCTGTCAAGTCACTCACATTTCACATCAATAAAGATGTATTCAGATGTCTTCTTCCCCAGCTGGTTGTCAGCTGTACAGTAATACTCTCCAGAGTCAGAGGACTGGATGGAGCTGAGGACAAGCTGTGGTTCTTTACTGAGAGGTGACCCCAAAGAGTTTAAATGCACTGAAAAGAGGATAAACAGCTAACATGACAATTAAGGTCTTCCTCAATACAAACTGTGTCTGTGCATCTTCATCTTAGCAACATCCCAAATCTTAATAAACTATTACACTGTGACAAGTTTCCTTCTAAAATGAAAGGGAAAGTGAGAAACAAATCAGCACAAAAGAACAGATTTAAAGAAAAGATTAACATTTTATTTGTCTTCATATCTGGTAAATACATTCAGATCCTGAAAAATAAACATAAAAACTATTTAAAGCTGAAACTTTCTGCACACTGTCGCCCTCTGCAGCAGTGAGAGGGAACTGCAATCATGTTTCCAACTACAGAGATGTTGTGGAAGCTGGCTGTTTATTGTATATCAGCCACTGCAATACCTGAATAATGTGACATTCAGCAAAGTGTGATAGAACTGAGATTATGTTTGATGTGTGAAAATATACAGTAAACTGTACAAGAAGCCAATCAGGATTCCTCAAAAGTGATTAATTACAGTATGTACACATTTAAAATAACAGTTTGCATTGAAGCTCTAATCCTAAATATCTGTAATATAACTAAAAATAAGCTTGCATTAGTTCAGACAGAACACTCAGTAAATTATAAATCAGTTGAGTCACACACACCACCTGATATTCAACTGATCTAAACAATCAATCATGTTTGACACGTGGACATGATTCAGTTCAAGCTGCCATCAGCACATTCTTCTCAAAGCTTCTGCTACATGCTGTTACTGACTGTCTGTGCTGCTCACTTCTACCTGCTGCTGCTGCTGCTGCTGAAAACTGAACATGAAAACGTCCACATGGTCCTCTACAGCCTCTCTCTCTCTCCACTCTCATATTTCACTGTTGTACTACTTTCTGTTTCCATCAGGTGAGTCCAGCCTCTGGTTCAACTGCATCAGAACAAAATCACATGACCTTTAGATGAGGTACATCTCATAACTGTAACTATGAATCTGATGTCAGCCTGTTTTTTACCTTTCAGGAGGCTCCAACCTGACTGGATTTTACTCCAGGTCTTCCTGCTCCTCTGTCTCTGCTGCAGTGACAACCTGCAATTCTGAGACGTCCCCATATACAGGATAAGTGTCCAACTGATAGAGAGAGATGACAATATGAGTCTCAATGAGCCTCATTCATGCAATTTGCATAATTATAGAATTATATACAGTACTGTGCAAAAGAGAGAGGTTCCTGCTTTTGCTCAAGGGTAAGGAGAGGTCTGAATCAGTTTTTAATACTGCATACACATTTCCTGTATCTTTTGGTTGTATTCTAATAAAGAGACTGAGAAATAACTATATGGTCATTATAGCATTGCTAAAACAACATATCTAATGGTGGCCTAAGACTGTGTGTCTTCAGTCCCCGTTATCTGTAAATAGCAGGAAAATCAGTCAAATTCAGTTTTTGCACAGTAATGTATATTTAAAAAAATATATATTTATTAATATTTCAGACTAAATTCTGTTCTGATCTTTAAAATTAAATTACATTTATGATTTCATGTTGATAATAAAATGTATTTTATTGCATTTATAAGCCAAATGTTCATAACTGTATTTTAATGTAAGTTCTGTCAATAAGGTCTCTCTCTCTCACCTCTATAGTCTCTACAGGTTGTTTCAGTTCAGTGGTAGAGCTCAGAGTTTTCTTCTTCCTGGATTGAATCCAACAAAAATAAGAAATATTTAACAAAATTAAATTCATGGCTTAAAGATTGAAGAAAATAAATGAAGGTAAGTTTTCTTTGTTGTTTTACCTCATCCACAGAATCAAGAGAAACAGAGTAATCAGCATAAGGACCGCCAGAATCAACCTGATGATGTTTAATATAAATCCAGATTTCCCTAAAAATTTAGACCAACAGAAATGAGATAAACCTCTTCAATAAGTGTGTGTGTGTGTGTGTGTGAGACTTACCTTTCACAACAGTCAGATGTAAGGTGGAGTTATGACGTCCTCTTCTGTTCTGGGCTTCACAGGAATAATTCCCACTGTGTTCAGGTCTGACATCAGTGATGGTGAAGATCTGTCCTGATGCTTTTGGTGAGACTTCATTCTCCTTGTACCAGGTGTAATTAGCTGCTGGGTTAGCATCACTGCTACAGGTCAGAGTCACTGAACTGCCCTCCACTATCTCAGTAGAGGGACTCACTGACATAGAGGGACGCTTTGGAGCATCTGGAGGAGATATCTCAGTATGAATTAACAATAAAATGTGGAAGGGTTGCATTAGTTCAACATGATGAATTGAAGCTGCTCAGTGAACTACAGCAGCAGACTGAATGTTAAGTTTATGAAACAAGGTTGAGGATCTGAACAACTGTATGTTGCTTTCTAAATAATCTGTTTTACTCACATTTCACATCAATAAAGATGTATTCAGATGTAGTCTTCCCCAGCTGGTTCTCAGCTGTACAGTAATATTCTCCAGAGTCAGAGGACTGGATGGAGCTGAAGACAAGCTGTGGTTCTTTACTGAGAGGCTGAAGGTCTGGATTTACATTCTCCTTGTACCAGGTGTAATTAACTGCTGGGTTAGCATCACTGCTACAGGTCAGAGTCACTGAACTACCCTCAATGATTTCATCAGAGGGACTCACTGACACAGAGGGAAGCTTTGGAGCATCTGGAGGAGAAAACATAGTTGGTCAACAGTGGAATAACTGACACAATGTAAGAAGCAAATGTTTGACACAAAGTGAGGAGTGAAAGTTGATTCCCTCGTTGCTGCTCATATTAAAATCAACTGTCTGTTACCTTGGATACATTTTGACATTGTGTTAGTGACATAGTTAGGTAAACTCACACACTGAAGGAGAGCGGTAATCCTCATGTCCTTTCAAAGCACAGGAGATGTTGTCACCAGGATTAAACTGCCCTGAATAAAGAGAACTTTTCTCCTTCATCATTTTCTGTCCTTTCTTGAACCAGACGTAAGAAATACGACCTGCTGGACTGCAGCTGCTGAGACATTTCAGCTCTGCCTCCATATGAGACTGATGGACTGTTATTGTGATCACCTGCACCTGGAGAGCTGCATATGTGAGGAAAGACCCAAATTGTCATTTGTTACCAGTAAAATACACAAACATACAGTCAACATAACCTTTGTAGTTCTGCTGGGTGAAATAACTTGTGATCATCAATCAAAAGTGTAAATGGAGGAAAGTACTCAATATAATCAAATCAGTTTTATGTGAAACTCTTCAACAATAACTATTCACCACTTTCACTCATCATCAGTTTGTATTCATCAGTACCTGTGACAGTCAGAGTTGTTCCAGGTAAACTACTCCTCCATTCAAAGCTTCTTGTTTTGAATGTGAAGTGATACTGGGTTGAATCGCGCTCTCTCAGGTCAGAGATTCTCAGAGTGGAGCGTCCTCTCTCTGTTTCAAGGAGCTGAACACGACCTGCATACTGGGAGTCTTTACTAAGGTCCTCAGGCTGTGAGGGATTCTGCCACTGATGACTACGATCAGGACTGAACCAGAATGATGATGTGATAGATCCATAGTATTTGCTGTATGTGCAGGAAATGTCCACTGATGAGCCTCTGGAGGCACAGATGCTTCTGTTAGTGTAAATCACTCTGTTGCAGTATTGACCACGGACACCTGAAAGATACAATTAATTTAAAACAACACTATTATTAAAGTACTATTGTACCTATTGTTATAATAATAATCCTATAAAATGCTCAACAGTGAGTCTCAAAACCTGCTCAGCTTAAGTGACAGATGTTTCTGGTTAGACACACACATTTATAGTTTTTAATGATTAATTCTGGTTCACATGAATCACAAAAACACATTTTGTCTCTTGTTTGTGGTGTCTATCCATGAAGATATCTGTGGTTTCATTTTACAGGTTTTGAGATGGAGTTACCTCAACACAATAAAGTTAAACAGAGTTTAGCTTGTACTTAAAAATCATGTTTGAAAAAAACGGAGAACAGTTTTGGTTACTCTGAATAATCCACAGACCTATCTGTCAACAGTTTCCATTGGAACTACTTTCTACTCAAAAAGTATTAAAAAATGTCCACAGCAAAGTCTGTAGATTATCCAAAGTAACAGAGACAATGTTTCTGGTTAGACACATACATCTATAGTTTAAAAATAAGTTTTCAAAGTTTTAAGCATTATAAACAATATTCCATTCACTTCCATTGTGTTGGGATGGCAGCAGACTTTTCCAGGATTGACATCTCAAAATTTAGACACATAAAACTTTTTTGCATCTTAAAAAAGGAGCAAATCAGAAAATATGTTTTTAGTATTTTGAGTGAACTGACTCTTTAAATATGAACTCTTATTTTACATTTATTTTGCAGTCAACTCAGTAAATAAGATATAAAAGTGTAATATGTCTAAAATCTCATGGAGCTGTGGTTTGATGTTGATCCACTTCTATACAATGTTTGAATAACATGCTGCCCCAGAAACATGAACATACAATGTATAGTACAATAGTTTAAAGGCTCCACTAGATGTGGTTATGTTAGTGGGAGACTGTGTTGTATACTCACACACTGAAGGAGCAGGATGATGCTCAAATCCTTTTAATGCACAGGAATAGCTGTCTGCAGGATAAAAATATCCTCCATAAGTAGAAGATGTTTGATGCTGAATTTTCTGTCCATTCTTGTACCAGATGAAGGAAGAACGATCAGGTAGACGACAGCTGCTGTTACACTTCAGCTCTGCCCGGGTATAATCTGTGTCGTATGTTGAACTAGTCACCTGCACTTGTAGATTTGACTCTGTGAGGAAAAAAGAGAAAAATCATTTGTACATAACAGATAATGAACACAAAGGCAGACAGTTAAAATGACAATTCATATAAGTTACCAACTAAACTGGTGGATCATTTGATATCGAATAAAATTAATCTCCATCTTCTTTAAATGTACTGTGTCAGTGTTTGTGTTCATCAGTACCTGTGACAGTCAGAGTTGTTCCAGGTAAACTACTCCCCCATTCAAAGCTTTGTGTTTTGAATGTGAAGTGATACTGGGCTGAATCGCTCTCTCTCAGGTCAGAGATTCTCAGAGTGGAGCGTCCTCTCTCTGTTTCAAGGAGCTGAACACGACCTGCATACTGGGAGTCTTTACTAAGGTCCTCAGGCTGTGAGGGATTCTGCCACTGATGACTACGATCAGGACTGAACCAGAATGATGATGTGATAGATTCATAACTACTGTATGTGCAGGAAATGTCCACTGATGAGCCTCTGGAGGCACAGATGCTTCTGTCAGTGTAAATCACTCTGTTGCAGGATTGACCATGGACACCTGAAAGATACAATTAATTTAAAACAACACTATTATTAAATTACTATTGTAACTATATTTATAATGATAATCCTATAAAATGCTCAACAGGAAATCTTGTTGTTCACATGCTTAATTCTGGTTCACATAAATCACAAAAACACATATGCTCTCTTGTTTGTGGTGTCTATCCATGAAGATATCTGTGGTTTCATTTTTCATGTTTTGAGACGCCGTCACCTCAACACTATAAAGTTCAACAGAGTTTAGATTGTACTTAAAAATCATGTTTGAAAAAAAACCAAAAAAACAGAAAACAGTTTTGGTTACTCTGAATAATCCACAGACCTATCTGTCAACAGTTTCCATTGGAACTACTTTCTACTCCAGAAGTATTAAAAAATGTCCACAGCAAAGTCTGTAGATTATCCAAAGTAACAGAGACAATGTTTCTGGTTAGACACATACATCTATAGTTTAAATATAAGTTTTCAAAGTTTTAAGCAATATAAACAATATTCCATTCACTTTCATTGTGTTGGGATGGCAGCAGACTTTTCCAGGATGGACATCTCAAAATTTAGACACATAAAACTTTTTTGTATCTTAAAAAAGGAGCAAATCAGAAAATATGTTTTTAGTATTTTGAGTGAACTGACTCTTTAAATATAAACTCTTATTTTACATTTATTTTGCAGTCAACACAGTAAATAACATATAAAAGTGTAACATGTCTAAAATCTCATGGAGCTGTGGTTTGATGTTGATCCACTTCTATACAATGTTTGAATAACATGCTGCCCCAGAAACATGAACATACAATATATAGTACAATAGTTTAAAGGCTCCACTAGATGTGGTTATGTTAGTGGGAGACTGTGTTGTAAACTCACACACTGAAGGAGCAGGATGATGCTCAAATCCTTTTAATGCACAGGAATAGCTGTTTGCAGGATAAAAGTACCCTTCATAAGTAGAAGATGTTTGATCCTGAATCTGTCCATTCTTGTACCAGATGAAGGAAGAACCATCAGGTAGACGACAGCTGCTGTGACACTTCAGCTCTGCCTGGGTATAATACTGATGGTCTGTTGATCTAATCACCTTCACCTGGAGATCTGGATATGTGAAGAAAGAACAGAAACATAATTTATGTTCATACACACACAAACATTCACAGTAACATTTCATGATATTAATAATTTGAAATTCAATTATATCTTCCAATGAAAATGTTACCTGTGACAGTCAAAGTGAGTCCAGGGAAACCAGTGTATTTATCTCCTTGGTTTGTTATGAACCTGAACTTGTACTCAGCTGAGTCTCTCTCTCTCAGGTCTGTGATTCTCAGAGTGCAGTCGTTCTTATCACAGTGATACTGCACACGACCTGCGTACTCTGAGTCTGTTCTCAGATCCACAAAGTTTTTAGTAAACCAGAATGTTTTATCAACTACAGTATCAACATTATTTATCCTGGGTGGGTATCTGTAGGTGCAGTTTATGTCCACTGTTGATCCTTTTATGGTACAGATGTGAGTAGAAGTGTAAGTCACTCCCCAGTCATTCTGACCCTGTACCACTGTAACACAGAGCACATCAGAAACCACAATCAGATTTATAACAAGTTAAGAATCAGTGAATAAGACAAAGTGGATCATGGCACCAATATGATTTTATCTTCAGTCGTTGTCATTCAAAGCTCCTCATCGTGCATCAATCTAACTAGAACTGAACTGGAATACAGTATTTTATCAGTTTATTATCATATTTTATCATTTGTTACTGCTGAGTGTTTCAGCTTTAGTCCATTTATTTTGAAAGTTTGTAATGTTGGCCTGTACTTCTAGTTAGTTTCCTGTCAGTTTGTTCTTTGGTCGAATTGCTACTGAGCTAAGTGTGAAAACCACATAGAAATGCAGAACATGACTTACTGGAAACGCAGCTAGAATGAGATAGGTGTCAATAAGTTTTCACAGAAAGGGGAAACTGTCATAGTTGTAACAGCTAAAACAGTCGTCCAGCTCTACAGTACAACGTGCAGAAATCACCAAACTGATTAAAAACATCATGATAAGATGAAATTCTCAGTGCATTGCTGTACCATCATATAACTATGAATACATTCATATGCATGAATAAAAATATATGATTCTTACAATCTATGGAGGGAGGGAGGACAAACCATATCAGCCAGGCCCCACCCCCACCACTCATGACGCAGACACAGCTCAACATCTTATTACAGTGTTTTTACCATTTTGACTTCATTCAAACCTAGAAAAGTGCTGATCTGGGATGTTTTTGACTTTCTTAAAATGACATCATACTGCTCTGAATAAGTGTGCTAAATGTCCTACAATGTAAATGTAGATATACAGTACCTGACACAGAGAGAAGGAAGACAACAAATCCACTCGCTGCTGCTATTAAACTCATAGCTGCTCCTCTCATCTCTCTGTGAGGCTTCAGAGACAATAAAATACATCAAATAATGTAAACAACATGTAATAGTCATATCAGTAAACTGTTCTACTTACAGCAGAGAAGGACATTGTCTGTTAAGATGCTCGTTGTCTGTGATCTGTGAGCACAAGTCAGATATCAAGACGCTAAATGAAGTTATTTCCTTCCTGTTTGTTACTGTTATGAATATGCATGAGGAGCCAAATGCCAGTAAACCATCTAGTTAAAAACACCTTTTACTGTTTTCCAAAGAGTTAATATAATCTATGTTACAGAGAATAAGAGACCAGTGTAAATGACTCTGTAAATGGTCTGTAAATAATCATTTCAAAACCTTATTTTTCTTTTAGTTCCCTTATCCACTTCCTGTGCCCTTTCGTTTTGGGTCTTTTATTTTGAAGGCATCATGACCAAAACAGGAAGTGGACGCAACTGTTGTCTTGGAGACGCTGCCTTGACAGCGCAAAGGGCCCGTCAATTAACGGTGTTAAGGAAAGATTAAGTTATTATTTATGACAAAGTGTTACATCTGTGATAATGCGACCTAGCAGGAAAGAGAATAAGATATTGTTTGTTTTGCTGTGTTTTATTGATAGTGTGTATATAATTTACTCATCGGTACCAGATCAACCTTAGTAACACTCAACACTTTCTCCATGTCCATCAACCAGGGTGTCATCCTGGACAGCACATTATCTTTTGAAGCCCACATCAATAGCGTTACTCGGTCTGCATACTTCCATCTACGTAACATCAATCATCTCCGTCCCTCACTTTCACCAACCTGCACCGCTATCCTGGTAAACACACTGATCACATCCCGTCTGAACTACTGTAACTCTCTCCTCTTTGGTCTTCCGCGGAAATCTCTTCATAAACTTCAACTGGTCCAGACGGCAGCCGTTCGTATCATAACCAGAACTCCCTCTATTGAACACATCACTCCTGCCCTGGAGCAACTTCACTGGCTCCCTATCAAATCCTGCACTGACTTTAAGATTCTACTCCTCACGTTCAAGATCCTTCCCAACCTGGCACCATCACCCCCCCCCCCCCCCAACCCTAACCCTAACCCTGACCCTTCCCAACCTGGCACCATCATATCTCTCTGAACTTATTCACATCTAAACACCTTCTCAAACTCTCTGATCCTCCTCTGCCAACCAGCTCTTCGCCCCATCTGCCAACTTAACCACCATGGGGTCAAGAGCTTTCAGCGGATCTGCCCCCCCACCTTTAGATCTCTCTCCCACCAGACATTCGCACTTCAGACTCTGTCTCCACCTTTAAATCCCACATGAAAACGCACTTATTCAGAGTGGCATACTCTGTCTCTCACTAACTATGCAATCTTCATTCTTGTTTATGTATTGTACTAATGCACTTTGTAGTCACGTTCATATTTATTCTTTATCTTTGCACTAAATGTCACCTGATTTGTATTTTTGGATGTACTGTTGTTGTGTTATATGTGCCTTGTAATGTGACCTTCAGTGCTTTGAAAGGCGCCTTTAAATAAAATGCATTATTATTATTATTATTATTATTTGTGTTTTAACCAGTTTTTGACGTTTTGTCTATTTGCATGTTTTATTTTAAGGTGTAACAGGTTCGCCCTTGTCAGCCACTGTAGCTTACAGTTAAACTGCACTGAGACAGAGCATGGTACAGTCTGAAGGTGCAGTGAAGGAACAAGAATATATTGAAGTTGTGAACATTAACGTTGTTTTACTGAACAGGATGAGAAGAAGAAACTGAATCATTAGAGTCTGTGTTTGTGGCTAGTTTCCTCTCTGTTAGTTCTTTGGTCAAGTTGCTGTTCAGCTAAGTGTGAAAACCACAAAGACATGCAGAACATGAAGGGCGGGAAACCACTGAAAGCATCTATGATAAAAATAGGTGTCAATAAGTTTTCACAGGGTAGTGACAGCTAAAACAGTCGTCCAGCTCTACAGTACAGAGTGCAGAAATCACCAAACTGATTAAAAACATCAAGATAAGATGAAATTCTCAGTGCATTGCTGTACCATCATAGAACTATGAATACATTCATATGCATGAATAAAAATATATGATTATACAATCTATGGAGGGAGGGAGGACAAACCATATCAGCCAGGCCCCACCCCCACCACTCATGACGCAGACACAGCTCAACATCTTATTACACTGTTTTTACCATTTTGACTTAATTCAAACCTAGAAAAGTGCTGATCTGGGATGTTTTTGACTTTCTTAAAATGAATTCATGCTGCTCTGAATAAGTGTGCTAAATGTCCTACAATGTAAATGTAGATATACAGTACCTGACACAGAGAGAAGGAAGACAACAAATCCACTCGCTGCTGCTGTTAAACTCATAGCTGCTCCTCTCATCTCTCTGTGAGGCTTCAGAGACAATAAAATACATCAAATAATGTAAACAACATGTAATAGTCATATCAGTAAACTGTTCTACTTACAGCAGAGAAGGACGTTGTCCGTTAAGATGCTCGTTGTCTGTGATCTGTGAGCAGAAGTCAGATACCAGGATGCAAAATGAAGTTATTTCCTTCCTGTTTGTTACTGTTATGAATATGTAGGAGGAGCCAAATGTGACAACCAAGTTTTACTGTTTTCTTGTTGTTATGAATATGCATGAGAAGGCAAATGACAGTAAACCAACATTTTTACTGTTTTCCAAAGACCTTAAATGTTATAGAGAATAAGAGACCAGTGTTCTGTTAGTAATTTAAAGAGAGAAGATAAATAACGACATTTTTATAATCTTTAAGTGTGGACACAGTTCAGTCTGCAGAATAAACAAACCATGTGACAGATGTGTGACAGTTGGTTTGATGCGTCTCTTCACACTTTTATGTTGAGACACTGAATACACCAACATGAGAACAATGACACAGTTTAACTGAACAGGACAAAAGGCTGAATATTGAGGGTACAGATGAAAAATATTTTCTTAGTTCTGTCAGATAGATCATGTACTGAGATGTTCTTTATTTAAATAGAAAAACATTAAAAGTGACATAAATACCTCATAAAAAACACCAAACTCTCACAATGTGACAGCTAAATGAATCCAAAACTATCTGCAGGGCTAGACACCACAGGAGGTCAGTGATGAAATATGTGTTTTGTTATTTAGATGAACTGAGCCTTTAAAAGGTATAGTAAGCGATAATATTCTGATACACTTTTTGTCAAAATCATCGAATCTCTCCTCACTATCCGCAAGCTGTCCATCTAATCAGAGACAAGGAGCGTTCATGCTGGTTCACGGGTCAGATGGAGGGAGGAGGTCAGGTAATGGAGGCAGTCAGAGATAGAAACAGTGAATCTGTTACGGGCATTGTGGAGAAGGAGAGGTGACCAAGAAACAGCCTGAGAGGAGAAGATTAGAAGAACAAAAAATATAAAAAGAAGCACTTTGACCACCAGACAAAGACTTGTGTCACATCAGTGTGGTTTTCTAACCGCTGAGGGACCAGCGAGTGAAGGTGGACGCTGCTGTGCTTGTGCCGGACAGGTGAGTAACATCAGCTCTTCAGTGCTTCACATAAACTGTAACGTTACCTACCTGGACATTCAGCTCACTGTCTAGTTAGTCAGGATATGCTGTTGTTGTGATGTTAGCTGTAAAGAAGCAGAGTTGAGTACAGCTGTTTGACCGCTTTGCATGTTAGCTTCGCAGCCATGAAGACTAAACACAGGCTGGCTATCACAGTAAGATAGGAGTGATACACGCGCCAAAATGCTGTTATACTTAGCTTCAACTCTGGTCACTCAACCTGAACAGCTAACTCCTGCTAGTTTTTACTCCGTTGTGTTTTGTTACATCAACAGATTGATACACAGATAAATAGATTTACTTTATTGATCCCAAATTTGGAAAATCTTGATTTAGAGCAGCGGGTTATCCAGGCATTGCAGAGGAAAAGAAAACACACAGTAAATCAATGATGTCATCTCCAGAAACCTCCCAGCCTCTCATCCTGTAGCCCTGCTCCTCAGACCTGTACCCTGCTCCTCAGACCTGGACCCTGCTCTGCTCCCAACAGCATTCACCCCTGCTTGGCCCGGTTCATAATCCAGCCTGCCCTGTTTTGTCTTCAGTCTTTTCCCAGCTCAACATCCCATTTCTATTCCCCTCAATAAATGTCTTTTCCTTCAGTCGTGCCTCCTCTCCTCTCTGTGTCACACTTACAGTAACTAGCTTCAAATAACAACTGAGTATCGAATTATGTAAGACTTTCTACAATTTACAAATATGTTTGTGTACATTTTTCTTATTTCTAGTGATATCCTGATTCTGCTTAATACGGATATATAAATATATAAAAAATAATATATACATTTCCAGGTGATGAAGACAGTAGGTTGAACATCATGCTTGGGTTCCTCATCAGACAGCGTGCAGCAGCTGATGAGACTGCTCAAGGTCCAGGTCCTGAATTCTCCTGAAATGAGGAAATTGTTAACATTTCATTAGTGGTCATAAATCAGATTTTATTATAATCAGATGCAGTTTTCACATTATAGAGCCAGTGTCAGTTCAGAGCTAATGCTGTTACACTGATGTAATCTGGCCTTATTTCACAGGATAGGGGCATTTATGAAATAATACAAGAAAGCAAAGCAACATACTTACTCAGCTGTAAGTCTGTGAGCCTGCAGCGTCTGCTCACCTGTAGCTCTCCTGGTTTCAGGCTCTTTGAACTGGTTGAACTCTGACCTCTGACCCCTCCTCTGCCAGGAACAGAGCTACACCATGATAGTAACGATACATAAATAACATCAGACAAACTTGGTATACATGTTATTTACTACAGGAGACGTATACCACATTATTTCCCTCCAAATAACACTCCACTGCGTGACGTTACTCCTCCCGTATATCTGCTCTTTTCTCTTCTTACACAATAACAGGATGAAACTAACTGATATTAATAATATAAATAATGTCAGAGTAGGCTGCTGTATGAAGCTTTCTTCCTAGATCTTTTAATATTCTCAATTAACCGCATCGCTAACCTGACATGTATCACTGATGGTAGAGTAGAGGTTAGTTACTCAGTTAACATCATTTATACATAGACTAAGTTACTCCTCCGCTTTGACTTTGGCTTATTTGGTCTCAACACATTTTTAAATACTGTCAGACTTATTATCAAACTTGCTACTAAAACACATGCTACCTGTAATATCAGCTTCCCAAACTGAAGCTAACTTACAGTACGGGAGCAGACGCTTCAGACTGCCGTTGCCATGACGATGCGCGTCCATGAATTTAGCGGTTGGAGCACAGAGGAGCATGAAGGGAGGGGTAGGTTTTGTTTTTGTTTTTGTTTTTACTCAAATATCAACAACTTTTCTCCTCCTTTTCTCCCACATCATCGCTTACTATACCTTTAAAGCAGACAGTGGAGGGAGACCTCAGTGATGAAGCCTGAATCTGCAACACTGAAGCTTCACCACTAGATGGCAGTGAAACATCAGAGATACTGAATCACAACCCTGAGACAACATTTTACCATCCATCACTGATTGTTTACACACATTTAAAGTTACTTTCAGTACTCTTCACTTCACTTTTTATGATTGAGTTGCATCTTAATATGTTTACACTTGACATTAAATTCATTAATCATTACAGTTAGAGGTTCAGTTTCAGAAGCATTGATTGTTCACATTGGTGACCTTGTTGTACAGTAGTTGAACAAACTCTCACAGTCGAGGTGTCTAAGTATGAAAATGATTCAGTCAGTGATCTACAGCTGTCACTAACAAATATGGACTGTTATACTGAAAAGGCTTCATACTCAGTAAACTGCCACATATTCTGCTTCACTGAGTAACCCCAAAGTGTTTAAATGCACTGAAAAAAGATAAACAGCTAACGAAATAAATCAGCACAAAAGAACAGATTCAAAGAAAATATTTAAATTTTATTTGTCTTCATATCTGGTAAATACATTCAGATCCTGAAAAATTAACATAAAAACTATTTAAAGCTGAAACTTTCTGCACACTGTCGCCCTCTGCAGCAGTGAGAGGGAACTGAAATCATGTTTCCAACTACAGAGATGTTGTGGAAGCTGGCTGTTTATTGTATATCAGCCACTGCAATACCTGGATAATGTGACATTCAGCAAAGTGTGATAGAACTGAGATTATGTTTGATGTGTGAAAATATACAGTAAACTGCACAAGAAGCCAATCAGGATTCCTCAAAAGTGATTAATTACAGTATGTACACATTTAAAATAACAGTTTGCATTGCAGCTCTAATCCTAAATATCTGTAATATAACTAAAAATAAGCTTGCATTAGTTCAGACAGAACACTCAGTAAATTATACATCAGTTGAGTCACACACACCACCTGATATTCAACTGATCTAAACAATCAATCATGTTTGACACGTGGACATGATTCAGTTCAAGCTGCCATCAGCACATTCTTCTCAAAGCTTCTGCTACATGCTGTTACTGACTGTCTGTGCTGCTCACTTCTACCTGCTGCTGCTGCTGCTGAAAACTGAACATGAAAACGTCCACATGGTCCTCTACAGCCTCTCTCTCTCTCTCCACTCTTATATTTCACTGTTGTACTATTTTCTGTCTCCATCAGGTGAGTCCAGCCTCTGGTTCAACTGCATCACAACAAAATCACATGACATTTAGATGAGGTACATCTAATAACTGTAACTATGAATCTGATGTCAGCCTGTTTTTTACCTTTCAGGAGGCTCCAACCTGACTGGATTTTACTCCAGGTCTTCCTGCTCCTCTGCGTCTTCTGTCTCTGCTGCAGTGACGACCTGCAAGTCCGAGACGTCATCATATACAGGACGAGAGTCCAACTGATGGAGAGAGATGACAATATGACTTCAATGAGCCTCATTCATGCAATTTGCATAATTATAGAATTATATACAGTACTGTGCAAAAGAGAGAGGTTCCTGCTATTGCTCAAGGGTAAGGAGAGGTCTGAATACTTAAACACTTTAGTCTATAGAAGCTGTTTTCTTTCCAGTTTTTAATACTGCTTACACATTTCCTGTATCTTTTGGTTGTATTCTAATAAAGAGACTGATAAATAATTATATATGGTCATTATAGCATTGCTGAAACAACATATCTAATGGTGGCCTAAGACTTGTCAAAGAGGATTGTGTGTCTTCGGCCCCCACTATCTGCAAACAGGAAAATCAGACTAAATTCTGTTCAGATCTTTGAAGCCTAAAACATTTCAGGTTTCTACATAGGAAGTTGCTCTTTAAAATTAAATTTATTTTATGATTTCATGTTGATAATAAAATATGTTCTTGTACATTCATGAACCAAATAATCATAACTGTATTTGAATGTAAGTTCTGTCAATAAGGTCTCTCTCTCTCACCTCTATAGTCTCTACAGGTTCATTCAGTTCAGTGGTGGAGCTCAGAGTTTTCTTCTTTCTGGATTGAATCCAACAAAAACAAGAAATATTTAACAATATTAAATTAATGGCTTAAATACTTCGAAAATGTTTTAAGAAGATAAATGAAGGGATGTTTTCTTTGTCGTTTTACCTCATCAACAGAATCAAGAGAAGCAGAGGAATCAGTATCAGGACCGCCAGAATCAACCTGATGATGTTTAATATAAATCCAGATTTCCCTAAAAAATGAAAACAGTAAGAAGATATGACTTATCCATATCCGTGTGTGTGTGTGTGTGTGTGTGTGTGTGTGTGTAACTTACCTTTCACAACAATCAGATGTAAGGTGGAGTTATGACGTCCTCTTCTGTTCTGGGCTTCACAGTAATAATTCCCACTGTGTTCAGGTCTGACATCAGTGATGGTGAAGATCTGTCCTGATGCTTTTGGTGATTCTTCATTCTCCTTGTACCAGGTGTAATTAGCTGCTGGGTTAGCATCACTGCTACAGGTCAGATTCACTGAACTGCCCTCCACTATCTCAGCAGAGGGACTCACTGACACAGAGGGAAGCTTTGGAGCATCTGGAGGAGATATATCAATATGAATTAATCATAAAATGAGGAAGGGTTGTATTAGTTCAACATGTTGTATTGAAACTGCTCAATGAACTACAGCAGCAGACTGAATGTGGAGCAGGCAGAGCAGAAGAAAGAAGACATGATCAAACCAATCAAATCAATCTGTATGTTGCTAATCTGTTTTACTCACATTTCACATCAATAGAGATGTATTCAGTCCACAGTTGGTTCTCAGCTGTACAGTAATACTCTCCAGAGTCAGAGGACTGGATGGAGCTGAAGACAAACTGTTGTTCGTTACTGAGAGGTTGAAGGTCTGGATTTACATTCTTCTTGTACCAGGTGTATTTAGCTGCTGGGTTAGCATCACTGCTACAGGTCAGAGTCACTGAACTGCCCTCAATGATTTCACCAGAGGGACTCACTGACACAGAGGGAAGCTTTGAAACATCTGGAGGAGAAAACATAGTTGGTCAACAGTGGAATAACTGACACAATGTAAGAAGCAAATGTTTGACACAAAGTGAGGAGTGAAAGTTGATTCCCTCGTTGTTGCTCATGTTAAAATCAACTGTCTGTTACCTTGGATACATCTTTACATTGTGTTAGTGACATAGTTAGGTAAACTCACACACTGAAGGAGAGCGGTAATCCTCCTCATGTCCTTTCAAAGCACAGGAGATGTTGTCACCAGGATTAAACTGCCCTGAATAAAGAGAAGTTTCCTCCTTCATCATTTTCTGTCCGTTCTTGAACCAGACGTAAGAAATACGACCTGCTGGACTGCAGCTGCTGAGACATTTCAGCTCTGCCTCCATATGAGACTGATGGACTGTTATCGAGATCACCTGCACCTGGAGAGCTGCATATGTGAGGAAAGACCCAAAATGTCATTTGTTATCAGTAAAATACACAAACATACAGTCAAATAACCTTTGTAGTTCTGCTGGGTGAAATAATTTGTGATCATCAATCAAAAGTGTAAATGGAGGAAAGTACTCAATATAATCAAATCAGTTTTATGTGAAACTCTTCAACAATAACTATTCACCACTTTCACTCATCATCAGTTTGTGTTCATCAGTACCTATGACAGTCAGAATTGTTCCAGGTAAACTACTCCTCAATTCAAAGCTTTGTGTTTTGAATGTGAAGTGATACTGGACTGAATCGCTCTCTCTCAGGTCAGAGATTCTCAGAGTGGAGCGTCCTCTCTCTGTTTTAAGGAGCTGAACACGACCTGCATACTGGGAGTCTTTACTGAGGTCCTCAGGCTGTGAGGGATTCTGCCACTGACGACTACGATCAGGACTGAACCAGAATGATGATGTGATATATCCATAACTGCTGTATGTGCAGGAAATGTCCACTGATGAGCCTCTGAAGGCACAGATGCTTCTGTCAGTGTAAATCACTCTGTTGCAGTATTGACCAAAGACACCTGAAAGATAAAATTAATTTAAAAAAACACTTACTGTACTTATTGTCATAATAATAATCATATATAAAGCTCAACAGTGAGACTTGTTTATCACATGCTTTATTCTGGTTCACATAAATCACAAAAACACATTTTCTCTCTTGTCTGTGGTGTCTATCCATGAAGATATCTATGGTTTGTTATTTTGGAACTATTTTTTACTCAAGAAGCATTAAAAATGTCCATAACAAAGTTTGTAGATTATCCAAAGTAACAGAGACAATGTTTCTGGTTAGACACATACATCTATAGTTTTTAAATATAAGCTTTCAAAGTTTTAAGCAGTATAAACAATATTCCATTCACTTTCATTGTGTTGGGATGGCAGCAGACTTTTCCAGGATTGACATCTCAAAATTTAGTCACATGAAACTGTAACTATTTACTTGTTAAAAAAAGGAGCTAATCAGAAAATATGTTTTTAGTATTTTGAGTGAACTGACTCTTTAAATGTAAACTCTTATTTTACATTTATTCATAATCAACACAGTAAATGAGATATACAAGTGTAACATGTCTAAAATCTCATGGAGCTGTGGTTTGATGTTGATCCACTTATATACAATGTTTGAATAACATGCTGCCCCAGAAACATGAACATACAATGTATAGTACAATAGTTTAAAGGCTCCACTAGATGTGGTTATGTTAGTGGGAGACTGTGTTGTAAACTCACACACTGAAGGAGCAGGATGATGCTCAAATCCTTTTAATGCACAGGAAGAGCTGTCTTCAGGATAAAAGTACCCTTCATAAGTAGAAGATGTTTGATCCTGAATTTTCTGTCCGTTCATGTACCAGATGAAGGAAGAACGATCAGGTAGACAACGGCTGCTGTGACACTTCAGCTCTGCTGAGGAAGAATACTGATGGTCTGTTGAACTAATCACCTGCACTTGTAGATCTGGAACTGTGAAGAAAGAACAGAAACATAATTTATGTTCATATACACAAAAACATTCACAGTAACATTTCATGATATTAATCATTTGAAATTTGATTATATCTTCCAATGAAAATGTTACCTGTTACAGTCAAAGTGACTCCAGGTGAAGCAGTATATTTCCCTCCTGGTTGGTTTATAAGGAACCTGAACTTGTACTCAGCTGAGTCTCTCTCTCTCAGGTCTGTGATTCTCAGAGTGCAGTCGTTCTTATCACAGTGATACTGCACACGACCTGCATACTCTGAGTCTGTTCTTAGATCCACAGGTGGATCATTACTCCCTTTAAACCAGAATGTTTCATCAACTGCAGTATCAACATTATTTATCCTTGATGGGTATCTGTAGGTGCAGTGTATGTTCACTGATGATCCTTTTAAGGCACAGATGTGAGTAGAAGTGTAAGCCACTCCCCAGTCATTCTGACCCTGTACCACTGTAACACAGAGCACATCAGAAACCACAATCAGATTTATAACAAGTTAAGAATCAGTGAATAAGACAAAGTGGATCATGGCACCAATATGATTTTATCTTCAGTCATTGTCATTTAAAGCTCCTCATCGTGCATCAATCTAACTAGAACTGAACGGGAATACAGTATTTTACCAAGCTGAATGCCATAGGAGACATCCTGTACGAGGAGTGCAGAGGCAGGTTCGGAGCAAAGGGTGAGAAGCGAAGTTCTCGCCCAATGCAGAAGGGGAGGAGGGAGAAAGAGATCGAACAGCTGGTGAAGAGGCGGCGACAGCTCCGGAAGCAATGGAGGAAGGCAAGCGAAGAGGAGAGGGAGGGCCTGAAGCCACTGTGGGAGGAGGTGAAGAAGAGCCTTGCCAGCCTGCAGAGGGCAGAACGCATTCGTAAGCGCAGAAGGCGGAAGGAGAATGAGAGGAGTAACTTCTTCAAAAATCCCTTCAAGCATGCATGACAACTGCTGGAGGACAAGAGAAGGGGGAAGCTGGAGATCTCAAGATCATAGCTGGAGACTCACATCAGGGAGCAATACAGTAACCCGGGCGAAGGTAACTCCGCTGGGATCGCCTGGCTATGTTCCCAGACCTGCTCTCCCAGCCTCCCCGTTCAACGCTGCTCTTCCCAAACTCAGCGAGGTAGCAGGCGTAATCCGTAAGGCAAGAGTGGCCTCAGCCCCAGGCCCCAACGGGATCACATACAAACTGTACAAGTACTGCCCAGGGGTCCTGAAGCACCTGTGGAACCTCCTGAGAGTGGCTTGGAAGAACCAAGTCATCCCATCAGAATGGCAAAGAGCTGTCACAGTTTTCATCCCGAAGATGCCGAACACCAGTGCCATCAGCCAGTTTAGGAGCATCGCCCTCCTGAACGTTGAGGGGAAGATCTTTTTCTCCATCTTGGCCAAGAGACTTACCAGCTACCTCACAAGCAACGGGTACATTGTCACCAGCTGCCAGAAGGCAGGTGTGCCCGGCTTATCAGGGTGCGTGGAGCACTCAGCGGGGATATGGGAGCAGATCCAGAGGGCGAAGAGAGAGAGAGGTGACTTGCATGTTGTGTGGCTTGACCTTGCCAACGCGTATGGGTCTGTCCCCCACCAATTTATTGAGTATGCCTTGGACTTCTTCCACGTCCCGTTCACCACAGGATGGCAACAGCTGGAAGTGAGTATTGCCATGTGATGCTCGATCTCTTCCATCCTGTTCGTTGCAGCCTTCGAGATTATCCTCATTGGGGCAAGGGAGATGGTTGGAGGAGTGAAACTGCCATCAGGTCAAAGGCTAATATAGTTTAAAGTATTTCTCTTTGGTGTTGCAATTTCTAGACGGTCCCTGCACACTCGTCTCACAGCCAGCTGTACATAGAGAACAATGTTATTAGTCCAGCTCGGAGTACGGCTTGTTTGGTCAAAATTATGTTGTAGCTCGTTGTCTACCTTACTACGGTAGGAAAGAGGAAACATTTGTGTTCTAACAACTTTTCGATAATGAGTTATTGACGTTTTGTCTATTTGCATGTATTATTTTAAGGTGTAACAGGTTCGTCCTTGTCGGCCACTGTAGCTTTATTGCACTGAGACAGAGCATGGTACAGTCTGAAGGTGCAGTGAAAGAACAAGAATATATTGAAGCTGTGAACATAATGTTGTTTTACTGAACAGGGTTAGAAGAAGAAACTGAATCATTAGAGAGTTAGTTTCCTGTGTTAGTTCTGTGGTCAAGTTGCTGCTCAGCTAAGTGTGAAAACGAGAAAGACATGCAGAACATGAAGTGTGAGACACATCTGAAAGGTGCTAAAATGAAATAGGTGTCAATACGTTTTCACAGGGTAGTGCCAGCTAAAACAGTCGTCCAGCTCTACAGTACAACGTGCAGAAATCACCAAAACATTAAAAACATCATGATAAGATGAAATTCTCAGTGCATTGCTGTACCATCATAGAACTATGAATACATTCATATGCATGAATAAAAATATATGATTCTTACAATCTATGGAGGGAGGGAGGACAAACCCTATCAGCCAGGCCCCACCCCCACCACTCATGACGCAGACACAGCTCAACATCTTATTACAGTGTTTTTACCATTTTTAATTAATTCAAACCTAGAAAAGTGCTGATCTGAGATGTTTTTGACTTTTTTAAAATGACTTCATGCTATTATGAATAAATGTGCTAAATATTCTACAATGTAAATGTAGATATACAGTACCTGACACAGAGAGAAGGAAGACAACAAATCCACTCGCTGCTGCTGTTAAACTCATAGCTGCTCCTCTCATCTCTCTGTGAGGCTTCAGAGACAATAAAATACATCAAATAATGTAAACAACATGTAATAGTCATATCAGTAAACTGTTCTACTTACAGCAGAGAAGGGCGTTGTCTGTTAAGATGCTCGTCGTCTGTGATCTGTGAGCAGAAGTCAGATATCAGGATGTTAAATGAAGTTATTTCCTTCCTGTTTGTTACTGTTATGAATATGTAGGAGGAGCCAAATGACAGTAAACCATCAAGTTAAAAATACCTTTTACTGTTTTCCAAAGACTTAATATAATCTATGTTAGAGAGAATAAAAGTGTTCTGGCCTGTTAGTTATTTAAAGAGAGAAGATGAATAATGAGATTTATCTTATCTTTAAGCATGGGTTGTCTAAAAATAAAATGACGTATGTGACAGTTGGTTTGATGCAACACTTCACACTTATAGTGCAAGTTGAGACACTGAATACACCAACAAGGACACAGTTTAACTGAAAACAAAAGGCTGAATATTGAGGGTACAGATGAAAAATATTTTATTAGTTCTGTCAGACTCTAAGAATTACATAAATACCTTATAAAAAACCCACCAAACTCTCACAATGTGACAGCAAAATGAATCCAAAACTATCTGCAGGGCTGAACACCACAGGAGGTCAGTGATGAAATATGTGTTTTGTTATTTAGGTGAACTGAGCCTTTAAAGGTATAGTAAGCGATAATAATCCAGTACACTTTTTGTCAAAATCATTAAATCTCTCCTCACTATCCACAAGCTGTCCATCCAATTAGAGACAAGGAGCGTTCATGCTGGTTCACGGGTCAGATGGAGGGAGGAGGTCAGGTAATGGAGGCAGTCAGAGATAGAAACAGTGAATCTGTTACGGGCATTGTGGAGAAGGAGAGGTGACCCAGAAACATCCAGAGAGGAGAAGGTTAGAAGAACAAAAAATATAAAAAGAAGCACTTTGACCAGACAAAGACTTGTGTCACATCGGTGTGGTTTTCTAACCGCGGAGGGACCAGCGAGTGAAGGTGGACGCTGCTGTGCTTGTGCCGGACAGGTGAGTAACATCAGCTCTTCAGTGCTTCACATAAACTGTAACGTTACCTACCTGGACATTCAGCTCACTGTCTAGTTAGTCAGGATGTTGCTGTTGTTGTGATGTTAGCTGTAAAGCAGCAGAGTTGAGTACAGCTGTTTGACCGCTTTGCATGTTAGCTTCACAACCACGAAGACTAAACACAGGCTGACTATCACAGTAAGATAGGAGTGATACACGCGCCAAAATGCTGTTATACTTAGCTTTAACTCTGGTCACTCAACCTGAACAGCTAACTCCTGCTAGTTTTTACTCTGTTGTGTTTTGTTACATCAACAGATTGATACACAGATAAATAGATTTACTTTATTGATCCCAAATTTGGAAAATCTTGATTTAGAGCAGCGGGTTATCCAGGCATTGCAGAGGAAAAGAAAACACACAGTAAATAAATGATGTCAGCTCCAGAAACCTCCCAGCCTCTCATCCTGTAGCCCTGCTCCTCAGACCTTGACCCTGCTCCTCAGACCTGGACCCTGCTCGTCAGACCTGGACCCTGCTCCTCAGACCTGGACCCTGCTCCTCAGACCTGGACCCTGCTCATCCGACCTGTACCCTGCTCATCAGACCTGGACCTTGCTCCTCAGACCTGGACCTTGCTCTACTCCCAACAGCATTCCCCCCTGCTTGGCCCGGCTCATAATCCATCCTGCCCTGTTTTGTCTTCAGTCTTTTCCCAGCTCAACATCCCATTTCTATTCCCCTCAATAAATGTCTTTTCCTTCAGTCGTGCCTCCTCCCCTCTCTGTGTCACACATACAGTAACTAGCTTAAACTAACAACTGAGTATCGAATTATGTAAGACTTTCTACAATTTACAAATATGTTTGTGTACATTTTTCTTATTTCTAGTGATATCCTGATTCTGCTTTATAGTGATATATATATATAAAAAATAATACATACATTTCCAGGTGATGAAGACAGTAGGTTGAACATCATGCTTGGGTTCCTCATCAGACAGCGTGCAGCAGCTGATGAGACTGCTCAAGGTCCAGGTCCTGAATTCTCCTGAAATTAGAAAATTGTTAACATTTCATTAGTGGTCATAAATCAGATTTTATTATGATCATATACAGTTTTCACATTATAGAGCTAGTGTCAGTTCAGAGCTAATGCTGTTACACTGATGTAATCTGGCCTTATTTCACAGGATAGGGGTATTTATGGAGGGAATCTATGAAATAATACAAGCAAGCAAAGCAACATACTTACTCAGCTGTAAGTCTCTGAGCCTGCAGTGTCTGCTCACCTGTAGCTCACCTGTTTCAGGCTCATTGAACTGGTTGAACTCTGACCTCTGACCCCTCCTCCGCCAGGAACAGAGCTACACCATGATAGTAATGATACATAAATAACCTCAGACAAACTTGGTATACATGTTATTTACTACAGGAGACATATACCACATTATTTCGCTCTAAATAACACTCCACTGTGTGACGTTACTCCTCCCGTATATCTGCTCTTTTCTCTTCTTACACAATAACAGGATGAAACTAACTGATATTAATAATATAAATAATGTCAGAGTAGGCTGCTGTATGAAGCTTTCTTCCTAGATCTTTTAATACTCTCAATAAACCGCATCGCTAACCTGACATGTATCACTGATGGTAGAGTAGAGGTTAGTTACTCAGTTAACATCATTTATACATAGACTAAGTTACTCCTCCGCTTTGACTTTGGTTTATTTGGTCTCGACACCTTTTTAAATACTGTCAGGCTTATTATCAAACTTGCTACTAAAACACATGCTACCTGTACTATCAGCTTCCCAAACTGAAGCTAATTTACAGTACGGGAGCAGACGCTTCAGACTGCCGTTGCCATGACGATGCGTGTCCATGAACTTTGAGGTTGGAGCACGGAGAGCATGAAGGGAGGGGTAGGTTTTGATTTGGTTTTCACTAAAATATCAACAACTCTTCTCCTACTTTTCTCCCACATCATCGCTTACTATACCTTTAAAGCAGACAGTGGAGGGAGACCTCAGTGATGAAGCCTGAATTATGTAACACTGAAGCTTCACCACTAGATGGCAGTGAAACATCAGAGATACTGAATCACAACCCTGAGACAACATTTTACCATCCATCACTGATTGTTTACACACATTTAAAGTTACTGCACAGTATTTTTCACTTTTTATGATTGAGTTGCATCTTAATATGTTTACATTTGACATTAAACTCATTAATCATTACAGTTAGAGGTTCAGTTTCAGAAGCATTGATTGTTCACATTGGTGACCTTGTTGTACAGTAGTTGAACAAACTCTCACAGTCGAGGTGTCTAAGTATGAAAATGATTCAGTCAGTGATCTACAGCTGTCACTAACAAATATGGACTGTTATACTGAAAATGCTTCATACTCAGTAAACTGCCACATATTCTGCTTCACTGAGTGACCCCAAAGAGTTTAAATGCACTGAAAAGAGGATAAACAGCTAACATGACAATTAAGGTCTTCCTCAATTCAAACTGTGTCTGTGCTGTATCTTCATTTTAGTAACATCCCAAATCATAATAAACCATTACACTGTGACAAGTTTCATACTAAAATAGAGGGGAAGTGAGAAATAAATTAGCACAAAAGAACAGATTTAAAGAAAAGATTTAAATTTTATTTGTCTTCATATCTGGTAAATACATTCAGATCCTGAAAAATAAACATAAAAACTATTTAAAGCTGAAACTTTCTGCACACTGTCGCCCTCTGCAGCAGTGAGAGGGAACTGAAATCATGTTTCCAACTACAGAGATGTTGTGGAAGCTGGCTGTTTATTGTATATCAGCCACTGCAATACCTGGATAATGTGACATTCAGCAAAGTGTGATAGAACTGAGATTATGTTTGATGTGTGAAAATATACAGTAAACTGCACAAGAAGCCAATCAGGATTCCTCAAAAGTGATTAATTACAGTATGTACACATTTAAAATAACAGTTTGCATTGCAGCTCTAATCCTAAATATCTGTAATATAACTAAAAATAAGCTTGCATTAGTTCAGACAGAACACTCAGTAAATTATAAATCAGTTGAGTCACACACACCACCTGATATTCAACTAATCTAAACAATCAATCATGTTTGACACGTGGACATGATTCAGTTCAAGCTGCCATCAGCACATTCTTCTCAAAGCTTCTGCTACATGCTGTTACTGACTGTCTGTGCTGCTCACTTCTACCTGCTGCTGCTGCTGCTGAAAACTGAACATGAAAACGTCCACATGGTCCTCTACAGCCTCTCTCTCTCTCCATTCTCATATTTCACTGTTGTACTACTTTCTGTTTCCATCAGGTGAGTCCAGCCTCTGGTTCAACTGCATCACAACAAAATCACATGACATTTAGATGAGGTACATCTAATAACTGTAACTATGAATCTGATCTCAGCCTGTTTTTTACCTTTCAGGAGGCTCCAACCTGACTGGATTTTACTCCAGGTCTTCCTGCTCCTCTGTGTCTTCTGTCTCTGCTGCAGTGACGACCTCATATACAGGATAAGTGTCCAACTGATAGAGAGCGATGACAATATGAGACTCTATGAGCCTCATTCATGCAATTTGCATAATTATAGAATTATGTACAGTACTGTGCTAAAGAGAGAGGTTCCTGCTATTGCTCAAGGGTAAGGAGAAGTCTGAATACTTACACACTTTAGTGTATAGAAGCTGTTTTCTTTTCAGTTTTTAATACTGCTTACACATTTCCTGTATTTTTTGGTTGTATTCTAATAAAGAGACTGATAAATAATTATATATGGTCATTATAGCATTGCTAAAACAACAAATCTAATAGTAGCCTAAGACTTGTCTTCGGCCCTCATTATCTGTAACACAGTGCTGTATATTTAAAAAATATATAATTATAATGCTTCAGACTAAATTCTGTTCTGATCTTTGAAGCCTAAAATATTACTGGTTTCTACATAGGAAGTTGTTCTTTAAAATTAAATTAAATTTATGATTTCATGTTGATAATAAAATACGTTCTAGTGCATTTATACGTCAAATAATCATAACTGTATTTTAACGTAAATTATGTCAATAAGGTCTCTCTCTCACCTCTATAGTCTCTACAGGTTCATTCAGTTCAGTGGTGGAGCTCAGAGTTTTCTTCTTCCTGGATTGAATCCAATAACAAAAAAGAAATGTTTAACAAAATTAAATTAATTAATTAAAGACTGAGAATATTTTAAGAAGATAAATGAAGGGATGTTTTCTTTGTCGTTTTACCTCATCCACAGAATCAAGAGAAGCAGCAGAATCAGCATCAGCAATGCCAGAATCAACCTGATCATGTTTAATATAAATCCAGATTTCCCTAAAAATTGACATCAACAGAAAGACGATAAACCTCTTGAATAAGTGATAACCTCCTCTGTATACAGGTGAGAGAGAGAGAGAGAGAGAGAGAGAAACAAAAAATAACTTACCATGCAGAGCTGAGGAAAGCAGACATGATCAGATTAATCTTTACCACTACAGATTAAAAGCTGTATGTTGCTTTTTAAATAATCTGTTTCACTCACATTTCACATGGATACATTTTGACATTGTGTTAGTGACATAGTTAGGTAAACTCACACACTGAAGGAGAGGGGTAATCCTCATGTCCTTTCAAAGCACAGGAGATGTTGTCACCAGGATTAAACTGCCCTGAATAAAGAGAAGTTTCCTCCTTCATCATTTTCTGTCCGTTATTGAACCAGACGTAAGAAATACGACCTGCTGGACTGCAGCTGCTGAGACATTTCAGCTCTGCCTCCATATGAAACTGATGGACTGTTATTGTGGTCACCTGCATCTGGAGAGCTGCATATGTGAGGAAGGACCCAAAATGTCATTTGTTATCAGTAAAATACACAAACATACAGTCAAAATAACCTTTGTAGTTCTGCTGGGTGAAATAATTTGTGATCATCAATCAAAAGTGTAAATGGAGGAAAGTACTCAATATAATCAAATCAGTTTTATGTGAAACTCTTCAACAATAACTATTCACCACTTTCACTCATCATCAGTTTGTGTTCATCAGTACCTGTGACAGTCAGAGTTGTTCCAGGTAAACTACTCCTCCATTCAAAGCTTTGTGTTTTGAATGTGAAGTGATACTGGGCTGAATCGCTCTCTCTCAGGTCAGAGATTCTCAGAGTGGAGCGTCCGCTCTCTGTTTTAAGGACCTGAACACGACCTGCATACTGGGAGTCTTTACTAAGGTCCTCAGGCTGTGAGGGATTCTGCCACTGATGACTACGATCAGGACTGAACCAGAATGATGATGTGATAGATCCATAGTATTTGCTGTATGTGCAGGAAATGTCCACTGATGAGCCTCTGGAGGCACAGATGCTTCTGTCAGTGTAAATCACTCTGATGCAGGATTGACCAAAGACACCTGAAAGATAAAATTAATTTAAAACATACTTAGTTCCGGCTCACCAAATCACAAAAACACATTTTCTCTTGTTTGTGGTGTCTGCATAAAATCATGTTTACAAAAACCCAACAGAAAACAGTTTTGGTTACTCTGAATAATCCACAGACCTATCTGTCAACTGTTTCCATTGGAACTACTTTCTACTCAAGAAGTATTAAAAAATGTCCACAGCAAAGTCTGTAGATTATCCAAAGTAACAGAGACAATGTTTCTGGTTAGACACATACATCTATAGTTTAAATATAAGTGTTCAAAGTTTTAAGCAATATAAACAATATTCCATTCACTTTCATTGTGTTGGGATGACAGTAGACTTTTCCAGGATTGACATCTCAAAATTTAGATACATTAAACTGTAACTATTTGCATGGTTAAAGGAGCAAGTCAGAAAATGTATATTTTGAGTGAACTGACACTTTAAATGTGCTTATTTATTCATTTTACAGTCAACACAGTAAATAAGGTATAAAAGTGCAAATTTCTAAAATCTCATGGAGCTGTTGTTTGATGTTGATCCACTTCTATACAATGTTTGAATAACATGCTGCCCCAGAAACATGAACATACAATGTATAGTACAATAGTTTAAAGGCTCCACTAGATGTGGTAATGTTAGTGGGAGACTGTGTTGTAAACTCACACACTGAAGGAGCAGGATGATGCTCAAATCCTTTTAATGCACAGGAATAGCTGTCTGCAGGAGAAAAGTACTCTTCATAAGTAGAAGATGTTTGATCCTGAATTTTCTGTCCATTCTTGAACCAGATGAAGGAAGAACGATCAGGTAGACGACAGCTGCTGTGACACTTCAGCTCTGCCCAGGTAAAAGCTAAGTAGTATCTTGATTGGATCACCTTCACCTGGAGATCTGGATCTGTTATGAAAGAACAGAAATTTATGTTCATACATGCACCAACATTCACTCACCTCTTCCGATAATATTAGCCATTTGAAAGTAAATTATATCTTCCAAAGAAAATATTACCTGTGACATTCAAAGTGACTCCAGGTGAAGCAGTATATTTCCCTCCTGGTTGGTTTGTTATGAACCTGAACTTGTACTCAGCTGAGTCTCTCTCTCTCAGGTCTGTGATTCTCAGAGTGCAATCGTTCTTATCACAGTGATACTGCACACGACCTGCGTACTCTGGGTCTGTTCTCAGATCCACAGGTTCATTATTACTCCATTTATTATACCAGAATGTTATCATAACTGCAGTATCAATATTATTTATCCTGGATGGGTATCTGTAGGTACAGTTTATGTCCACTGTTGATCCTTTTAAGGCACAGATGAGAGTGGAAGTGGAAGTCACTCCCCAGTCATTCTGACCCTGTACCACTGTAACACAGAGCACATCAGAAACCACAATCAGATTTATAACAAGTTAAGAATCAGTGAATAAGTCAAAGTGGATCATGGCACCAATATGATTTTATCTGCTGTTGTCATTTAAAGCTCCTCATTGTGGATCAATCTAACTAGAACTGAAGTGGAATACAGTATTTTATCAGTTGATTATTAGATTTTATCATTTGTTATTGCTGAGTGTTTCAGCTTTAGTCCATTCATTCTGTACGTTTGTAATGTTGTTTCCCTTGTTTGTTGTTTAGAAGAAGCTAAATCTGAACAACTGAAGTGTGTCTCTTATACATCTTATATTCACCATTGACATCATTTCCCCTGATATTAATTTCAAACACTTTATAGTTCCTGTCTTGAATGAAGACAATGTGAACACAAAATATTCTCGTCTTGATGAATTATTTCCGGTGCTGCACTTTCTAGACGGTCCCTGCGTACTTGTCTCAAAGCCAGCTGTTTACAGTTAAAGTGCATTGAGACAGAGCATGGTAGAACATTAATGTTGTTTTTCTGAACAGGATGAGAAAAAGAAACTGAATCATTAGAGAGTCTGTGCTTGTAGTTAGTTTTTTGTCTGTTTGCTCTTTGGTCAAGTTGCTGCTCAGCTAAGTGTGAAAACGAGAAAGACATGCAGAACATGATGTGTGAGAAACGCCTGAAAGCATCTAAAAGACAATAGGTGTCAATTAGTTTTCACAGAAAGGGGAAACTGTCATAGTTGTAACAGCTAAAACAGTCGTCCAGCTCTACAGTACAGAGTGCAGAAATCACCAAACTGAATAAAAACATCATGATAAGATGAAATTCTCAGTGCATTGCTGTACCATCATAGAACTATGAATATATTCATATGCATGAATAAAAATATATGATTCTTACAATCTATGGAGGGAGGGAGGACAAACCATATCAGCCAGGCCCCACCCCCACCACTCATGACGCAGACACAGCTCAACATCTTATTACAGTGTTTTTACCATTTTGACTTCATTCAAACCTAGAAAAGTGCTGATCTGTGATGTTTTTGACTTTCTTAAAATGACTTCATGCTGCTCTGAATAAGTGTGCTAAATGTCCTACAATGTAAATGTAGATATACAGTACCTGACACAGAGAGAAGGAAGACAACAAATCCACTCGCTGCTGCTGTTAAACTCATAGCTGCTCCTCTCATCTCTCTGTGAGGCTTCAGAGACAATAAAAAACATCAAATAATGTAAACAACATGTAATAGTCATATCAGTAAACTGTTCTACTTACAGCAGAGAAGGACGTTGTCTGTTAAGATGCTCGTCGTCTGTGATCTGTGAGCAGAAGTCAGATATCAAGACGCTAAATGAAGTTATTTCCTTCCTCTTTCTTATTGTTATGAATATGCATGAGGAGCCAAATGACAGTAAACCATAAAGTTGAAAACACCTTTTATTGTTTTCCAAAGAGTTAATATAATCAATGTTAGAGAGAATTAGAGACCAGTGTAAATTACTCTGAAAATGGTCTGTAAATAATAATTTCAAAACCTTATTTTTCTTTTAGTTCCCTTATCCACTTCCTGTGCCCTTTCGTTTTGGGTCTTTTATTTTGAAGGCGTCATGACCAAAACAGGAAGTGGACGCAACTGTTGTCTTGGAGACGCTGCCTTGACAGCGCAGAGGGCCCTTCAATTAACGGTGTTAAGGAAAGATTAAGTTATTATTTATGACAAAGTGTTACATCTGTGATCAAGTGACCTAGCAGGAAAGAGAATAAGATATTGTTTGTTTTGCTGTGTTTTATTGATAGTGTGTATATGTAACGGAGTAGATTTGTGCTTGGTAAATTATGGCAAAAAAGGTGCAACACTGCCATCTATTAACGCAGTGGTTGGCGTGGGAACTGCACAGAGAAAAGAGGACTTCACTGAAGCAGTGTCCTCTTGCATGATCCGGGATAATTAATGATTTTGTTAAAGGTTTCAGATGTTCATATTTCATATTTTGCTGTGTAATGTATTCATTGAGATTTGTGCTAACTGTTTTGAGCACTTACTGTGATTTGTTAAGCCATAAAGCTACTTTTTGGAGACTTGTAATGATGCTAAACTATCTTAAATGCTTACCCCCATTTCATGTGTTGTTCAGATTATCCTGAGGCCGATGATAATTTTCACACGCCATTGCTGTGTTGCAGGTAATATGTTGTTATTGTTCAGCTAAAAGGCTCACATTCATTCACCTAGCTCTGAATTTAGTGTATTTTTATACTTACCTCATGTTAAATGTTGAAAGTGTTCTTAACATCTATTTTCTTTATATTTTTTTTTATTGTTTATTGAACTGCACAGAGAAAAGAGGATTATCCACACAGTTCAGTCTGTAGAAAAAAACATATCACGTGACGGATGTGTGTCAGTTGGTTTGATGCATCTCTTCACACTTTTAGTGCATGTTGAGACACTGAATACACCAACATGAGAACAATGACACAGTTTAACTGAACAGGACAAAAGGCTGAATATTGAGGGTACAGATAAATATTTTCTTGGTTCTGTCAGATAGATCGTGTACTGAGATGTTCTTTATTTAAATAGAAAAACATTAAAAGTGACATAAATACCTTATTAAAAACCACCAAACTCTCACAATGTGACAGCTAAATGAATCCAAAACTATCTGCAGGGCTAGACACCACAGGAGGTCAGTGATGAAACATGTGTTTTGTTATTTAGGTGAACTGAGCCTTTAAAGGTATAGTAAGCGATAATATTCTAATTCACTTTTTGTCAAAATCATTGAATATCTCCTCACTATCCGCAAGCTGTCCAGCCAATCAGAGACAAGGAGCGTTCATGCTGGTTCACGGGTCAGATGGAGGGAGGAGGTCAGGTAATGGAGGCAGTCAGAGATAGAAACAGTGAATCTGTTACGGGCATTGTGGAGAAGGAGAGGTGACCCAGAAACATCCAGAGAGGAGAAGCTTAGAAGAACAAAAAATATAAAAAGAAGCACTTTGACCAGACAAAGACTTGTGTCACATCGGTGTGGTTTTCTAACCGCGGGGGGACCAGCGAGTGAAGGTGGACGCTGCTGTGCTTGTGCCGGACAGGTGAGTAACATCAGCTCTTCAGTGCTTCATATAAACTGTAACGTTACCTACCTGGACATTCAGCTCACTGTCTAGTTAGTCAGGATATGCTGTTGTTGTGATGTTAGCTGTAAAGTAGCAGAGTTGAGTACAGCTGTTTGACCGCTTTGCATGTTAGCTTCGCAGCCATGAAGACTAAACACAGGCTGACTATCACAGTAAGATAGGAGTGATACACGAGCCAAAATGCTGTTATCCTTAGCTTCAACTCTGGTCACTCAACCTGAACAGCTAACTCCTGCTAGTTTTTACTCCGTTGTGTTTTGTTACATCAACAGATTGATACACAGATAAATAGATTTACTTCATTGATCCCAAATTTGGAAAATCTTGATTTAGAGCAGCAGGTTATCCAGGCATTGCAGAGGAGAAGAAAACACACAGTAAATGAATGATGTCATCTCCAGAAACCTCCCAGCCTCTTATCCTGTAGGCCTGCTCCTCAGACCTGGACCCTGCTCATCCGACCTGGACCCTGCTCCTCAGACCTGGACCCTGCTCCTCAGACCTGGACCCTGCTCTGCTCCCAACAGCATTCCCCCCTGCTTAGCCAGGCTCATAATCCAGCCTGCCCAACTCGTCTTCAGTCTTTTCCCAGCTCAACATCCCATTTCTATTCCCCTCAATAAATGTCTTTTCCTTCAGTCGTGCCTCCTCTCCTCTCTGTGTCACACTTACAGTAACTAGCTTCAACTAACAACTGAGTATCGAATTATGTAAGACGTTCTACAATTTACAAATATGTTTGTGTACATTTTTCTTATTTCTAGTGATATCCTGATTCTGCTTTATATTGATATATATATATATATATATATATATATATATATATATATATATATATATATAAATAACACATACATTTCCAGGTGATGAAGACAGTAAGTTGAACATCATGCTTGGGTTCCTCATCAGACAGCGTGCAGCAGCTGATGAGACTGTTCAAGGTCCAGGTCCTGAATTCTCCTGAAATGAGAAAATTGTTAACATTTCATTAGTGTTCATAAATAAGATTTTATTATGATCAGATGCAGTTTTCACATTATAGAGCCAGTGTCAGTTCAGAGGTAATGCTGTTACACTGATGTAATCTGGCCTTATTTCACAGGATAGGGGTATTTATGGAGGGAATTTATGAAATAATACAAGCAAGCAAAGCAACATACTTACTCAGCTGTAAGTCTCTGAGCCTGCAGTGTCTGCTCACCTGTAGCTCTCCTGGTTTCAGGCTCATTGAACTGGTTGACCTCTGACTCCTCCACCGCCAGGAACAGAGCTACACCATGATAGTAATGATACATAAATAACATCAGACATATTACCTGTAAACTTGATATAAATGTTATTTACTACAGGAGATATATCATCATATTTCCCTCTAAATAACACTCCACTGTGTGACGTTATTCCTCCCGTACCTGCTCTTTTCTCTTCTTACACAATAAAAGAATGAAACTAACTGATATTAATAATATAAATAATGTCAGAGTAGGCTGCTGTATGAAACATTCTTCCTAGATCTTTTAATACTCTCAATAAACCGCATCGCTAACCTGACATGTATCACTGATGGTAGAGTAGAGGTTAGTTACTCAGTTAACATCATTTATACATAGACTAAGTTACTCCTCCGCTTTAACTTTGGCTTATTTGGTCTCAACACCTTTTTAAATACTGTCAGACTTATTATCAAACTTGTTACTAAAACACATGCTACCTGTACTATCAGCTTCCCAAACTGAAGCTAACTTGCAGTACGGGAGCAGACGCTTCAGACTGCCGTTGCCATGACGATGCGCGTCGATGAACTTTGAGGTTGGAGCACGGAGGAGCATGAAGGGAGGGGTAGGTTTTGGTCTTGTTTTTCACTCAGATATCAACAACTTTTCTCCTCCTCTTCTCCCACATCATCGCTTACTATACCTTTAAAGCAGACAGTGGAGGGAGACCTCAGTGATGAAGCCTGAATCTGCAACACTGAAGCTTCACCACTAGATGGCAGTGAAACATCAGAGATACTGAATCACAACCCTGAGACAACATTTTACCATCCATCACATTTAAATTTACTTTTAGTACTTTTCTCTTTTTAGGTTTGAGTTGCATCTTAATATGTTTACACTTGACATTAAATTAATTAATCATTACAGTTAGAGGTTCAGTTTCAGAAGCATTGATTGTTCACATTGGTGACCTTGTTGTACAGTAGTTGAAAAAACTCTCACAGTCGAGGTGTCTAAGTATGAAAATGATTCAGTCAGTGATCTACAGCTGTCACTAACAAATATGGACTGATACACTGAAAAGGCTTCATACACTGCCACATATTCTGCTTCACTGAGTGACCCCAAAGAGTTTAAATGCACTGAAAAGAAGATAAACAGCTAACATGACAATTAATGTCTTCTTCAATACAAACTGTGTCTGTGCATCTTCATCTTAGCAACATCCCAAATCTTAATAAACTATTACACTGTGACAAGTTTCCTTCTAAAATAAAAGGGAAAGTGAGAAATAAATCAGCACAAAAGAACAGATTTAAAAAAAAGATTTAAATTTTATTCAGATCCTGAAAAATAAACATAAAAACTATTTAAAGCTGAAACTTTCTGCACACTGTCGCCCTCTGCAGCAGTGAGAGGGAACTGAAATCATGTTTCCAACTACAGAGATGTTGTGGAAGCTGGCTGTTTATTGTATATCAGCCACTGCAATACCTGGATAATGTGACATTCAGCAAAGTGTGATAGAACTGAGATTATGTTTGATGTGTGAAAATATACAGTAAACTGCACAAGAAGCCAATCAGGATTCCTCAGAAGTGATTAATTACAGTATGTACACATTTAAAATAACAGTTTGCATTGCAGCTCTAATCCTAAATATCTGTAATATAACTAAAATAAGCTTGCATTAGTTCAGACAGAACACTCAATTTCACAAATTCACAAATTATAAATCAGTTGAGTCACACACACCACCTGATATTCAACTGATCTAAACAATCAATCATGTTTGACACGTGGACATGATTCAGTTCAAGCTGCCATCAGCACATTCTTCTCAAAGCTTCTGCTACATGCTGTTACTGACTGTCTGTGCTGCTCACTTCTACCTGCTGCTGCTGCTGAAAACTGAACATGAAAACGTCCACATGGTCCTCTACAGCCTCTCTCTCTCTCTCCACTCTCATATTTCACTGTTGTACTACTTTCTGTTTCCATCAGGTGAGTCCAGCCTCTGGTTCAACTGCATCAGAACAAAATTACATGACATTTAGATGAGGTACAAGAGACCAACTGATGGAGAGAAATGATAATATGAGACTCAATGAGCCTCATTCATGCAATTTGCATAATTATAGAATTATATACAGTACTGTGCAAAAGAGAGGAGGGAGAGGTCTGAATACTTACACACTTTAGCCTATAGAAGCTGTTTTCTTTTCAGTTTTTAATACTGCTTACACATTTCCTGTATATTTTGGTTGTATTCTAATAAAGAGACTGAGAAATAACTATATATGGTCATTATAGCATTGCTAAAACAACAAATCTAATGGTGGCCTAAGACTTGTCAGAGAGGACTGTGTCTTTGGCCCCTATTATCTGTAAACAGCAGGAAAATTTGTCAAATTCAGTTTTTGCACAGCACTGTATATTTAAAAAAATATATAATTATAATGTTTCAGACTAAATTCTGTTCTGATCTTTGAAGCCTATGATTTCATGTTGATAATAAAATGTGTTTTAATTAGGGCTGTCAGCGTTAACGCGTTAATCGCGATTAGATTAATGCAATCCATAACACATAATTTTTTTTTAATCGCATTTTAATGTTGCGAGCCTTTTCGTCCCTTCTACTCACCCGTAGACGGCTCCTCTAGCTGTAGCGCTATGCTTTGAAGTGGCCTCCTGCAGTAAACCTACCGCGCTGATGGAAAGTAAGAGAGCTACTGGACTTTTGAACGGCTTGTTTGACTTTAAAAAACTTCCAGACGGTTCAGTTGACAAGTCAAAAGTAAAATGCAACCTGTGTCAAACGGAGTTTAACGACCACCGGAGTACGTGGAGTTTGAGTTAGCACCTCCACGCTAAACACCCAGGTGCAGCCAAGCGAGCCTCAGCTCCACCAAAGGACCATTTTGGAGTGTGGGAGTCGCAGCAGAGCCGTGATTGATTCCCAGTTAAGACACTCTGGTAAGAAATGCTTTACATTATGGGCTTAAAACTGCCTTCAAATGGAAAATAACAGGATTTTAAACATGCAATTCAAAACGCGATTAATCGCGATTAACTACGGAAATTCTGCAATTAATCACAATTTAAAAAATGTATCCTTTGACAGCCCTAGTTTTAACACATTTTTAAGTCAAATAATCATAACTGTATTTTAATGTAAATTCTGTCAATAAGGTCTCTCTCACCTCTATAGTCTCTACAGGTTCATTCAGTTCAGTGGTGGAGCTCAGAGTTTTCTTCTTCCTGGATTGAATCCAACAAAAACAAGAAATGTTTAACAAAATTAAATTAATGGCTTAAATACATTGAACATTTTTTAAGAAGATAAATGAAGGGATGTTTTCTTTGTTGTTTTACCTCATCCACAGAATCAAGAGAAGCAGAGGAATCAGCATCAGGACCGCCAGAATCAACCTGATGATGTTCAATATAAATCCAGATTTCCCTAAAAAATGAAAACAGTAAGATGATATGACTTATCCATAAATGCAGTATACAGATGTGTGTGTGTGTGTGTGTGTGTGTGTGTGTGTGTGTGTGTGTGAGTGTGTGTGTGTGAGTGTGTGTGACTTACCTTTCACAACAATCAGATGTAAGGTGGAGCTATGAAGTCCTATTTTGTTCTGGGCTTCACAGGAATAATTTCCACTGTGTTCAGGTCTGACATCAGTGATGGTGAAGATCTGTCCTGATGCTTTTGGTGAGTCTTCATTCTCCTTGTACCAGGTGTAATCAGCTGCTGGGTTAGCATCACTGCTACAGGTCAGAGTCACTGAACTGCCCTCCACTATCTCAGCAGAGGGACTCACTGACACAGAGGGAAGCTTTGGAGCATCTGGAGGAGAAAACATAGTTGGTCAACAGTGGAATAACTGGCACAATGTAAGAAGCAAATGTTTGACACAAAGTGAGGAGTGAAAGTTGATTCCCTCGTTGCTGCTCATATTAAAATCAACTGTTACCTTGGAAACATCTTTACATTGTGTTAGTGACATAGTTAGGTAAACTCACACACTGAAGGAGAGCGGTAATCCTTATGTCCTTTCAAAGCACAGGAGATGTTGTCACCAGGATTAAACTGCCCTGAATAAAGAGAAGTTTCCTCCTTCATCATTTTCTGTCCGTTCTTGAACCAGACGTAAGAAATACGACCTGCTGGACTGCAGCTGCTGAGACATTTCAGCTCTGCCTCCATATGAGACTGATGGACTGTTATTGTGATCACCTGCACCTGGAGAGCTGCATATGTGAGGAAGGACAATATTGTTATCACTACTTCTAAATAATCATAGATGAACATGCACAGCAAGACATTTGTTACAATTTCTAGAAGTATGTATGTTTGTAATGTGTTGACGATTGATCATTAGTAAAAACTTCAGTGCTTTTAAAAGTACCAATGTTACCAATCAAAGGTGTAAATGGAGGAAAGTACTCAATATAATCAAATCAGTTTTATGTGAAACTCTTCAACAATAACTATTCACCACTTTCACTCATCATCAGTTTGTGTTCATCAGTACCTGTGACAGTCAGAGTTGTTCCAGGTAAACTACTCCCCCATTCAAAAAAATATGTTTTGAATGTGAAGTGATACTGGGCTGAATCGCTCTCTCTCAGGTCAGAGATTCTCAGAGTGGAGCGTCCTCTCTCTGTTTCAAGGAGCTGAACACGACCTGCATACTGGGAGTCTTTACTAAGGTCCTCAGGCTGTGAGGGATTCTGCCACTGATGACTACGATCAGGACTGAACCAGAATGATGATGTGATAGATTCAGAACTGTTGTATGTACAGGAAATGTCCACTGATGAGCCCCTGGAGTCACAGATGCTTCTGTCAGTGTAAAACACTCTGTTACAGTGTTGACCACGGACACCTGAAAGATACAATTAATTAAAAAAAACACTACTATTAAAGTACTATTGTAACTATTGTTATAATAATAATCTTATAAAAAAGATTAACAGGAAATCTTGTTTTTCACATGTTTAATTCTGGTTCTCTCTTGTTTGTGGTGTCTATCCATGAAGATATCTGTGGTTTCATTTTTAAGGTTTTGAGACGCCGTCACCTCAACACAATAAAGTTAAACAGAGTTTAGTTTGTGCATAAAAATCATGTTTAAAAAAAAAAAACAGAAATCAGTTTTAGTTACTCTGAATAATCCACAGACCTATCTGTCAACAGTTTCCATTCGAACTACTTTCTAATCAAGAAGTATTAAAAAATGTCCACAGCAAAGTCTGTAGATTATCCAAAGTAACAGAGACAATGTTTCTGGTTAGACACATACATCTATAGTTTAAATATAAGCTTTCAAAGTTTTAAGCAGTATAAACAATATTCCATCCACTTTCATTGTGTTTGGATGGCAGCAGACTTTTCCAGGATTGACATCTCAAAATTTAGGCACATAAAACTGTAACTATTTGCATGGTTAAAAAAGGAGCAAGTCAGAAAATATGTTTTTAGTATTTTGACTGTCTCTTTAAATGTAAACTCTTATTTAACATTTATTTTGCAGTCAACACAGTAAATAAGACATAAGAGTGTAACATGTCTAAAATCTCATGGAGCTGTGGTTTGATGTTGATCCACTTCTATACAATGTTTGAATAACATGCTGCCCCAGAAACATGAACATACAATGTATAGTACAATAGTTTAAAGGCTCCACTAGATGTGGTTATGTTAGTGGGAGAGTGTGTTGTAAACTCACACACTGAAGGAGCAGGATGATGCTCAAATCCTTTTAATGCACAGGAAGAGCTGTCTGCAGGAGAAAAGTTCCCTTGATATGTAGAAAATGTTTCTCCACTAATTTTCTGTCCATTCTTGTACCAGATGAAGAAAGAATGATCAGGTAGACGACAGCTGCTGTGACACTTCAGCTCTGCTGAGGAAGGATTGATTGTTGATGGGATCACCTCAACCTGGAGATCTGGATATGTGAAGAAAGAACAGAAATGTAATTTATGTTCATACACACACAAACATTCACAGTAACATTTCATGATATTAATCATTTGAAATTCAATTATATCTTCCAATGAAAATGTTACCTGTGACAGTCAAAGTGACTCCAGGTGAACCATAATATTTCCCTCCTGGTTGGTTTGTTATGAACCTGAACTTGTACTCAGCTGAGTCTCTCTCCCTCAGGTCTGTGATTCTCATAATGCAGTCATTCTTATCACAGTGATACTGCACACGACCTGAGTACTCTGAGTCTGTTCTCAGATCCACAGGTTCATTATTACTCTCTTTAGTAAACCAGAATGTTTCATTAACTGCAGTATCAACATTATTTATCCTGGATGGGTATCTGTAGGTACAGTTTATGTCCACTGTTGATCCTTTTGTGGCACAGACGTGAGTAGAAGTGTAAGTCACTCCCCAGCCATCCTGACCCTGTACCACTGTAACACAGAGCACATCAGAAACCACAATCAGATTTATAACAAGTTAAGAATCAGTGAATAAGACAAAGAGGATCATTGTGCATCAATCTAACTAGAACTGAACTGGAATACAGTATTTTATCAGTTGAGTATCATATTTTATCATTTGTTACTGCTCAGTGTTTCAGCTTTAGTCCATTCATTCTGCACGTTTGTAATGTTGTTTTCCTTGTTTGTTGTTTAGAAGAAGTGTGTCTCTTATACATCTTATATTCACCATTGACATCTTTTCCCCTCATTAATTTTAAACACTTTATAGTTCCCGTCTTGAATGAAGACAATGTGAACACAAAATACAAATATATTAATGAAGATTGATGGATATCCTCATCAATTTGACAAAATACTACAACACAACACATTACATACATTACCATATCAGCCAGGCCCCAGCCCCACCACTCATGAAGAAGACACAGCTCAACATCTTATTACAGTGTTTTTACCATTTTGCCTTCATTCAAACCTAGAAAAGTGCTGATCTGGGATATTTTTTACTTTCTTAAAATCACTTCATACTGCTCTGAGTCAACACAGTAAATAAGATATAAAAGTGTAACATGTCTGAAATCTCATGGAGCTGTGGTTTGATGTTGATCCACTTCTATACAATGTTTGAATAACATGCTGCCCCAGAAACATGAACATACAATGTATAGTACAATAGTTTAAAGGCTCCACTAGATGTGGTTATGTTAGTGGGAGACTGTGTTGTAAACTCACACACTGAAGGAGCAGGATGATGCTCAAATCCTTTTAATGCACAGGAAGAGCTGTCTGCAGGAGAAAAGTTCCCTTCATAAGTAGAAGATGTTTGATCCTGAATTTTCTGTCCATTCTTGTACCAGATGAAGGAAGAACGATCAGGTAGACGACAGCTGCTGTGACACTTCAGATATGCCCAGGTATAAGACTGATAGACTCTTGATCTAATCAACTGCACTTGTAGATTTGGCTCTGTGAGGAAAAAAAAGAGACACATCATTTGTACATAACAGATAATGAAAACAAAGGCAGACAGTTAAAATGACAATTCATATAAATTACCAACTAAACCGGTGGATCAAAAAACCCTATAATAAATTAGTACACAAAATGATGAAAACCAGTCAATGGAAACTGATATTCAATTAAAATTAATCTACATTAGTTCGGCCAGTCGCCCCATTTATTTGTAATCAGCTTATTTAAATGTACTGTGTCAGTGTTTGTGTTCATCAGTACCTGTGACAGTCAGAGTTGTTCCAGGTAAACTACTCCTCCATTCAAAGCTTTGTGTTTTGAATGTGAAGTGATACTGGGCTGAATCGCTCTCTCTCAGGTCAGAGATTCTCAGAGTGGAGCGTCCTCTCGCTGTTTCAAGGACCTGAACACGACCTGCATACTGGGAGTCTTTACTAAGGTCCTCAGGCTGTGAGGGATTCTGCCACTGATGACTACGATCAGGACTGAACCAGAATGATGATCTGATATAATATTCATACGTCCTGTATGTGCAGGAAATGTCCACTGATGAGCCTCTGGAGGCACAGATGCTTCTGTCACTGTAAATCACTCTGTTGCAGGATTGACCACGGACACCTGAAAGATACAAATAATTTAAAACAACATCATTATTAAAGTACTATTGTAACTATTCTCATAATAATAATCCTATAAAATGCTCAACAGCAAATCTTGTTTATCACATGATTAATTCTGGTTAACATGAATCACAAGAACATATTTTCTCTCTTGTTTGTGGTGTCTATCCATGAAGATATCTGTGGTTTAATATTTCAGGTTTTGGGATGCCGTCACCTCAACACAATAAAGTTAAACGAAGTTTAGATTGTACATAAAAATCATGTTTAAAAAAACAGAAAGCAGTTTTAGTTACTCTGAATAATCCACAGACCTATCTGTCAACAGTTTCCATTGGAACTACTTTTTACTCAAGAAGTATTAAAAAATGTCCACAGCAAAGTCTGTAGATTATCCAAAGTAACAGAGACAATGTTTCTGGTTAGACACATACATCTATAGTTTAAATATAAGTTGTCAAAGCTTTAAGCAGTATAAACAATATTCCATTCACTTTCATTGTGTTGGGATGGCAGCAGACTTTTCCAGGATTGACATCTCAACATTTAGACAAATGAAACTGTAACTATTTGCATGGATAAAAAAGGAGCAAATCAGAAAATATGATTTTAGTATTTTGAGTGAACTGACTCTTTAAATGTAAACTCTTATTTTACATTTATTTTGCAGTCAACACAGTAAATGAGATATAAAAGTGTAACATGTCTAAAATCTCATGGAGCTGTGGTTTGATGTTGATCCACTTCTATACAATGTTTGAATAACATGCTGCCCCAGAAACATGAACATACAATGTATAATACAATAGTTTAAAGGCTCCACTAGATGTGGTTATGTTAGTGGGAGACTGTGTTGTAAACTCACACACTGAAGGAGCACGATGATGCTCAAATCCTTTTAATGCACAGGAAGAGCTGTCTGCAGGAGAAAAGTATCCTTCATAAGTAGAAGATGTTTGATCCTGAATTTTCTGTCCATTCTTGTACCAGATGAAGGAAGAACGATCAGGTAGACGACAGCTGCTGTTACACTTCAGCTCTGCTAAGGAAGGATTGATTGTTGATGGAATCACCTTCACCTGGAGATCTGGATATGTGAAGAAAGAACAAAAATGTGATTTATGTTCATACACAAACATTCACTGTAATATTTCATGATATTAATCATTTGAAATTCAATTATATCTTCCAATGAAAATGTTACCTGTGACAGTCAAAGTGACTCCAGGTGAACCAAAATATTTCCCTTCTTGGTTTGTTGTGAACCTGAACTTGTACTCAGCTGAGTCTCTCTCTCTCAGGTCTGTGATTCTCAGAGTGCAGTCGTTCTTATCACAGTGATACTGAACACGACCTGCGTACTCTGAGTCTGTTCTCAGATCCACAAAGTTTTTAGTAAACCAGAATGTTTCATAAACTGCAGTATCACGGTCATTTATCTTGGATGGGTAACTGTAGGTGCAGTTTATGTCCACTGTTGATCCTTTTAAGGCACAGATGTGAGTAGGAGTGTAAGTCACTCCCCAGTCATCCTGAACCTGTACCACTGTAACACAGAGCACATCAGAAACCACAATCAGATTTATAACAAGTTAAGAATCAGTTAATAAGACAAAGTGGATCATGGCACCAATATGATTTTATCTTCAGTCGTTGTCATTCAAAGCTCCTCATCGTGCATCAAGCTAACTAGAACTGAACTGGAATACAGTATTTTATCAGTTTATTATCATATTTTATCATTTGTTACTGCTGAGTGTTTCAGCTTTAGCTAAAACTGAACATCTGAAGTATGTCTCTTATACATCTTATATTCACCATTGACATAATTTTCCCTCCTATTAATTTCAAACACTTTCTAATTCCCGTTTTGAATGAAACCAATGTGAACACAAAATACAAACATATTTATGAAGGTTGATGGAAAAAATATCGTCATCAATTTCACAAAATACTACAACACAACACATTACATACAACTAAAGTGTTTCCAGATGACACTTAAGAGTGATGAACACGTCAATAACTAAAAAGTGAAAATTTATTAAAACATAAATGTCTCCTCTTTCCTACCGTAGTAAGGTAGACAACGAGCTACAACATTATTTTTACCAAACGAGCTGGACTAATAACATTGTTCTCTATGTACAGCTGGCTGTGAGACAAGTGCGCAGGGACCGTCTAGAAAGAAGAGAAATACTTCAAACTATATTTAATGGTTTTAACTTTTACACCGTGCAGTGTGATATAAATAATTTGACAAACCAATCGTCTGCTGTTGGTTATATTACACTTAGTTTGAATAAAATCGTTAGAGGTTATTAAATATAGTTTGAAGTATTTCTCTTCGGTGTTGCACTTTCTAGACGGCCCCTGCACACTCGTCTCACAGTCAGCTGTACATCATTAGAAAGTCTGTGTTTGTGGTTAGTTTCCTCTCTGTTTGCGCTTTGGTCAAGTTGCTGCTCAGCTAAGTGTGAAAACAAGAAAGACATGCAGAACATGAAGTGTGAGAAACGCTTGAAAGCATCGAAGATAAAAATAGGTGTCACTAAGTTTTCACAGAAAGGGGAAACTGTCATAGTTTTAACAGCTAAAACAGTTGTCCAGCTCTACAGTACAACGTGCAGACATCACCAAACTGATTAAAAACATCATGATAAGATGAAATTCTCAGTGCATTGCTGTACCATCATAGAACTATGAATATATTCATATGCATGAATAAAAATATATGATTATACAATCTATGGCGGGAGGGAGGACAAACCATATCAGCCAGGCCCCACCCCCACCACTCATGACGCAGACACAGCTCAACATATTATTACAGTGTTTTTACCATTTTGACTTCATTCAAACCTAGAAAAGTGCTGATCTGAGATGTTTTTGACTTTCTTAAAATGACATTGTACTGTTATGAATAAGTGTGTTAAATATTCTACAATGTAAATGTAGATATACAGTACCTGACACAGAGAGAAGGAAGACAACAAATCCACTCGCTGCTGCTGTTAAACTCATAGCTGCTCCTCTCATCTCTCTGTGAGGCTTCAGAGACAATAAAATACATCAAATAATGTAAACAACATGTAATAATCATATCAGTAAACTGTTCTACTTACAGCAGGGAAGGACGTTGTCTGTTAAGATGCTCGTCGTCTGTGATCTGTGAGCAGAAGTCAGATATCAAGACGCTAAACGAAGTTATTTCCTTCCTCTTTCTTACTGTTATGAATATGCATGAGGAGCCAAATGACAGTAAACCATCAAGTTAAAAACACCTTTTACTGTTTTCCAAAGAGTTAATATAATCAATGTTAGAGAGAATTAGAGGCCAGTGTAAATGACTCTGAAAATGGTCTATAAATAATAATTTCAAAACCTTATTTTTCTTTTAGTCCCCTTATCTACTTCCTGTGCCCTTTCGTTTTGGGTCTTTTATTTTGAAGGCGCAATGAGCAAAACAGGAAGTGGACGCAACTGTTGTCTTGGAGACGCTGCCTTGACAGCGCAAAGGGACCTTCAATTAACGGTGTTAAGGAAAGATTAAGTTATTATTTATGACAAAGTGTTACATCTGTGATAAAGTGACCTAGCAGTAAAGAGAATAAGATATTGTTTGTTTTGCTGTGTTTTATTGATAGTGTGTATATATGTAACAGAGTAGATTTGTGCTTGGTAAATTATGGTAAAAAAGGTGCAACACTGCCATCTATTAACGCAGTGGTTGGTGTGGGAACTGCACAGAGAAAAGAGGACTTCACTGAGGTAAGATGTCCTCTTGCATGGTCCGGGATAATTAATGATTTTGTTAAAGGTTTCAGATGTTCATATTTCATATTTTGCTGTGTAATGTATTCATTGAGATTTGTGCTAAGACTTGTAATGATGCTAAACTATCTTAAATGTTTACCCCCATTTCACGTGTTGTTCATATTATCCTGAGGCCGATGATCATTTTCACACACTGTGCTGTATACTGTGTTGCAGGTAATATGTTGTTATAGGCCTAGTTCAGCTAAAAGGCTCACATTCATTCACCTAGCTCTGAATTTAGTGTATTTTTATACTTACCTCATGGTAAATGTGTTCTTAAAATCTATTTTATGTCACATAATGGATTATGTGGGGGGTTTTACTTATTTTTGTGGAACAATATAAACTATACGATCACACTAGGATGTAATTTTTGTTTGTTTTATATGAAAAGATTTGTGTATTTTATTTTATTGTTTATTGAACTGCACAGAGAAAAGAGGATTATCCACACAGTTCAGTCTGTAGAAAAAAACATATCACGTGACAGATGTGTGTCAGTTGGTTTGATGCATCTCTTCACACTTTTAGTGCATGTAGAGACACTGAATACACCAACATGAGAACAGTGAAGCATTTTAACTGAACAGGACAAAAGGCTGAATATTGAGGGTACAGATGAAAAATATTTTCTTAGTTCTGTCAGATAGATTGTGTACTGAGATGTTCTTTATTTAAATAGAAAAACATTAAAAGTGACATAAATACCTCATTAAAAAACACCAAACTCTCACAATGTGACAGCTAAATGAATCCAAACCTATCTGCAGGGCGAGACACCACAGGAGGTCAGTGAAGAAATATGTGTTTTGTTATTTAGGTGAACTGAGCCTTTAAAGGTATAGTAAACGATAATAATCCAATACACTTTTTGTCAAAATCATTGAATCTCTCCTCACTATCTGCAAGCTGTCCAGCCAATCAGAGACAAGGAGCGTTCATGCTGGTTCACGGGTCAGATGGAGGGAGGAGGTCAGGTAATGGAGGCAGTCAGAGATAGAAACAGTGAATCTGTTAGGGGCATTGTGGAGAAGGAGAGGTGACCCAGAAACATCCAGAGAGGAGAAGCTTAGAAGAACAAAAAATATAAAAAGAAGCACTTTGACCACCAGACAAAGACTTGTGTCACATCAGTGTGGTTTTCTAACCGCGGAGAGACCAGCGAGTGAAGGCGGACGCTGCTGTGCTTGTGCTGGACAGGTGAGTAACATCAGCTCTTCAGTGCTTCACATAAACTGTAACGTTACCTACCTGGACATTCAGCTCACTGTCTAGTTAGTCAGGATATGCTGTTGTTGTGATGTTAGCTGTAAAGTAGCAGAGTTGAGTACAGCTGTTTGACCGCTTTGCATGTTAGCTTCGCAGCCATGAAGACTAAACACAGGCTGGCTATCACACTAAGATAGGAGTGATACACGCGCCAAAATGCTGTTATCCTTCAACTCTGGTCACTCAACCTGAACAGCTAACTCCTGCTAGTTTTTACTGCGTTGTGTTTTGTTACATCAACAGATTGATACACAGATAAATAGATTTACTTTATTGATCCCAAATTTGGAAAATCTTGATAAAGAGCAGCAGGTTATCCAGGCATTGCAGAGGAAAAGAAAACACACAGTAAATGAATGATGTAATCTCCAGAAACCTCCCAGCCTCTCATCCTGGACCCTGCTCGTCAGACCTGGACCCTGCTCGTCAGACCTGGACCCTGCTCCTCAGACCTGAACCCTGCTCTGCTCCCAACAGCATTTCCCCCTGCTTGGCCCGGTTCATAATCCAGCCTGCCCTGTTTTATCTTCAGCCTTTTCCCAGCTCAACATCCCATTTCTATTCCCCTCAATAAATGTCTTTTCCTTCAGTCGTGCCTCCTCTCCTCTCTGTGTCACACTTACAGTAACTAGCTTCAACTAACAACTGAGTATCGAATTATGTAAGACTTTCTACAATCTACAAATATGTTTGTGTACATTTTTCTTATTTCCAGTGATATCCTGATTCTGCTTTATACTGATATATGTATATATAAAAAATAAAACATACATTTCCAGGTGATGAAGACAGTAGGTTGAACATCATGCTTGGGTTCCTCATCAGACAGCATGCAGCAGCTGATGAGACTGCTCAAGGTCCAGGTCCTGAATTCTACTGAAATGAGAAAATTGTTAACATTTCATTAGTGTTCATAACTAAGATTTTATTATGATCAGATGCAGTTTTCACATTATAGAGTCAGTGTCAGTTCAGAGCTAATGCTGTTACACAGATGTAATCTGGCTTTATTTCACAGGATAGGGGTATTTATGGAGGGAATTTATGAAATAATACAAGAAAGCAAAGCAACATACTTACTCAGCTGTAAGTCTGTGAGCCTGCAGTGTCTGCTCACCTGTAGCTCTCCTGGTTTCAGGCTCATTGAACTGGTTGAACTCTGACCTCTGACCCCTCCTTCGCCAGGAACAGAGCTGCACCATGATGGTAATGACACATAAATAACATCAGACAAACTTGGTATACATGTTATTTACTACAGGAGACATATACCACATTATTTCCCTCTAAATAACACTCCACTGTGTGACGTTACTCCTCCCGTATATCTGCTCTTTTCTCTTCTTACACAATAACAGAATGAAACTAACTGATATTAATAATATAAATAATGTCAGAGTAGGCTGCTGTATGAAGCTTTCTTCCTAGATCTTTTAATATTCTCAATAAACCGCATCGCTAAAATGACATGTATCACTGATGGTAGAGGTTAGTTACTCAGTTAACATCATTTATACATAGACTAAGTTACTCCTCCGCTTTGACTTTGGCTTATTTGGTCTCAACACCTTTTTAAATACTATCAGGCTTATTATCAAACTTGCTACTAAAACACATGCTACCTGTAATATCAGCTTCCCAAACTGAAGCTAACTTACAGTACCGGAGCAGACGCTTCAGACTGCCGTTGCCATGACGATGCGCGTCCATGAACTTTGGGGTTAGAGCACGAAGGAGCATGAAGGGAGGGGTAGGTTTTGTTTTTGTTTTCACTCAAATATCAACAACTTTTCTCCTCCTTTTCTCCCACATCATCGCTTACTATACCTTTAAAGCAGACAGAGGAGGGAGACCTCAGTGATGAAGCCTGAATCTGTAACACTGCCGCTTCACCACTAGATGGCAGTGAAACATCAGAGATACTGAATCACAACCCTGAGACAACATTTTACCATCCATCACTGATTGTTTCAATTTAAATTTACTTTCAGTACTTTTCACTTCTTATGATTGAGTTGCATCTTAATATGTTTACACTTGACATTAAATTCATTAATCATTACAGTTAGAGGTTCAGTTTCAGAAGCATTGATTGTTCAAATCCAGGTTAAAAACATTTTTCTTCTCCTGTGCTTATGATTGAGCTCTTTTAACCCTCCTGTTGTGTTCGAGTCAAGGAAGGGAGGAAGAAGGAAGGAAAGGAGGGAGGAAGGGAGGAAGGAGGGAAGGAAGAAAGGGAGATGGAAGAAAGGAGGAAGAAAGGAAGGAAGAAGGAAGGAAGGAAAGGAGGGAGGAAGGAAGGAAGGAAAGGAGGAGGGAAAGAAGGGAAGGAAGGAAAGGAGGAAAGAAGGAGAGAAGGAAGGAAGGAAGGAAGGAAAGGAGGAAGGGAGGAAGGAAGGAAGGAAAGAAGGAAAGGAAGGAAAGGAGGAAAGGAAGGAAAGGAGGAAAGAAGGAGGGAAGGAAGGAAGGAAGGAAGGAAGGAAAGGAGGAAGGAAAATAGGGAAGGAAGGAAAGAAGGAAGGAAGGAAGGAAGGAAAGGAGGAAGGGAGGAAGGAAGGTAAGGAGGGAGGAAGGAAGGAAGGAAAGGAGGAAGGAAAGAAGGGAAGGAAGGAAAGGAGGAAAGAAGGAGGAAGGAAGGAAGGAAGGAAGGAAAGAAGGGAAGGAAGGAAAGGAGGAAAGAAGGAGGGAAGAAGGGAAGGAAGGAAAGGAGGAAAGAAGGAGGGAAGGAAGGAAGGGAGGAAGGAAGGAAGGGAAGGCGGGAAGAAGGGAAGGAAGGAAAGGAGGAAAGAAGGAAGAAAGGAAAAGTGAAAACAGATGGGTCAATTTGACCCGGGAGCACAACAGGAGGGTTAAAGCACTTTACCTTTTAATCTTTAATTTGCAGTCTATGTCCTTTTAATGATTTTAAAGCTAATTTATTATTTTATGATGCAATCAATTTATTTATGTCTTTCTATTTTTCTGTACTTTGTTTTTATTATGGGGGGGGGGGGGGTTAATTGTATGTTTTAAGTTTCTCAAATTACATGTTTTTCTGTTTTATGTAAAGCACATTGAGTTGCCATTGTGTATGAAATGCGCTATATAAATAAAACTGCCTTGCCTTGCCTTCACATTGGTGACCTTGTTGTACAGTAGTTGAACAAACTCTCACAGTCGAGGTGTCTAAGTATGAAAATGATTCAGTCAGTGATCTACAGCTGTCACTAACAAATATGGACTGTTATACTGAAAAGGCTTCATACTCAGTAAACTGCCACATATTCTGCTTCACTGAGTGACCCCAAAGAGTTTAAATGCACTGAAAAGAAGATAAACAGCTAACATGACAATTAAGGTCTTGTTCAATACAAACTGTGTCTGTGCATCTTCATTTTAGCAACATCACAAATCATAATAAACTATTACACTGTGATCATTTCCTCCTGAAATATAAGAGAAAGATAAATAAATCAGCACAAAAGAACAGATTTAAAGAAAATATTTAAATTTTATTTGTCTTCATATCTGGTAAATACATTCAGATCCTGAAAAATAAACATAAAAACGATTTAAAGCTGAAACTTTCTGCACACTGTCGCCCTCTGCAGCAGTGAGAGGGAACTGAAATCATGTTTCCAACTACAGAGATGTTGTGGAAGCTGGCTGTTTATTGTACATCAGCCACTGCAATACCTGGATAATGTGACATTCAGCAAAGTGTGATAGAACTGAGATTATGTTTGATGTGTGAAAATATACAGTAAACTGCACAAGAAGCCAATCAGGATTCCTCAAAAGTGATTAATTACAGTATGTACACATTTAAAATAACAGTTTGCATTGCAGCTCTAATCCTAAATATCTGTAATATAACTAAAAATAAGCTTGCATTAGTTCAGACAGAACACTCAGTAAATTATAAATCAGTTGAGTCACACACACCACCTGATATTCAACTGATCTAAACAATCAATCATGTTTGACACGTGGACATGATTCAGTTCAAGCTGCCATCAGCACATTCTTCTCAAAGCTTCTGCTACATGCTGTTACTGACTGTCTGTGCTGCTCACTTATACCTGCTGCTGCTGCTGCTGAAAACTGAACATGAAAACGTCCACATGGTCCTCTACAGCCTCTCTCTCTCTCCACTCTCATATTTCACTGTTGTACTACTTTCTGTTTCCATCAGGTGAGTCCAGCCTCTGGTTCAACTGCATCAGAACAAAATCACATGACCTTTAGATGAGGTACATCTCATAACTGTAACTATGAATCTGATGTCAGCCTGTTTTTTACCTTTCAGGAGGCTCCAACCTGACTGGATTTTACTCCAGGTCTTCCTGCTCCTCTGTGTCTTCTGTCTGTGCTGCAGTGACAACCTGCAATTCTGAGACGTCCTCATATACAGGATAAGTGTCCAACTGATAGAGAGAGATGACAATATGAGTCTCAATGAGCCTCATTCATGCAATTTGCATAATTATAGAATTATATACAGTACTGTGCAAAAGAGAGAGGTTCCTGCTTTTGCTCAAGGGTAAGGAGAGGTCTGAATCAGTTTTTAATACTGCTTACACATTTCCTGTATCTTTTGGTTGTATTCTAATAAAGAGACTGAGAAATAACTATATGGTCATTATAGCATTGCTAAAACAACATATCTAATGGTGGCCTAAGACTGTGTGTCTTCAGCCCCCGTTATCTGTAAATAGCAGGAAAATCAGTCAAATTCAGTTTTTGCACAGTAATGTATATTTAAAAAAATATATATTTATTAATATTTCAGACTAAATTCTGTTCTGATCTTTAAAATTAAATTACATTTATGATTTCATGTTGATAATAAAATGTATTTTATTGCATTTATAAGCCAAATGTTCATAACTGTATTTTAAGTTCTGTCAATAAGGTCTCTCTCTCACCTCTATAGTCTCTACAGGTTGTTTCAGTTCAGTGGTAGAGCTCAGAGTTTTCTTCTTCCTGGATTGAATCCAACAAAAATAAGAAATATTTAACAAAATTAATTCATGGCTTAAAGATTGAAGAAAATAAATGAAGGTAAGTTTTCTTTGTTGTTTTACCTCATCCACAGAATCAAGAGAAACAGAGTAATCAGCATAAGGACCGCCAGAATCAACCTGATGATGTTTAATATAAATCCAGATTTCCCTAAAAATTTAGACCAACAGAAATGAGATAAACCTCTTCAATAAGTGTGTGTGTGTGTGTGTGTGTGTGTGTGTGTGTGTGTGTGTGTGTGTGTGTGTGTGTGTGTGTGTGTGAGACTTACCTTTCACAACAGTCAGATGTAAGGTGGAGTTATGACGTCCTATTCTGTTCTGGGCTTCACAGGAATAATTCCCACTGTGTTCAGGTCTGACATCAGTGATGGTGAAGATCTGTCCTGATGCTTTTGGTGAGACTTCATTCTCCTTGTACCAGGTGTAATTAGCTGCTGGGTTAGCATCACTGCTACAGGTCAGAGTCACTGAACTGCCCTCCACTATCTCAGTAGAGGGACTCACTGACATAGAGGGACGCTTTGGAGCATCTGGAGGAGATATCTCAGTATGAATTAACAATAAAATGTGGAAGGGTTGCATTAGTTCAACATGATGAATTGAAGCTGCTCAGTGAACTACAGCAGCAGACTGAATGTTAAGTTTATGAAACAAGGTTGAGGATCTGAACAACTGTATGTTGCTTTCTAAATAATCTGTTTTACTCACATTTCACATCAATAAAGATGTATTCAGATGTAGTCTTCCCCAGCTGGTTCTCAGCTGTACAGTAATATTCTCCAGAGTCAGAGGACTGGATGGAGCTGAAGACAAGCTGTGGTTCTTTACTGAGAGGCTGAAGGTCTGGATTTACATTCTTCTTGTACCAGGTGTATTTAGCTGCTGGGTTAGCATCACTGCTACAGGTCAAAGTCACTGAACTGCCCTCAATGATTTCACCAGATGGACTCACTGACACAGAGGGAAGCTTTGGAGCATCTGGAGGAGAAAACATAGTTGGTCAACAGTGGAATAACTGACACAATGTAAGAAGCAAATGTTTGACACAAAGTGAGGAGTGAAAGTTGATTCCCTCGTTGCTGCTCATATTAAAATCAACTGTCTGTTACCTTGGAAACATTTTGACATTGTGTTAGTGACATAGTTAGGTAAACTCACACACTGAAGGAGCAGGATGATGCTCAAACCCTTTTAATGCACAGGAAGAGCTGTCTGCAGGAGAAAAGTACCCTTCATAAGTAGAAGATGTTTGATCCTGAATTTTTCCATTCTTGTACCAGATGAAGGAAGATCCATCAGGTAGACGACAGCTGCTGTGACACTTCAGCTCAGCTGAGGAAGAATTGGTTGTTGATGGGATCACCTGAACCTGGAGACCTGGATCTGTGAAGAAAGAACAGAAACATAATTTATGTTCATACACACACAAACATTCACAGTAACATTTCATGATATTAATGATTTGAAATTCAATTATATCTTCGAATGAAAATGTTACCTGTTACAGTCAAAGTAACTCCGGGTAAACCAAAATATTTCTTTCCTTGGTTTGTTGCGAACCTGAACTTGTACTCAGCTGAGTCTCTCTCTCTCAGGTCTGTGATTCTCAGAGTGCAGTCGTTCTTATTACAGTGATACTGCACACGACCTGCGTACTCTGAGTCTGTTCTCAGATCCACAAAGTTTTTAGTAAACCAGAATGTTTCATTAACTACAGTATCAACATTATTTACTCTGGATGGGTATCTGTAGGTGCAGTTTATGTCCACTGTTGATCCTTTTAAGGCACAGATGTGAGTAGAAGTGTAAGTCACTCCCCAGTCATTCTGACCCTGTACCACTGTAACACAGAGCACATCAGAAACCACAATTAGATTTATAACAAGTTAAGAATCAGTGAATAAGACAAAGTGGATCATGGCACCAATATGATTTTATCTGCAGTCGTTGTCATTCAAAGTTCCTCATTGTGCATCAATCTCACTAGAACTGAACTAGAATAAAGTATTTTATCAGTTTATTATCATATTTGATCATTTGTTACTGCTGAGTGTTTCAGCTTTAGTCCATTCATTCTGCACGTTTGTAATGTTGTTTTCTTTGTTTGTTGTTGAGAAGAAGCTAAATCTGAACACCTGAAGTGTGTCTCTTATACATTTTATATTCACCATTGACATCATTTTTCCTCATATTATGATTTTTTTTGGCTTTAATGTACAGATTAGTAGAGAGAGAGGAAACGGGAGGCAGAGAGGGGGGCAATGACACGCAGGATAGGACCACTCAAAATACGACAACGCAACACATTACATACAACTAAAGTGTTTCCAGAGGACACTTAAAAGTGATGAACACGTCAATAACTGAAAAGTGAAAACTTGTTAAAACACAAATGTTTCCTCTTTCCTACCCTAGTAAGGTAGACAACGAGCTACAACATTATTTAGACCGAACGAGCCGTCCTCCGAGCTGGACTAATAACATTGTTCTCTATGTACAGCTGGCTGTGTGACGAGTGCGCAGGGACCATCTAGAAAGTGCAACACCGAAAAGAAATACTTCAAACTATATTTAATAGCTTAACTTTTATACCGTGCAGTGTCCTATAAATCATTTCACAAATCAATAGTCTGATGTTGGTTATATTACACTTAGTTTGAATAAAATCATCAGGGGTTATTAAATATAGTTTGAAGTATTTCTCTTCGGTGTTGCACTTTCTAGACGGTCCCTGCGCACTCGTCTCACAGCCAGCTGTACATACAGAACAATGTTATTAGTCCAGCTCAGAGGGCGGCCCGTTTGGTCAAAATAATGTTGTAGCTCGATGTCTACCTTACTACGGTAGGAAAGAGGAGACATACTGTATATTCTGAAACCACCTGATGCTCTACCACCTCATTTACTCACAGTCACACAGTGTGATACCTTCATGACCTTCTTCAATGCCAAAATTGAAAATATCCACCAGACACTGACTGCTACAAATAACTCTGCATCCTCTCTGCACTCTTGGCCTGCATCTTCCTTCAGCTCTCAGCTCACCAGCTTTATACTGTCAACTGTCTCTGAAATAACTGGTCACATTCATAAATCCAAGTCATCTGCCAGTTAGACCCCCTACCTACCCACCTGGTAAAAATCTGCCTACCTGCCCTGTCCGCGTTAATAACTGACATCATTCATTCCTCACTGACTTCTGGTGTTGTTCCATCATCACTAAAGACTGCTGCAATAACACCAACACTCAAGAAACCTGGCGCCGATCCGAACAACTTCCGTCCCATCTCAAAATTGCCATTTTTCTCCAAAATACTAGAAAAAACAGTTGCAATTCAGGTCCACATCCATCTGTCTGACAACAACCTCTATGAATAATTTCAGTCAGGCTTCCGTCCCCTCCAAAGCACTGAGACAGCCCTAGTGAAAACGACCTCCTGATGGCATCTGACTCTGGACTTCTCTCCATTCTGGTTCTCCTCGACCTGAGTGCAGCTTTTGACACACATTTCCCGTGACATCCTCCTGGACAGATTAGTCTCCATTGGAATCACTGACATCCCGCTGGCTTGGTTCACATCATATCTCTCTGGCCGCACACAGTTTGTTCAAATCAAGAACCTGAGATCCGGCTGCTCGCCAGTCTCTAGTGCTGTTCCCCAGGGCTCTGTCCTTGGCCCTCTCCTGTTCATTATTTATCTTCTGCCTGTTGGTCACATACTCAGGAAATTTGACATACAATACCACTGTTACACTGATGATACCCAACTCTATCTTTCCACTAAGCCTACCTCCACTCTGCTACCCATAGCTCTATCCGACTGCTTACTGGAAATTAAATCATGGCTCTCACTCAATTTTCTTAAACTTTACGGTGAAAAAACAGAGGTCCTCCTCATCGGTACCAGATCAACCTTGGAAACACTCAACACTTTCTCCATGTCCATCAACAATTCCACTGTTCCTCCATCCCCTCAGATAAAGAGCCTGGGTGTCATCCTGGACAGCACATTATCTTTCGAAGCCCACATCAATAACGTTACTCGGTCTGCATACTTCCATCTACGCAACATCAATCGTCTTCGTCCCTCACTTTCACCAACCTGCACCGCTATCCTGGTAAACACCCTGATCACATCCCGTCTGGACTACTGTAACTCTCTCCTCTTTGGTCTTCTGCGGAAATCTCTCCACAAACTCCAAGTGGTACAGAATGCAGCCGCTTGTATCATAACCAGAACTCCCTCTTTTGAACACATCACTCCTGCCCTGCAGCAACTTCACTGGCTCCCTATCAAATCCTGCACTGACTTTAAGATTCTACTCCTCACGTTCAAGATCCTTCCCAACCTGGCATCATCATATCTCTCTGAACGTATTCACATCTACACACCTTCTCAAACTCTCCGATCCTCCTCTGCCAACCAGCTCTTTGCCCCATCTGCCAACTTAACCACCATGGGGTCAAGAGCTTTCAGCCGATCTGCCCCCTGCCTATCGAATTCTCTCCCACCAGACATTCGCACTTCAGGCTCTGTCTCTCACTAACTATACAATCTTCATTCTTGTTTATTTATTGTACTAATGCACTTTGTAGTCACGTTCATATTTATTCTTTATCCTTGCACTAAATGTCACCTGATTTATATTGTTTGAAGTACTGTTGTTGTGTTATATGTGCCTTGTAAGGTGACCTTGAGTGCTTTGAAAGGCACCGTTAAATAAAATGCATTATTATTATTATTATTATTATTTGTGATTTAACCAGTTTTTGATAATGAGTTATTGACGTTTTGTCTATTTGCATGTTTTATTTTAAGGTGTAACAGGTTCGCACTTGTTGGCCACTGTAGCTTACAGTTAAAATGCACTGAGACAGAGCATGGTACAGTCTGAAGTAGGCATGGGCCGGTATGAGATTCTGGCGGTATGATAACCATAAGAAAAAATATCACGGTTTCACGGTATGGCGGTATTACAATTACACCTATAAAATATTGCTAAAAGTAAGAAAAATAAAGACAGACATGTCTTCCAATTTAATATGAATATACACTGTAATGACAGTGTGAGGTGTTGTGATACTCGTATGCTGCAGCTGCACCACCTGAGGGATTTCTGACCAGCACTTCCTGTCTTTGACCAGACAAAAAACAGCTCATACCTTAGGAACGGTATGACAGAAAATTTGGCGGCTTCAGTTATTGTGGTTTTTCAAATCGCGGTATACCTTGAACACGGTTATCATCCCATGCATAGTCTGAAGGTGGAGTGAAGGAACAAATATATATGAAGCTGTGAACATTAAAGTTGTTTTACTGAACAGGATAAGAAACTGAATCATTTGAGTCTATGTTAGTGGTTAGTTTCCTCTCTGTTAGTTCTTTGGTCAAGTTGCTGCTCAGCTAAGTGTGAAAACCACAAAGACATGCAGAACATGAAGGGCAGGAAACCACTGAAAGCATTTAAGACAAAAATAGGTGTCACTAAGTTTTCACAGAAAGGGGAAACTGTCATAGTTGTAACAACTAAAACAGTCGTCCAGCTCTACAGTACAACGTGCAGAAATCACCAAACTGATTAAAAACATCATGATAAGATGAAATTCTCAGTGCATTGCTGTACCAGCATAGAACTATGAATATATTCATATGCATGAATAAAAATATATGATTCTTACAATCTATGGCGGGAGGGAGGACAAACCATATCAGCCAGGCCCCACCCCCACCACTCATGACGCAGACACAGCTCAACATCTTGTCACAGTGTTTTTATCATTTTTACTTAATTCAAACCTAGAAAAGTGCTGATCTGAGATGTTTTTGACTTTTTAAAAATGACTTCATGCTATTATGAATAAATGTGCTAAATATTCTACAATGTAAATGTAGATATACAGTACCTGACACAGAGAGAAGGAAGACAACAAATCCACTCGCTGCTGCTGTTAAACTCATAGCTGCTCCTCTCATCTCTCTGTGAGACTTCAGAGACAATAAAATACATCAAATAATGTAAACAACATGTAATAATCATATCAGTAAACTGTTCTACTTACAGCAGAGAAGGACGTTGTCTGTTAAGATGCTCGTCGTCTGTGATCTGTGAGCAGAAGTCAGATGTCAAGATGCTAAATGAAGTTATTTCCTTCCTGTTTGTTACTGTTATGAATATGTAGGAGGAGCCAAATGACAGTAAACCATGAAGATAAAAACACCTTTTACTGTTTTCCAAAGACTTAATATAATCTATGTTAGAGAGAATAAGAGTGTTCTGGCCTGTTAGTAATTTAAAGAGAGAAGATGAATAACGAGATTTTTATTATCTTAATCTTTAAGCGTGGGAACAGTTTAGTGTCTAAAAATAAAATGACGTATGTGACAGTTGGTTTGATGCAACTCTTCACACTTTTAGTGCATGTTGAGACACTGAATACACCAACATGAGAACAATGACACAGTTTAACTGAACAGGACAAAAGGCTGAATATTGAGGGTACAGATGAAAAATATTTTCTTAGTTCTGTCAGATAGATTTTGTACTGAGATGTTCTTTATTTAAATAGTAAAAACATTAAAAGTGACATAAATACCTCATGAAAAAACACCAAACTCTCACAATGTGACAGCTAAATGAATCCAAAACTATCTGCAGGGCTAGACACCACAGGAGGTCAGTGATGAAATATGTGTTTTGTTATTTAGGTGAACTGAGCCTTTAAAGGTATAGTAAGCGATAGTAATCCAATACACTTTTTTGTCAAAATCATTGAATCTCAACTCACAATCCGCAAGCTGTCCATCTAATCAGAGACAAGGAGCGTTCATGCTGGTTCACGGGTCAGATGGAGGGAGGAGGTCAGGTAATGGAGGCAGTCAGAGATAGAATCAGTGAATCTGTTACGCGCATTGTGGAGAAGGAGAGGTGACCCAGAAACATCCAGAGAGGAGAAGGTTAGAAGAACAAAAAATATAAAAAGAAGCACTTTGACCAGACAAAGACTTGTGTCACATCGGTGTGGTTTTCTAACCGCGGAGGGACCAGCGAGTGAAGGTGGACGCTGCTGTGCTTGTGCCGGACAGGTGAGTAACATCAGCTCTTCAGTGCTTCACATAAACTGTAACGTTACCTACCTGGACATTCAGCTCACGGTCTAGTTAGTCAGGATATGCTGTCGTTGTGATGTTAGCTGTAAAGTAGCAGAGTTGAGTACAGCTGTTTGACCGCTTTGCATGTTAGCTTCGCAGCCATGAAGACTAAACACAGGCTGGCTATCACAGTAAGATAGGAGTGATACACGCGCCGAAATGCTGTTATCGTTAGCTTCAACTCTGGTCACTCAACCTGAACAGCTAACCCCTGCTAGTTTTTACTCTGTTGGGTTTTATTACATCAACAGATTGATACACAGATAAATAGATTTACTTTATTGATCCCAAATTTGGAAAATCTTGATTTAGAGCAGCAGGTTATCCAGGCATTGCAGAGGAAAAGAAAACACACAGTAAATGAATGATGTCATCTCCAGAAACCTCCCAGCCTCTCATCCTGTAGCCCTGCTCCTCAGACCTGAACCCTGCTCATCCGGCCTGGACCCTGCTCCTCAGACCTGGACCCTGCTCTACTCCCAACAGCATTCCCCCCTGCTTGGCCCGGTTCATAATCCAGCCTGCCCTGTTTTGTCTTCAGTCTTTTCCCAGCTCAACATCCCATTTCTATTCCCCTCAATAAATGTCTTTTCCTTCAGTCGTGCCTCCTCTCCTCTCTGTGTCACACTTACAGTAACTAGCTTCAACTAACAACTGAGTATCGAATTATGTAAGACTTTCTACAATTTACAAATATGTTTGTGTACAGTTTTCTTATTTCTAGTGATATCCTGATTCTGCTTTACACTGATATATGTATATATAAAAAATAAAACATACATTTCCAGGTGATGAAGACAGTAGGTTGAACATCATGCTTGGGTTCCTCATCAGACAGCGTGCAGCAGCTGATGAGACTGTTCAAGGTCCAGGTCCTGAATTCTCCTGAAATGAGAAAATTGTTAACATTTCATTAGTGGTCATAAATCAGATTATATTATGATCAGATGCAGTTTTCACATTATAGAGCCAGTGTCAGTTCAGAGCTAATGCTGTTACACTGATGTAATCTGGCCTTATTTCAAAGGATAGGGGTATTTATGGAGGGAATTTATGAAATAAATAAATCAGCTGTAAGTCTGTGAGCCTGCAGCATCTGCTCACCTGTAGCTCTCCTGGTTTCAGGCTCATTGAACTGGTTGAACTCTGACCTCTGACCCCTCCTCCGTCAGGAACAGAGCTACACCATGATAGTAATGACACATAAATAACATCAGACAAACTTGGTATAAATGTTATTTACTACAGGAGATATATCATCTTATTTCCCTCTAAATAACACTCCACTGTGACGTTACTCCTCCCGTCTATCTGCTCTTTTCTCTTCTTACACAATAACAGAATGAAACTAACTGATATTAATAATATAAATAATGTCAGAGTAGGCTGCTGTATGAAGCTTTCTTCCTAGATCTTTTAATACTCTCAATAAACCGCATCGCTAACCCGACATGTATCACTGATGGTAGAGTAGAGGTTAGTTACTCAGTTAACATCATTTATACATAGACTAAGTTACTCCTCCGCTTTGACTTTGGCTTATTTGCTCTCAACATCTTTTTAAATACTGTCAGACTTATTATCAAACTTGTTACTAAAACACATGCTACCTGTACTATCAGTTTCCCAAACTGAAGCTAACTAACAGTACGGGAGCAGACCCTTCAGACTGCCGTTGCCATGACGATGCGCTTTGAGGTTGGAGCACGGAGGAGCATGAAGGGAGGGGTAGGTTTTGTTTTTGTTTTCATTCAAATATCAACAACTTTTCTCCTCCTTTTCTCCCACATCATCGCTTACTATACCGTTAAAGCAGACAGTGGAGGGAGACCTCAGTGATGAAGCCTGAATCTGTAACACTGAAGCTTCACCACTAGATGGCAGTGAAACATCAGAGATACTGAATCACAACCCTGAGACAACATTTTACCATCCATCACTGATTGTTTACACACATTTAAAGTTACTTTCAGTACTTTTCACTTTTTATGATAGAGTTGCATCTTAATATGTTTACACTTGACATTAAAATCATTAATCATTACAGTTAGTGGTTCAGTTTCAGAAGCATTGATTGTTCACATTGGTCACCTTGTTGTACAGTAGTTGAACAAACTCACAGTCGAGGTGTCTAGGTATGAAAATGATTCAGTCAGTGATCTACAGCTGTCACTAACAAATATGGACTGTTACACTGAAAAGGCTTCATACTCAGTAAACTGCCACATATTCTGCTTCACTGAGTGACCCCAAAGAGTTTAAATGCAGTGATATGACGATAGCATGACAATTAATGCTAATGTCATGTGCACTGATTAAAATCCCAGGTTCCAATTTTTTTAATTTTAATGTTTGATTGTAAATAAAAATAACAGATTTTTTTTCTTTTCCAAATTAAGACATTTTGTCTTTTGGCTTGGTTTCTGTAAATTAAAAGCTTCTCCTTCTCTACTTATTTCAGTTTAGTTTTAGTTCATTTAACAAGTGATTAAGTAGTTTTAGTTTAGTTTTTATTTAGTTCTAGTTTTAGTTTTTGAGGTATTAGGAGGAAAGCCTTGATTAGTAGAAGCTGCAAAGGATTAAATAATGCTGACACTGAGGTAAGGTTTACTGTGTGTGTGATGAGTTTGATATCCACATTTTAAACCCTCTTCTGTGTTTATGTGTGCCAGTGTCTGTCTGTGTGTCAGTGTCATTTATGTTCAATGAAAAAACTACTAACACCGGTGTTACAGGGAGTGGAAGAAGAGAAAGGTCACTGATTGATGACTGACTACTGATGGTCATTTTACCGTTTTTTAAACAGTTATTGTGGTAAACACACACGTAGGAACTTCTATAGGGATCCTTTCCATGTTGTGAGCCAATGATAATTACATTTATGAGCCTGTCACTGGAGAAAACAAACGCTTTATTTAGACATAGCATGTACGCCTCAGAGCTATCGGACCTTATGGTGACAACATGGCGTCTATTGTTGAGTTGTCTCCACTTACTGGAATTTTTTCCCGCTGGACTTTTGTGTGGTTTCGTCTGCATCATGTTCCCTCCAGTCAGCTAGCTAGCAGGCTAACTTACTACCGAGTCAAAGTAGCTGAGGGCAGCAGTAAAAATTCACTCCGTGTCAGATTTACTTCAACACAAGGTGGAGGTGGTTTACAGATGCTTACAGCTCCTCATAGTGGCTGAAAGTGAGAATTGCTCTCCAGCAGCTGTAAATGAACCCTTCATACTAGACTACACAGCTTAACTCTTGATTTAAGTTTTTCAATAACAAAAACGCCCACAACAGCACAAAGGTCGAAGTTAGACCCCGCGATTGATTATTCTGTTATTCGGTTTTAATGACACATCCCTAATCCTCCACTTGATATGACTAACTCAGACTGCTGAAGCTGAATATAAGCTTCACATCTACTTTTAAATGACTGTACTGTATGGACAAACTGTGGATGATGTCCTCCATCACTTCCACTGAAAGCACATTTGAAGGAGATCTTTTAAGCTACTGGGATCTCAATGAAACGTTCAATCACTCTTTATTTGAGTAGCACATTTCATACAGGTTGGTGCAATTCAAAGTGCTTCACAGATGACTGACAAGCTGATAATAAGGCAGAACAAATGTAGACAGTGAAATAATAAAATCAATTTAAGACTAATTTAAACCAGAAATACAGATTGTGAATGTAATAAAAGATATTAAAGCTATCATAATAAGTGAAAAAAATAGATAATATATATATTTTTTAAAATACAAAATGCATAATAAGCAATAAAATAATAAAAATGTACAATATTAATACAATGAAATATGTGGATTTAAGTGAATGTTCAGTGGCATCAGCAGTAATCTTTTGCATTGACATCTTTATATAATTATGTTGTAAAGTAAATGTTTACTTCTTACTTAAAATGTTGTGAAGCATCCACAAAGAAATTAAGAAATGCAGAAACTATGTCTGAATGGAAATTTACATCAACAGTTAAACAGCTAAATTGTTAATTAATCTAAAATATACAATTGTCTTGATGATGCATTCTTGGACAAGTCCGTCCTGAGATATATTTATGTATATGTATTTTAAAATGACCTGTAAAAAAACTGAAAAAGGAAAAAAAACATTCAAATATCAGATATGAGATTACTGATGTGTTCATGAGGTATAGTTGACTGTGCTGTACAGTGCAGATGGATCTTCCCCAGTTTCCGGACCTCTGGCTCTGAGAGGGAAATAAAACAATGAATCAGGTCAATCTGAAGATTTTATATTAAATTATACAAACAGTCATAAAAAAGATGTAACAGGCAAACGTAACAAATGAAAAACTGAATAAAACTGTTGCTACTGTGTTCCTGTGTGAAGAGCTGCTCACCTCGGGGCATTACCAGCTCTGTTAAAGTTAACAGCAGTGTACTCGGTAACCTCTTGTTCCTCCATGTGTCTGTGGGGCTGAGCTGATCTGATGTTGGAGTAGAGAGGATCTGCCTGGTTGTTGGAGAACTGCACACTGGCATACAGAAGGTTGTCTTGCTCTGGCTGTGTCTGGAGGGTGATAGAAATGAGGAAAGTGTTGGTTTCTGTGAAGATGGATTGTTAAGAAACAACATGAAGAGCTTCACAGTCAGATGAGTTTTCTAGTGTCACTTTAAGATAGTGAGTGTAGAAGTGTGAAACCAGGATAGAATAGTACAACTCTCCCTCCTCACCCTCTCTCTGTCGTCTGGTCTCTCCTCAGCCTCAGACGATTGATTGGAGGCTCTCTTTTTCCTGGTGAGGAGAATTAATTAAAAACACAAATGACTGAATTTTGAACAATGATTCAGTGAAACAGAACTGCTTACCTCATCCATAGGAAGACAGAGAGGATTATGATAGACAGGAGAACAACAGCTGTTATTCCAGCAGCGATTTGTTTTCCTGTTCCTGGGGAATAGAGATTGATAAGAAAATACTGACAGTTAATCAGGGTGTTACAGCATGTTTGGGTCCAATGTTTCGTCAATATATGTATATTAATTTCTCTTCATTTTAAACTGCAACAGCTCTTTTCAGATGAGAATATATTTTATATATTTTTATTGTACATTATTTATGATTGCTTGACTTCTGGTACTTGCATTCTCTTGTAACTTGTATAGTTTGATTGTTGCGTACCACAACATCAAGGGAAATTTCTTCTTCAATATTAAAAAAATAAAAATAATAATAATAATGATAATAATGATAATAATAATAATAATGATGATAAACAGGAAACCCATCCAGGCCTGCAGCTCATGTGTGCATGCTGTATTATGACCTTGGTTTGTTTCCAGCTTTAAACAGCTCGCAGGCTGGCTCGACTGAAACTGTTGTTATAGGCTGACACAGACATGGTTATAATATATTGGTCATCATTCATATACTGATATATAAGATAGTATCAACCAAAACCTTAGACTTGTAGATTTTATCATCTGCTCCACTATGGAGTCTGAAAGGAGAAACTGATGGCATTAAGTGTCCGCAAAGCTTAAATATTTGGATTAAGACAGCTGTAACTAACTGTACTGATGATGGAGGTCACACTTCTACAGAGCTTAACTAAATGTGGTGGTCCGGTACTGTGATTTACAGTCTCACTTTCATCTGTAACTAATATGAAAAACCATGTTTAAATCAAATCACTGCAAAACAAATTATTGTCCATGTTCATTTGAATTAAAAACACTGGTGATAGTTTAAGCAATTGCAGTGAGCAAACTCTCCTCTCTTCCTGCAGCTTCCTCAGCACAGCTGGTGCTGAGTGAGCATTGAACCATAAATGCCATTGGCCCAGTAGAGGGTGCTGTAAACACATCATTCTCACAAGATAATTTGTTTTCTTGTTAGACAAGAATTTCAGTGAAATCTCCAACTTCTTCAAGACCAGCTGGATATTTAACTTCTCCAGTGTGTCCACAGTATGTCCCAAAACCTTCACTTAGTCTGTTGTGTCTGAATAGTCTTGAGCACATCTCAACTTCCTCCTCTAAATAAAAAGATGCAGCTGCTCAATATTTGGAAGTTAATTAAATTCCCCCTGCATCATCACATGGTGTGTAATGAGTCTGAGTGCAGTGTGTGTGTGTGTGTGTGTGTGTGTGTGTGTGTGTGTGTGTGTGTTTTCCAGAACAACAAGTAACTTACCTTTCACAACAATCAGACGTAAGGTGGAGTTATGACTTCCTATTTTGTTCTGGGCTTCACAGTAATAATTCCCACTGTGTTCAGGTCTGACATCAGTGATGGTGAAGATCTGTCCTGATGCTTTTGGTGAGTCTTCATTCTCCTTGTACCAGGTGTAATTAGCTGCTGGGTTAGCATCACTGCTACATGTCAGAGTCACTGAACTGCCCTCCACTATCTCAGCAGAGGGACTCACTGACACAGAGGGAAGCTTTGGAGCATCTGGAGGAGATATATTAATATGAATTAACAATAAAATGAGGAAGGGTTGTATTAGTTCAACATGTTGTATTGAAGCTGCTCAGTGAACTACAGCAGCAGACTGAATGTGAAGCAGGAAGAGCTGAAGAAGACATGATCAGAAAAATCTTTCCATGTTTAAAAAAAAGGCTGTCAAGTCCGACAGCTGTATGTTGCTTTACCAACAAAGTGTTTCACTCACATTTCACATCAATAAAGATGTATTCAGTCCACGGCAGGTTCACACCTGTACAGTAATACTCTCCAGAGTCAAAGGACTGGATGGAGCTGAAGATAAGCTGTGGTTCTTTACTGAGAGGTTGAAGGTCTGGATTTACATTCTTCTTGTACCAGGTGTAATTAGCTGCTGGGTTAGCATCACTGCTACAGGTCAGATTCACTGAACTGCCCTCAATGATTTCACCAGAGGGACTCACTGACACAGAGGGAAGCTTTGGAGCATCTGGAGGAGAAAACATAGTTGGTCAACAGTGGAATAACTGACACAATGTAAGAAGCAAATGTTTGACACAAAGTGAGGAGTGAAAGTTGATTGCCTCGTTGCTGCTCATATTAAAATCAACTGTCTATTACCTTGGAAACATTTTGACATTGTGTTAGTGACATAGTTAGGTAAACTCACACACTGAAGGAGAGAGGTAATCCTCATGTCCTTTCAAAGCACAGGAGATGTTGTCACCAGGATTAAACTGCCCTGAATAAAGAGAAGTTTCCTCCTTCATCATTTTCTGTCCGTTCTTGAACCAGACGTAAGAAATACGACCCGCTGGACTGCAGCTGCTGAGACATTTCAGCTCTGCCTCCATATGAGACTGATGGACTGTTATTGTGGTCACCTGCACCTGGAGAGCTGCATATGTGAGGAAGGACCCAAAATGTCATTTGTTACCAGTAAAATACACAAACATACAGTCAAATAACCTTTGTAGTTCTGCTGGGTGAAATAATGTGTGATCATCAATCAAAAGTGTAAATGGAGGAAAGTACTCAATATAATCAAATCAGTTTTATGTGAAACTCTTCAACAATAACTATTCGCCACTTTCACTCATCATCAGTTTGTGTTCATCAGTACCTGTGACAGTCAGAGATGTTCCAGGTAAACTACTCCTCCATTCAAAGCTTTGGGTTTTGAACGTAAAGTGATACTGGGCTGAATCGCTCTCTCTCAGGTCAGAGATTCTCAGAGTGGAGCGTCCTCTCTCTGTTTGAAGGAGCTGAACACGACCTGCATACTGGGAGTCTTTACTGAGGTCCTCAGGCTGTGAGGGATTCTGCCACTGACGACTAGGATCAGGACTGAACCAGAATGATGATGTGATATATCCATAACTGCTGTATGTGCAGGAAATGTCCACTGATGAGCCTCTGAAGGCACAGATGCTTCTGTCAGTGTAAATCACTCTGTTGCAGTATTGACCAAAGACACCTGAAAGATAAAATTAATTTAAAAAAACACTTACTGTACTTATTGTCATAATAATAATCATATATAAAGCTCAACAGTGAGACTTGTTTATCACATGCTTTATTCTGGTTCACATAAATCACAAAAACACATTTTCTCTCTTGTTTGTGGTGTCTATCCATGAAGATATCTATGGTTTGTTATTTTGGAACTATTTTTTACTCAAGAAGCATTAAAAATGTCCATAACAAAGTTTGTAGATTATCCAAAGTAACAGAGACAATGTTTCTGGTTAGACACATACATCTATAGTTTTTAAATATAAGCTTTCAAAGTTTTAAGCAGTATAAACAATATTCCATTCACTTTCATTGTGTTGGGATGGCAGCAGACTTTTCCAGGATTGACATCTCAAAATTTAGTCACATGAAACTGTAACTATTTACATGGTTAAAAAAAGGAGCTAATCAGAAAATATGTTTTTAGTATTTTGAGTGAACTGACTCTTTAAATATAAGCTATTATTTTACATTTATTCATAATCAACACAGTAAATGAGATATACAAGTGTAACATGTCTAAAATCTCATGGAGCTGTGGTTTGATGTTGATCCACTTCTATATAATGTTTGAATAACATGCTGCCCCAGAAACATGAACATACAATGTATAGTACAATAGTTTAAAGGCTCCACTAGATGTGGTTATGTTAGTGGGAGACTGTGATGTAAACTCACACACTGAAGGAGCAGGATGATGCTCAAATCCTTTTAATGCACAGGAAGAGCTGTCTTCAGGATAAAAGTACCCTTCATAAGTAGAAGATGTTTGATCCTGAATTTTCTGTCCGTTCATGTACCAGATGAAGGAAGAACGATCAGGTAGACAACGGCTGCTGTGACACTTCAGCTCTGCTGAGGAAGAATACTGATGGTCTGTTGAACTAATCACCTGCACTTGTAGATCTGGATCTGTGAAGAAAGAACAGAAACATAATTTATGTTCATATACACAAAAACATTCACAGTAACATTTCATGATATTAATCATTTGAAATTTGATTATATCTTCCAATGAAAATGTTACCTGTTACAGTCAAAGTGACTCCAGGTGAACCAGTATATTTCCCTCCTGGTTGGTTTATAAGGAACCTGAACTTGTACTCAGCTGAGTCTCTCTCTCTCAGGTCTGTGATTCTCAGAGTGCAGTTGTTCTTATCACAGTGATACTGCACACGACCTGCATACTCTGAGTCTGTTCTTAGATCCACAGGTGGATCATTACTCCCTTTAAACCAGAATGTTTCATCAACTGCAGTATCAACATTATTTATCCTTGATGGGTATCTGTAGGTGCAGTGTATGTTCACTGATGATCCTTTTAAGGCACAGATGTGAGTAGAAGTGTAAGTCACTCCCCAGTCATTCTGACCCTGTACCACTGTAACACAGAGCACATCAGAAACCACAATCAGATTTATAACAAGTTAAGAATCAGTGAATAAGACAAAGTGGATCATGGCACCAATATGATTTTATCTTCAGTCGTTGTCATTTAAAGCTCCTCATCGTGCATCAATCTAACTAGAACTGAACGGGAATACAGTATTTTACCAAGCTGAATGCCATAGGAGACATCCTGTACGAGGAGTGCAGAGGCAGGTTCGGAGCAAAGGGTGAGAAGCGAAGTTCTCGCCCAATGCAGAAGGGGAGGAGGGAGAAAGAGATCGAACAGCTGGTGAAGAGGCGGCGACAGCTCCGGAAGCAATGGAGGAAGGCAAGCGAAGAGGAGAGGGAGGGCCTGAAGCCACTGTGGGAGGAGGTGAAGAAGAGCCTTGCCAGCCTGCAGAGGGCAGAACGCATTCGTAAGCGCAGAAGGCGGAAGGAGAATGAGAGGAGTAACTTCTTCAAAAATCCCTTCAAGCATGCATGACAACTGCTGGAGGACAAGAGAAGGGGGAAGCTGGAGATCTCAAGATCATAGCTGGAGACTCACATCAGGGAGCAATACAGTAACCCGGGCGAAGGTAACTCCGCTGGGATCGCCTGGCTATGTTCCCAGACCTGCTCTCCCAGCCTCCCCGTTCAACGCTGCTCTTCCCAAACTCAGCGAGGTAGCAGGCGTAATCCGTAAGGCAAGAGTGGCCTCAGCCCCAGGCCCCAACGGGATCACATACAAACTGTACAAGTACTGCCCAGGGGTCCTGAAGCACCTGTGGAACCTCCTGAGAGTGGCTTGGAAGAACCAAGTCATCCCATCAGAATGGCAAAGAGCTGTCACAGTTTTCATCCCGAAGATGCCGAACTCCAGTGCCATCAGCCAGTTTAGGAGCATCGCCCTCCTGAACGTTGAGGGGAAGATCTTTTTCTCCATCTTGGCCAAGAGACTTACCAGCTACCTCACAAGCAACGGGTACATTGTCACCAGCTGCCAGAAGGCAGGTGTGCCCGGCTTATCAGGGTGCGTGGAGCACTCAGCGGGGATATGGGAGCAGATCCAGAGGGCGAAGAGAGAGAGAGGTGACTTGCATGTTGTGTGGCTTGACCTTGCCAACGCGTATGGGTCTGTCCCCCACCAACTTATTGAGTATGCCTTGGACTTCTTCCACGTCCCGTTCACCACAGGATGGCAACAGCTGGAAGTGAGTATTGCCATGTGATGCTCGATCTCTTCCATCCTGTTCGTTGCAGCCTTCGAGATTATCCTCATTGGGGCAAGGGAGATGGTTGGAGGAGTGAAACTGCCATCAGGTCAAAGGCTAATATAGTTTAAAGTATTTCTCTTTGGTGTTGCAATTTCTAGACGGTCCCTGCACACTCGTCTCACAGCCAGCTGTACATAGAGAACAATGTTATTAGTCCAGCTCGGAGTACGGCTCGTTTGGTCAAAATTATGTTGTAGCTCGTTGTCTACCTTACTACGGTAGGAAAGAGGAAACATTTGTGTTCTAACAACTTTTCGATGATGAGTTATTGACGTTTTGTCTATTTGCATGTATTATTTTAAGGTGTAACAGGTTCGTCCTTGTCGGCCACTGTAGCTTTATTGCACTGAGACAGAGCATGGTACAGTCTGAAGGTGCAGTGAAGGAACAAGAATATATTGAAGCTGTGAACATTAATGTTGTTTTACTGAACAGGGTTAGAAGAAGAAACTGAATCATTAGAGAGTTAGTTTCCTCTGTTAGTTCTGTGGTCAAGTTGCTGCTCAGCTAAGTGTGAAAACGAGAAAGACATGCAGAACATGAAGTGTGAGACACATCTGAAAGGTGCTAAAATGAAATAGGTGTCAATACGTTTTCACAGGGTAGTGCCAGCTAAAACAGTCGTCCAGCTCTACAGTACAACGTGCAGAAATCACCAAACTGATTAAAAACATCATGATAAGATGAAATTCTCAGTGCATTGCTGTACCATCATAGAACTATGAATACATTCATATGCATGAATAAAAATATATGATTCTTACAATCTATGGCGGGAGGGAGGACAAACCATATCAGCCAGGCCCCACCCCCACCACTCATGACGCAGACACAGCTCAACATCTTATTACTGTGTTTTTACCATTTTTAATTAATTCAAACCTAGAAAAGTGCTGATCTGAGATGTTTTTGACTTTTTTAAAATGACTTCATGCTATTATGAATAAATGTGCTAAATATTCTACAATGTAAATGTAGATATACAGTACCTGACACAGAGAGAAGGAAGACAACAAATCCACTCGCTGCTGCTGTTAAACTCATAGCTGCTCCTCTCATCTCTCTGTGAGGCTTCAGAGACAATAAAATACATCAAATAATGTAAACAACATGTAATAGTCATATCAGTAAACTGTTCTACTTACAGCAGAGAAGGACGTTGTCTGTTAAGATGCTCGTCGCCTGTGATCTGTGAGCAGAAGTCAGATACCAGGAAGTTAAATGAAGTGATTTCCTTCCTCTTTCTTGTTGTTGTGAATATGCATGAGGACCCAAATGACAGTAAACCAACATTTTTACTGTTTTCCAAAGACCTTAAATGTTATAGAGAATAAGAGACCAGTGTTCTGTTAGTAATTTAAAGAGAGAAGGTAAATAATGACATTTTTATAATCTTAATCTTTAAGCGTGGACACAGTTCAGTCTGCAGAATACACAAAACCACGTGACGGATGTGTGACAATTGGTTTGATGCATCTCTTCACACTTACAGTGCATGTTGAGACTCTGAATACACCAACATGAGAACAATGACACAGTTTAACTGAACAGGACAAAAGGCTGAATATTGAGGGTACAGATGAAAAACATTTTCTTAGTTCTGTCAGATAGATTGTGTACTGAGATGTTCTTTATTTAAATAGAAAAACATTAAAAGTGACATAAATACCTCATTAAAAAAACACCAAACTCTCAGAATGTGACGGCTAAATGAATCCAAACCTATCTGCAGGGCTAGACATCACAGGAAGTCAGTGATGAAATAGGTTGTTTTGTTATTTAGGTGAACTGAGCCTTTAAAGGTATAGTAAGCGATAATAATCCAATACACTTTTTGTCAAAATCATTGAATCTCTCCTCACTATCCGCAAGCTGTCCAGCCAATCAGAGACAAGGAACGTTCATGCTGGTTCACGGGTCAGATGGAGGGAGGAGGTCAGGTAATGGAGGCAGTCAGAGATAGAAACAGTGAATCTGTTACGGGCATTGTGGAGAAGGAGAGGTGACCCAGAAACATCCAGAGAGGAGAAGCTTAGAAGAACAAAAAATATAAAAAGAAGCACTTTGACCAGACAAAGACTTGTGTAACATCGGTGTGGTTTTCTAACCGCGGAGGGACCAGCGAGTGAAGGTGGACGCTGCTGTGCTTGTGCCGGACAGGTGAGTAACATCAGCTCTTCAGTGCTTCACATAAACTGTAACGTTACCTACCTGGACATTCAGCTCACTGTCTAGTTAGTCAGGATATGCTGTTGTTGTGATGTTAGCTGTAAAGTAGCAGAGTTGAGTACAGCTGTTTGACCGCTTTGCATGTTAGCTTCGCAGCCATGAAGACTAAACACAGGCTGGCTATCACAGTAAGATAGGAGTGATACACGTGCCAAAATGCTGTTATACTTAGCTTCAACTCTGGTCACTCAACCTGAACAGCTAACTCCTGCTAGTTTTTACTCTGTTGTGTTTTGTTACATCAACAGATTGATACACAGATAATAAATAGATTTACTTCATTGATTCCAAATTTGGAAAATCTTGATTTAGAGCAGCAGGTTATCCAGGCATTGCAGAGGAAAAGAAAACACACAGTAAATGAATGATGTCAGCTCCAGAAACCTCCCAGCCTCTCATCCTGTAGCCCTGCTCCTCAGACCTGGGCCCTGCTCCTCAGACCTGAACCCTGCTCATCCGACCTGGACCCTGCTCATCAGACCTGGACCCTGCTCTGCTCCCAACAGCATTCCCCCCTGCTTGGCCCCCCTCAATAAATGTCTTTTCCTTCAGTCGTGCCTCCTCTCCTCTCTGTGTCACACTTACAGTAACTAGCTTCAACTAACAACTGAGTATCGAATTATGTAAGACTTTCTACCATTTACAAATATGTTTGTGTACATTTTTCTTATTTCTAGTGATATCCTGATTCTGCTTTATACTGATATATGTATATAAAAAATAAAACATACATTTCCAGGTGATGAAGACAGTAGGTTGAACATCATGCTTGGGTTCCTCATCAGACAGCGTGCAGCAGCTGATGAGACTGCTCAAGGTCCAGGTCCTGAATTCTCCTGAAATGAGAAAATTGTTAACATTTCATTAGTGGTCATAAATAAGATTTTATTATGACCAGATGCAGTTTTCACATTGTATGTAGAACCAGAGTTAATCCAGAGCTAATGCTGTTACACTGATGTAATCTGGCCTTATTTCACAGGATAGGGGTATTTATGGAGGGAATCTATGAAATAACACAAGAAAGCAAAGCAACATACTTACTCAGCTGTAAGTCTGTGAGCCTGCAGTGTCTGCTCACCTGTAGCTCTCCTGGTTTCAGGCTCTTTGAACTGGTTGAACTCTGACCTCTGACCCCTCCACCGCCAGGAACAGAGCTACACCATGATAGTAATGACACATAAATAACATCAGACAAACTTGGTATAAATGTTATTTACTACAGGAGACATATACCACATTATTTCGCTCTAAATAACACTCCACTGTGACGTTACTCCTCCCGTCTATCTGCTCTTTTCTCTTCTTACACAATAACAGGATGAAACTAACTGATATTAATAATATAAATAATGTCAGAGTAGGCTGCTGTATGAAGCTTTCTTCCTAAATCTTTTAATATTCTCATTAAACCGCATCGCTAACCTGGCATGTATCACTGATGGTAGAGTAGAGGTTAGTTACTCAGTTAACATCATTTATACATAGACTAAGTTACTCCTCCACTTTGACTTTGGCTTATTTGGTCTCAACACCTTTTTAAATACTGTCAGACTTATTATCAAACTTGTTACTAAAACACATGCTACTTGTACTATCAGCTTCCCAAACTGAAGCTAACTTACGGTACGGGAGCAGACGCTTCAGACTGCCGTTGCCATGACGATGCGCGTCCATGAACTTTGAGGTTGGAGCACGGAGGAGCATGAAGGGAGGGGTAGGTGAGGTCTGTTTTGGTTTTCACTCAAATATCAACAACTTTTCTCCTCCTTTTCTCCCACATCATCGCTTACTATACCTTTAAAGCAGACAGTGGAGGGAGACCTCAGTGATGAAGCCTGAATCTGCAACACTGAATCTTCACCACTAGATGGCAGTGAAACATCAGAGATACTGAATCACAGCCCTGAGACAACATTTTACCATCCATCGCTGGTTGTTTACACACATTTAAAGTTACTTTCAGTACTTTTCACTTTTTATGATTGAGTTGCATCTTAATATGTTTACACTTGACATTAAATTCATTAATCATTACAGTTAGAGGTTCAGTTTCAGAAGCATTGATTGTTCACATTGGTGACCTTGTTGTACAGTAGTTGAACAAACTCTCACAGTCGAGGTGTCTAAGTATGAAAATGATTCAGCCAGTGATCTACAGCTGTCACTAACAAATATGGACTGTTATACTGAAAAGGCTTCATACTCAGTAAACTGCCACATATTCTGCTTCACTGAGTGACCCCAAAGAGTTTAAATGCACTGAAAAGAAGATAAACAGCTAACATGACAATTAAGGTCTTCCTCAATACAAACAGTGTCTGTGCATCTTCATTTTAGCAACATCCCAAATCATAATAAACTGTTACACTGTGACAAGTTTCATACTAAAATAGAGGGGAAGTGAGAAATAAATTAGCACAAAAGAACAGATTTAAAGAAAAGATTTACATTTTATTTGTCTTCATATCTGGTAAATACATTCAGATCCTGAAAAATAAACATTAAAACTATTTAAAGCTGAAACTTTCTGCACACTGTCGCCCTCTGCAGCAGTGAGAGGGAACTGAAATCATGTTTTCAACTACAGAGATGTTGTGGAAGCTGGCTGTTTATTGTATATCAGCCACTGCAATACCTGGATAATGTGGCATTCAGCAAAGTGTGATAGAACTGAGATTATGTTTGATGTGTGAAAATATACAGTAAACTGTACAAGAAGCCAATCAGGATTCCTCAAAAGTGATTAATTACAGTATGTACACATTTAAAATAACAGTTTGCATTGCAGCTCTAATCCTAAATATCTGTAATATAACTAAAAATAAGCTTGCATTAGTTCAGACAGAACACTCAGTAAATTATAAATCAGTTGACTCACACACACCACCTGATATTCAACTGATCTAAACAATCAATCATGTTTGACACATCGACATGATTCAGTTCAAGCTGCCATCAGCACATTCTTCTCAAAGCTTCTGCTACATGCTGTTACTGACTGTCTGTGCTGCTCACTTCTACCTGCTGCTGCTGCTGAAAACTGAACATGAAAACGTCCACATGGTCCTCTACAGCCTCTCTCTCTCTCTCCACTCTCATATTTCACTGTTGTACTACTTTCTGTTTCCATCAGGTGAGTCCAACCTCTGGTTCAACTGCATCAGAACAAAATCACATGACCTTTAGATGAGGTACATCTAATAACTGTAACTATGAATCTGATGTCGGCCTGTTTTTTACCTTTCAGGAGGCTCCAACCTGACTGGATTTTACTCCAGGTCTTCCTGCTCCTCTGTGTCTTCTGTCTGTGCTGCAGTGACGACTTGCAAGTCTGAGACGTCCTCATATACAGGATAAGTGTCCAACTGATGGAGAGAGACGACAATATGAGTCTCAATGAGCCTCATTCATGCAATTTGCATAATTATAGAATTATATACAGTACTGTGCAAAAGAGAGAGGTTCCTGCTATTGCTCAAGGGTAAGGAGAGGTCTGAATCAGTTTTTAATACTGCTTACACATTTGCTGTATCTTTTGGTTGTATTCTAATAAAGAGACTGAGAAATAACTATATATGGTCATTATAGCATTGCTGAAACAACATATCTAATGGTGGCTTAAGACTGTGTGTCTTCAGCCCCCGTTATCTGTAAATAGCAGGAAAATCAGTCAAATTCAGTTTTTGCACAGTATTGTATATTTAAAAAAATATATAATTATAATGTTTCAGACTAAATTCTGTTCTGATCTTTAAAATTCAATTCAATTCATGATTTCATGTTGATAATAAAATGTATTTTATTGCATTTTTAAGCCAAATGTTCATAACTACATTTTAATGTAAGTTCTGTCAATAAGGTCTCTCTCTCACCTCTATAGTCTCTACAGGTTGATTCAGGTCAGTGGTGGAGCTCAGAGTTTTCTTCTTCCTGGATTGAATCCAATAAAAACAAAAAATATTTAACAAAATTAAATTCATGGTTTAAAGATTGAAGAAAATAAATGAAGGTAAGTTTTCTTTGTTGTTTTACCTCATCCACAGAATCAAGAGAAGCACAGTAATCAGCATCAGGACCACCAGAATCAACCTGATGATGTTCATTATGAATAATGATTTCCCTAAAAATTTAGACCAACAGAAATTAGATAAACCTCTTCAATAAGTGTGTGTGTGTGTGTGTGTGTGTGTGTGTGTGTGTGTGTGTGTGTGTGTGTGTGTGTGTGTGTGTGTGTGTGTGTGTGTGTGTGTGTGTAACTTACCTTTCACAACAGTCACATGTAAGGTGGAGTTATGACTTCCTCTTCTGTTCTGGGCTTCACAGGAATAATTCCCACTGTGTTCAGGTCTGACATCAGTGATGGTGAAGATCTGTCCTGATGCTTTTGGTGAGTCTTCATTCTCCTTGTACCAGGTGTAATTAGCTGCTGGGTTAGCATCACTGCTACAGGTCAGAGTCACTGAACTGCCCTCCACTATCTCAGCAGAGGGACTCACTGACACAGAGGGAAGCTTTGGACCATCTGGAGGAGATATCTCAATATGAATTAACAATAAAATGAGGACGGGTTGCATTAGTTCAACATGATGTATTGAAGCTGCTCAGTGAACTACAGCAGCAGACTGAATGTGAAGTTTATGAAACAAGGTTGAGGATCTGAACAACTGCATGTTGCTTTCTAAATAATCTGTTTTACTCACATTTCACATCAATAAAAATGTATTCAGATGTCTTCTTCCCCAGCTGGTTGTCAGCTGTACAGTAATACTCTCCAGAGTCAGAGGACTGGATGGAGCTGAAGACAAGCTGTGGTTCTTTACTGAGAGGTTGAAGGTCTGGATTTACATTCTTCTTGTACCAGGTGTATTTAGCTGCTGGGTTAGCATCACTGCTACAGGTCAGATTCACTGAACTTCCCTCCACTATCTCAGCAGAGGGACTCACTGACACAGAGGGAAGCTTTGGACCATCTGGAGGAGAAAACATAGTTGGTCAACAGTGGAATAACTGACACAATGTAAGAAGCAAATGTTTGACACAAAGTGAGGAGTGAAAGTTGATTCCCTCGTTGCTGCTCATATTAAAATCAACTGTCTGTTACCTTGGAAACATTTTGACATTGTGTTAGTGACATAGTTAGGTAAACTCACACACTGAAGGAGAGCGGTAATCCTCATGTCCTTTCAAAGCACAGGAGATGTTGTCACCAGGATTAAACTTCCCTGAATAAACAGAAGTTTCCTCCTTCATCATTTTCTGTCCGTTCTTGAACCAGAAGTAAAAAATACGACCTGCTGGACTGCAGCTGCTGAGACATTTCAGCTCTGCCTCCATATGAGACTGATGGACTGTTATTGTGATCATCTGCACCTGGAGAGCTGCATATGTGAGGAAGGACCCAAAATGTCATTTGTTACCAGTAAAATACACAAACATACAGTCAAATAACCTTTGTAGTTCTGCTGGGTGAAATAATTTGTGATCATCAATCAAAAGTGTAAATGGAGGAAAGTACTCAATATAATCAAATCAGTTTTATGTGAAACTCTTCAACAATAACTATTCACCACTTTCACTCATCATCAGTTTGTGTTCATCAGTACCTGTGACAGTCAGAGTTGTTCCAGGTAAACTACTCCTCCATTCAAAGCTTTGTGTTTTGAATGTGAAGTGATACTGGGCTGAATCGCTCTCTCTCAGGTCAGAGATTCTCAGAGTGGAGCGTCCGCTCTCTGTTTCAAGGACCTGAACACGACCTGCATACTGGGAGTCTTTACTAAGGTCTTCAGGCTGTGAGGGATTCTGCCACTGATGACTACAATCAGGACTGAACCAGAATGATGATGTGATAGATTCATAACTGCTGTATGTGCAGGAAATGTCCACTGATGAGCCTCTGGAGGCACAGATGCTTCTGTCAGTGTAAATCACTCTGTTGCAGTATTGACCACGGACACCTGAAAGATAAAATTAATTTAAAACAACACTGTTATTAAAGTACTATTGTAACTATTGTTATAATAATAATCCTATGAAATGCTCACAAAAACACATTTTCTCTCTTGTTTCTGATGTCTATCCAGTTTTGAGACGTCGTCACCTCAACACAATAAAGTTAAACAGAGTTTAGTTTGTGTGTGTGTGTGTGTGTGTGTGTGTGTGTGTGTGTGTGTGTGTGCGTGTGTGTATGAAAACAGTTTTGGGTACTCTGAACAATCCACAGACCTGTCCACAGCAAAGTCTGTAGATTATCCAAAGTAACAGAGACAATGTTTCTGGTTAGACACATACATCTATAGTTTAAATATAAGTTTTCAAAGTTTTAAGCAGTATAAACAATATTTCATTCACTTGCATTGTGTTGGGATGGCAGCAGACTTTTCCAGGATTAACATCTCAAAATTTAGATACATAAAACTGTAACTGTTTGCATGGTTAAAAAAGGAGCAAGTCAGAAAATAAGACCTTACATTTAAAGAGTCAGTTCACTCAAAATACTAAAAACATATTTTGCATTTATTTTGCAGTCAACACAGTAAATAAGATATAAAAGTGTAACATGTCTAAAATCTCATGGAGCTGAGGTTTGATGTTGATCCACTTCTATACAATGTTTGAATAACATGCTGCCCCAGAAACATGAACATACAATGTATAGTACAATAGTTTAAAGGCTCCACTAGATGTGGTTATGTTAGTGGGAGACTGTGTTGTAAACTCACACACTGAAGGAGCAGGATGATGCTCAAATCCTTTTAATGCACAGGAAGAGCTGTCTGCACGAGAAAAGTTCCTTTCATAAGTAGAAGATGTTTGACCCTGAATTTTCTGTCCATTCTTGTACCAGATGAAGGAAGAACGATCAGGTAGACGACAGCTGCTGCGACACTTAAGCTGTGCCTGGGCATAATACTGATTGATTGTTGGTCTAATCACCTGCACTTGTAGATTTGGCTCTGTGAGGAAAAAAAGAGACACATCATTTGTACATCACAGATAATGAAAACAAAGGCAGATAGTTAAAAAGACAATTCATATAAGTTACCAACTAAACTGGATCATTTAATGAAGACCTAGAATAAATTAGTACACAAAGTGTTGAAAACCAGTCAATGGAAACTGAAATTAAATTAAAATGAATCTACAATAGTTCAACCAGTCGCCCCATTCATTTGTAATTGACTTGTTTAAATGTACTGTGTCAGTGTTTGTGTTCATCAGTACCTGTGAAAGTCAGAGTTGTTCCAGGTAAACTACTCCTCCATTCAAAGCTTTGTGTTTTGAATGTGAAGTGATACTGGGCTGAATCGCTCTCTCTCAGGTCAGAGATTCTCAGAGTGGAGCGTCCGCTCTCTGTTTTAAGGAGCTGAACACGACCTGCATACTGGGAGTCTTTACTAAGGTCCTCAGGCTGTGAGGGATTCTGCCACTGATGACTACGATCAGGACTGAACCAGAATGATGATGTGATAGATCCATAGTATTTGCTGTATGTGCAGGAAATGTCCACTGATGAGCCTCTGGAGGCACAGATGCTTCTGTCAGTGTAAATCACTCTGTTGCAGTATTGACCACGGACACCTGAAAGATAAAATTAATTTAAAACAACACTATTATTAAAGTGCTATTGTACCTATTGTTATAATGACAATCCTATAATAAGACATTTTCTCTCTTGTTTGTGGTGTCTATCCATGAAGATATCTGTGGTTTAATATTTCAGGTTTTAAGACGACGTCACTTCAACACAATAAAGTTAAACAGAGTTTAGTTTCTACATAAAAATAATGTTTGAAAAAAACAGAAAACAGTTTTAGTTACTCTGAATAATCCACAGACCTATCTGTCAACAGTTTCCATTAGAACTACTTTCTACTCAAGAGTGCATGAAAAATGTCCACAGCAAAGTCTGTAGATTATCCAAAGTAACAGAGACAATGTTTCTGGTTAGACACATACATCTATAGTTTAAATATAAGTTTTCAAAGTTTTAAGTAGTATAAACAATATTTCATTCACTTTCATTGTGTTGGGATGGCAGCAGACTTTTCCAGGATTGACATCTCAAAAGTTAGACACATGAAACTGTAACTATTTGCATGATAACAAAAAAGAGTCAGGAAATGTTTTTTTTTTGTATTTTGTGTGAACTGACTATTTAAATGTAAACTCTTATTTTACATTTATTTATAATCAACACAGTAAATAAGATATAAAAGTGTAACATTTCTAAAATCTCATGGAGCTGTGGTTTGATGTTGATCCACTTCTATACAATGTTTGAATAACATGCTGCCCCAGAAACATGAACATACAATGTATAGTACAATAGTTTAAAGACTCCACTAGATGTGGTTATGTTAGTGGGAGACTGTGTTGTAAACTCACACACTGAAGGAGCAGGATGATGCTCAAATCCTTTTAATGCACAGGAAGAGCTGTCTGCAGGAGAAAAGTTCCCTTCATAAGTAGAAGATGTTTGATCCTGAATTTTCTGTCCATTCTTGTACCAGATGAAGGAAGAACCATCAGGTAGACGACAGCTGCTGTGACACTTCAGCTCTGCTGAGGAAGGATTGATTGTTGATGGGATCACCTGAACCTGGAGATCTGGATATGTGAAGAAAGAACAGAAATATAATTTATGTTCATACAAACACAAACATTCACAGTAACATTTCATGATATTAATAATTTGAAATTAAGTTATATCTTCCAATGAAAATATTACCTGTAACAGTCAAAGTGACTCCAGGTGAAGCAGTATATTTCTCTCCTTGGTTTGTTGTGAACCTGAACTTGTACTCAGCTGAGTCTCTCTCTCTCAGGTCTGTGATTCTCAGAGTGCAGTCGTTCTTATCACAGTGATACTGCACACGACCTGCGTACTCTGAGTGTGTTCTCAGATCCACAGCTTCATTATTACTCCATTTAATATACCAGAATGTTTTATCAACTGCAGTATCAACATTATTTATCCTGGATGGGTATCTGTAGGTGCAGTGTATGTCCACTGTTGATTCTTTCAAGGCACAGATCTTAGTAGAAGTGTAAGTCACTCCCCAGTCATTCTGACCCTGAACCACTGTAACACAGAGCACATCAGAAACCACAATCAGATTTATAACAAGTTAAGAATCAGTGAATAAGACAAAGTGGATCATGGCACCAATATGATTTTATCTGCTGTTGTCATTTAAAGCTCCTCATCGTGCATCAATCTAACTAGAACTGAACTGGAATACAGTATTTTATCAGTTTATTATCATATTTTATCATTTGTTACTGCTTAGTGTTTCAGCTTTAGTCCATTCATTCTGCACGTTTGTAATGTTGTTTTCCTTGTTTGTTGTTTAGAAGAAGCTAAAACTGAACACCTGAAATGTGCCTATTAAACATCTTATATTCACCATTGACATAATTTCCCCTCATATTAATTTCAAACACTTTATAATTCCCGTCTTGAATGAAGCCAAGAAGATTGATGGATATCTTCATCAATTTGACAAAATACTACAACACAACACATTACATACAACTAAAGTGTTTCCAGAGGACACTTAAGAGTGATGAACACGTCAATATCTTACCTTACTACGGTAGGAAAGAGGAGACATTTGTGTTTTAACAACTTTTCGATAATGAGTTATTGATGTTTTGTCTATTTGCATGTATTATTTCAAGGTGTAACAGGTTCGATCTTGTCGGCCACTGTAGCTTTATATCACTGAGACAGAGCATGGTACAGTCTGAAGGTGCAGTGAAGGAACAACAATATATTGAAGCTGTGAACATTAATGTGGTTTGACTGAACAGGATTAGAAGAAGAAACTGAATCATTAGAGAGTCTGTGCTTGTAGTTAGTTTCCTGTCTGTTTGCTCTTTGGTCAAGTTGCTGCTCAGCTAAGTGTGAAAACCACAAAGAAATGTAGAACATGAAAGCATATAAGATAAAAATAGGTGTCACTAAGTTTTCACAGAAAGGGGAAACTGTTGTGGTTGTAACAGCTAAAACAGTCGTCCAGCTCTACAGTACAACGTGCAGAAATCACCAAACTGATTAAAAACATCATGATAAGATGAAATTCTCAGTGCATTGCTGTACCATCATAGAACTATGAATATATTCATATGCATGAATAAAAATATATGATTCTTACAATCTATGGAGGGAGGGAGGACAAACCATATCAGCCAGGCCCCACCCCCACCACTCATGACGCAGACACAGCTCAACATCTTATTACAGTGTTTTTACCATTTTGACTTCATTCAAACCTAGAAAAGTGCTGATCTGGGATGTTTTTGACTTTCTTAAAATGACTTCATGCTATTATGAATAAATGTGCTAAATATTCTACAATGTAAATGTAGATGTACAGTACCTGACACAGAGAGAAGGAAGACAACAAATCCACTCGCTGCTGCTGTTAAACTCATAGCTGCTCCTCTCATCTCTCTGTGAGGCTTCAGAGACAATAAAATACATCAAATAATGTAAACAACATGTAATAATCATATCAGTAAACTGTTCTACTTACAACAGAGAAGGATGTTGTCTGTTAAGATGCTCGTCGTCTGTGATCTGTGAGCAGAAGTCAGATACCAGGGTGTTAAATGAAGTTATTTCCTTCCTGTGTGTTACTGTTATGAATATGTAGGAGGAGCCAAATGACAGTAAACTATGAAATTAAAAACACCTTTTACTGTTTTCCAAAGACTTAATATAATCTATGTTAGAAAGAATAAGAGATCAGTGTTCTGGCCTGTTAGTAATTTAAAGAGAGAAGATGAATAACAAGATTTTTATTATCTTAATCTTTAAGCGTGGGAACAGTTTAGTGTCTAAAAATAAAATGACGTATGTGACAGTTGGTTTGATGCAACTCTTCACACTTTTAGTGCATGTTGAGACACTGAATACACCAACATGAGAACAATGACACAGTTTAACTGAACAGGACAAAAGGCTGAATATTGAGGGTAGAGATGAAAAACATTTTCTTAGTTCTATCAGATAGATTGAGCCTTTAAAGGTATAGTAAGCAATAATATTCTGATACACTTTTTGTCAAAATCATTGAATCTCTCCTCACTATCCGCAAGCTGTCCAGCCAATCAGAGACAAGGAACGTTCATGCTGGTTCACGGGTCAGATGGAGGGAGGAGGTCAGGTAATGGAGGTAATGGAGGCAGTCAGAGATAGAAACAGTGAATCTGTTACGGGCATTGTGGAGAAGGAGAGGTGACCCAGAAACATCCTGAGAGGAGAAGTTTAGAAGAACAAAAATATAAAAAGAAGCACTTTGACCACCAGACAAAGACTTGTGTCACATCGGTGTGGTTTTCTAACCACGGAGGGACCAGTGAGTGAAGGCGGACGCTGCTGTGCTTGTGCCGGACAGGTGAGTAACATCAGCTCTTCAGTGCTTCACATAAACTGTAACGTTACCTACCTGGACATTCAGCTCACTGTCTAGTTAGTCAGGATATGCTGTTGTTGTGATGTTATCTGTAAAGTAGCAGAGTTGAGTACAGCTGTTTGACCACTTTGCATGTTAGCTTCGCAGCCATGAAGACTAAACACAGGCTGACTATCACAGTAAGATAGGAGTGATACACGCGCCAAAATGCTGTTATCCTTCAACTCTGGTCACTCAACCTGAACAGCTAACTCCTGCTAGTTTTTACTCCGTTGTGTTTTGTTACATCAACAGATTGATACACAGATAAATAGATTTACTTTATTGATCCCAAATTTGGAAAATCTTGATTTAGAGCAGCAGGTTATCCAGGCATTGCAGAGGGAAAGAAAACACACAGTAAATCAATGATGTCATCTCCAGAAACCTCCCAGCCTCTCATCCTGTAACCCTGCTCCTCAGACCCGGACCCTGCTCCTCAGACCTAGACCCTGCTCATCTGACCTGGACCCTGCTCCTCAGACCTAGACCCTGCTCATCCGACCTGGACCCTGCTCTGCTCCCAACAGCATTCACACCTCCTTGGCGCGGCTCATAATCCAGCCTGCCCTGTTTTGTCTTCAGTCTTTTCCCAGTTCAACATCCCATTTCTATTCCCCTCAATGTCTTTTCCTTCAGTCGTGCCTCCTCTCCTCTCTGTGTCACACTTACAGTAACTAGCTTCAACTAACAACTGAGTATCGAATTATGTAAGACTTTCTACAATTTACAAATATGTTTGTGTACATTTTTCTTATTTCTAGTGATATCCTGATTCTGCTTTATACTGATATATGTATATATAAAAATAATACATACATTTCCAGGTGATGAAGACAGTAGGTTGAACATCATGCTTGGGTTCCTCATCAGACAGCGTGCAGCAGCTGATGAGACTGCTCAAGGTCCAGGTCCTGAATTCTCCTGAAATTAGAAAATTGTTAACATTTCATTAGTTTTCATAAATCAGATTTTATTATGACCAGATGCAGTTTTCACATTGTATGTAGAGCCAGAGGTAATGCTGTTACACTGATGTAATCTGGCCTTATTTCACAGGATAGGGGTATTTATGGAGGGAATTTATGAAATAATACAAGCAAGCAAAGCAACATACTTACTCAGCTGTAAGTCTGTGAGCCTGCAGCATCTGCTCACCTGTAGCTCTCCTGGTTTCAGGCTCATTGAACTGGTTGAACTCTGACCTCTGACCCCTCCTCCACCAGGAACAGAGCTACACCATGATAGTAATGACACATAAATAACATCTGACAAACTTGGTATGAATATTAATTACTACAGGAGATATATCATCTTATTTCCCTCTAAATAACACTCCACTGTGTGACGTTACGTCCTCCCGTATATCTGCTCTTTTCTCTTCTTACACAATAACAGAATGAAACTAACTGATATTAATAATATAAATAATGTCAGAGTAGGCTGCTGTATGAAGCTTTCTTCCTAGATCTTTTAATACTCTCAATAAACCGCATCGCTAACCTGACATGTATCACTGATGGTAGAGTAGAGGTTAGTTACTCAGTTAACATCATTTATACATAGACTAAGTTACTCCTCCGCTTTGACTTTGGCTTATTTGTTCTCAACACCTTTTTAAATACTGTCAGACTTATTATCAAACTTGCTACTAAAACACATGCTACTTGTACTATCAGCTTCCCAAACTGAAGCTAACTTACAGTACGGGAGCAGACGCTTCAGACTGCCGTTGCCATGACGATGCGCGTCCATGAACTTTGGGGTTGGAGCACGGAGGAGCATGAAGGGAGGGGTAGGTTTTGTTTTTGTTTTCACTCAAATATCAACAACTTTTCTCCTCCTTTTCTCCCACATCATCGCTTACTATACCTTTAAAGCAGACAGTGGAGGGAGACCTCAGTGATGAAGCCTGAATCTGCAACACTGAAGCTTCACCACTAGATGGCAGTGAAACATCAGAGATACTGAATCACAACCCTGAGACAACATTTTACCACCCATCACTGATTGTTCACACACATTTAAAGTTACTTTTAGTACTTTTCACCTCTTATGACTGAGTTGCATCTTAATATGTTTACACTTGACATTAAATTCATTAATCATTACAGTTAGAGGTTCAGTTTCAGAAGCATTGATTGTTCACATTGGTGACCTTGTTGTACAGTAGTTGAACAAACTCTCACAGTCGAGGTGTCCAAGTATGAAAATGATTCAGTCAGTGATCTACAGCTGTCACTAACAAATATGGACTGTTATACTGAAAAGGCTTCATACTCAGTAAACTGCCACATATTCTGCTTCACTGAGTGACCCCAAAGAGTTTAAATGCACTGAAAAGAAGATAAACAGTTAACATGACAATTAAGGTCTTCTTCAATACAAACTGTGTCTGTGCATCTTCATTTTAGCAACATCCCAAATAAAATTCTAAAATAAAAGAGAAAGATAAATAAATCAGCACAAAAGAACAGATTTAAAGAAAAGATTTAAATTTTATTTGTCTTCATATCTGGTAAATACATTCAGATCCTGAAAAATAAACATAAAAACTATTTAAAACTGAAATTTTCTGCACACTGTCGCCCTCTGCAGCAGTGAGAGGGAACTGAAATCATGTTTCCAACTACAGAGATGTTGAGGTAGCTGGCTGTTTATTGTATATCAGCCACTGCAATACCTGGATAATGTGACATTCAGCAAAGTGTGATAGAACTGAGATTATGTTTGATGTGTGAAAATATACAGTAAACTGCACAAGAAGCTAATCAGGATTCCTCAAAAGTGATTAATTACAGTATGTACACATTTAAAATAACAGTGTGCATTGCAGCTCTAATCCTAAATATCTGTAATATAACTAAAAATAAGCTTGCATTAGTTCAGACAGAACACTCAGTAAATTATAAATCAGTTGAGTCACACACACCACCTGATATTCAACTGATCTAAACAATCAATCATGTTTGACACGTGGACATGATTCAGTTCAAGCTGCCATCAGCACATTCTTCTCAAAGCTTCTGCTACATGCTGTTACTGACTGTCTGTGCTGCTCACTTCTACCTGCTGCTGCTGCTGCTGAAAACTGAACATGAAAACGTCCACATGGTCCTCTACAGCCTCTCTCTCTCTCCACTCTCATATTTCACTGTTGTACTACTTTCTGTTTCCATCAGGTGAGTCCAGCCTCTGGTTCAACTGCATCAGAACAAAATCACATGACCTTTAGATGAGGTACATCTCATAACTGTAACTATGAATCTGATGTCAGCCTGTTTTTTACCTTTCAGGAGGCTCCAACCTGACTGGATTTTACTCCAGGTCTTCCTGCTCCTCTGTCTCTGCTGCAGTGACAACCTGCAATTCTGAGACGTCCCCATATACAGGATAAGTGTCCAACTGATAGAGAGAGATGACAATATGAGTCTCAATGAGCCTCATTCATGCAATTTGCATAATTATAGAATTATATACAGTACTGTGCAAAAGAGAGAGGTTCCTGCTTTTGCTCAAGGGTAAGGAGAGGTCTGAATCAGTTTTTAATACTGCATACACATTTCCTGTATCTTTTGGTTGTATTCTAATAAAGAGACTGAGAAATAACTATATGGTCATTATAGCATTGCTAAAACAACATATCTAATGGTGGCCTAAGACTGTGTGTCTTCAGCCCCCGTTATCTGTAAATAGCAGGAAAATCAGTCAAATTCAGTTTTTGCACAGTAATGTATATTTAAAAAAATATATATTTATTAATATTTCAGACTAAATTCTGTTCTGATCTTTAAAATTAAATTACATTTATGATTTCATGTTGATAATAAAATGTATTTTATTGCATTTATAAGCCAAATGTTCATAACTGTATTTTAATGTAAGTTCTGTCAATAAGGTCTCTCTCTCACCTCTATAGTCTCTACAGGTTGTTTCAGTTCAGTGGTAGAGCTCAGAGTTTTCTTCTTCCTGGATTGAATCCAACAAAAATAAGAAATATTTAACAAAATTAAATTCATGGCTTAAAGATTGAAGAAAATAAATGAAGGTAAGTTTTCTTTGTTGTTTTACCTCATCCACAGAATCAAGAGAAACAGAGTAATCAGCATAAGGACCGCCAGAATCAACCTGATGATGTTTAATATAAATCCAGATTTCCCTAAAAATTTAGACCAACAGAAATGAGATAAACCTCTTCAATAAGTGTGTGTGTGTGTGTGTGTGAGACTTACCTTTCACAACAGTCAGATGTAAGGTGGAGTTATGACGTCCTCTTCTGTTCTGGGCTTCACAGGAATAATTCCCACTGTGTTCAGGTCTGACATCAGTGATGGTGAAGATCTGTCCTGATGCTTTTGGTGAGACTTCATTCTCCTTGTACCAGGTGTAATTAACTGCTGGGTTAGCATCACTGCTACAGGTCAGAGTCACTGAACTGCCCTCAATGATTTCACCAGATGGACTCACTGACACAGAGGGAAGCTTTGGAGCATCTGGAGGAGAAAACATAGTTGGTCAACAGTGGAATAACTGACACAATGTAAGAAGCAAATGTTTGACACAAAGTGAGGAGTGAAAGTTGATTCCCTCGTTGCTGCTCATATTAAAATCAACTGTCTGTTACCTTGGAAACATTTTGACATTGTGTTAGTGACATAGTTAGGTAAACTCACACACTGAAGGAGAGGGGTAATCCTCATGTCCTTTCAAAGCACAGGAGATGTTGTCACCAGGATTAAACTGCCCTGAATAAAGAGAAGTTTCCTCCTTCATCATTTTCTGTCCGTTCTTGAACCAGACGTAAGAAATACGACCTGCTGGACTGCAGCTGCTGAGACATTTCAGCTCTGCCTTCATATGAGACTGATGGACTGTTATTGTGATCACCTGCACCTGGAGAGCTGCATATGTGAGGAAGGATCCAAAATGTCATTTGTTACCAGTAAAATACACAAACACACAGTCAAAATAACCTTTGTAGTTCTGCTGGGTGAAATAATTTGTGATCATCAATCAAAAGTGTAAATGGAGGAAAGTACTCAATATAATCAAATCGGTTTTATGTGAAACTCTTCAACAATAACTATTCACCACTTTCACTCATCATCAGTTTGTGTTCATCAGTACCTGTGACAGTCAGAGTTGTTCCAGGTAAACTACTCCTCCATTCAAAGATTCTTATTTTGAATTTGAAGTGATACTGGGCTGAATCGCTCTCTCTCAAGTCAGAGATTCTCAGAGTGGAGCGTCCTCTCTCTGTTTTAAGGATCTGAACACGACCTGCATACTGGGAGTCTTTACTAAGGTCCTCAGGCTGTGAGGGATTCTGCCACTGATGACTACGATCAGGACTGAACCAGAATGATGACGTGATAGATTTATAACTGCTGTATGTGCAGGAAATGTCCACTGATGAGCCTCTGGAGGCACAGATGCTTCTGTCAGTGTAAATCACTTTGTTGCAGGATTGACCATGGACACCTGAAAGATACAATTAATTTAAAACAACGTTATTATTAAAGTACTATTGTAACTATTGTTATAATAATAATCATATATAAAGCTCAACAGTGAGACTTGTTTTATCACATGCTTTATTCTGGTTCACATTAATCACAAAAACACATTTTGTCTCTTGTTTGTGGTGTTTATGCATGAAGATATCTGTGGCTTCATTTTTCTAGTTTTTAGTTAATGTGTGTGTGTGTGTGTGTGTGTGTGTGTGTGTGTGTGTGTGTGTGTGTGTGTATGAAAACAGTGTTGGTTACTCTGAATGTCCACAGCAAAGTCTGTAGATGATCCAAAGTAACAAAGACAATGTTTCTGGTTAGACACATACATCTATAGTTTAAATATAAGTTATCAAAGCTTTAAGCAGTATAAACAATATTCCGTTCACTTTCATTGTGTTGGGATGGCAGCAGACTTTTCCAGGATTGACATCTCAAAATGTAGATACATAAAACTGAAACTATTTGTATGGATAAAAAAGGAGCAAATCAGAAAATATGTTTTTAGTATTTTGAGTGAACTGACTCTTTAAATGTAAACTCTTATTTTACATTTATTTATAATCAACACAGTAAATAAGATATAAAAGTGCAACATGTCTAAAATCTCATGGAGCTGTGGTTTGATGTTGATCCACTTCTATACAATGTTTGAATAACATGCTGCCCCAGAAACATGAACATACAATGTATAGTACAATAGTTTAAAGGCTCCACTAGATGTGGTTATGTTAGTGGGAGACTGTGTTGTAAACTCACACACTGAAGGAGCAGGATGATGCTCAAATCCTTTTAATGCACAGGAAGAGCTGTCTGCACGAGAAAAGTCCGCTTTATAAGTAGAAGATGTTTGATCCTGAATTTTCTGTCCATTCTTGAACCAGATGAAGGAAGAACGATCAGGTAGACGACAGCTGCTGTGACACTTCAGCTCTGCACAGGTATAAGACTGATAGACTCTTGATCTAATCACCTGCACTTGTAGATTTGGCTCTGTGAGGAAAAAAAGAGACACATCATTTGTACATCACAGATAATGAACACAAAGGCAGAAAGTTAAAATGACAATTCATATAAGTGACCAACTAAACTGGTGGATCATTTGATATCAAATAAAATGAATCTCTATTAATTCAGCCAGTAGTCCCATTCATTTGTAATCAGCTTGTTTAAATGTACTGTGTTAGTGTTTGTGTTCATCAGTACCTGTGACAGTCACAGTTGTTCCAGGTAAACTACTCCTCCATTCAAAGCTCCTTGTTTTGAATGTGAAGTGATACTGGGCTGAATCGCTCTCTCTCAGGTCAGAGATTCTCAGAGTGGAGCGTCCTCTCTCTGTTTTAAGGAGCTGAACACGACCTGCATACTGGGAGTCTTTACTAAGGTCCTCAGGCTGTGAGTGATTCTGCCACTGATGATTACGATCAGGACTGAACCAGAATGATGACGTGATAGATTCATAACTGCTGTATGTGCAGGAAATGTCCACTGATGAGCCTCTGAAGGCGCAGATGCTTCTGTCAGTGTAAATCACTCTGTTGCAGGATTGACCACGGACACCTGAAAGATAAAATTAATTTAGAAACATCACTATTATTGAATTAATTTTGTAACTATTGTTATAATAATAATCCTATAAAATGCTCAACACAATATCGTTAAACAGAGTTTATTGTGTGCGTGTGTGTGTGAAAACAACAGTTTCCATTGGAACTACTTTCTACTCAAGAAGTATTAAAAAATGTCCACAGCAAAGTCTGTAGATTATCCAAAGTAACAGAGACAATGTTTCTGGTTAGACACATACATCTATAGTTTAAATATAAGCTTTCAAAGTTTTAAGCAGTATAAACAATATTCCATTCACTTTCATTGTGTTGGGATGGCAGCAGACTTTTTCAGGATTGACATCTCAAAATCTGAACACATGAAACTGTAACTATTTGTATGGATAAAAAAGGAGCAAATCCGAAAATATGTTTTTAGTATTTTGAGTGAACTGACTCTTTAAATGTAAACTCTTATTTTACATTTATTTTGCAGTCGACAGTAAATAAGATATAAAAGTGTAACATGTCTAAAATCTCATGGAGCTGTGGTTTGATGTTGATCCACTTCTATACATGTTTGAATAACATGCTGCCCCAGAAACATGAACATACAATGTATAGTACAATAGTTTAAAGGCTCCACTAGATGTGGTTATGTTAGTGGGAGACTGTGATGTAAACTCACACACTGAAGGAGCAGGATGATGCTCAAATCCTTTTAATGCACAGGAATAGCTGTCTGCAGGATAAGCGTATCCTTCATAAGTAGAAGATGTTTGATCCTGAATATTCTGTCCATTCTTGTACCAGATGAAGGAAGAACGATCAGGTAGGCGACAGCTGCTGTGACACTTCAGCTCTTCCCAGGTATAATCTGTGTCGTATGTTGATGGGATCACCTTCACCTGGAGATCTGGATCTGTGAAGAAAGAACAGAAATGTAATTTATGTTCATATACACACAAACATTCACAGTAACATTTCATGATATTAATCATTTGAAATTCAGTTATATCTCCCAATGAAAATGTTACCTGTGACAGTCAAAGTGACTCCAGGTGAACCAGTAAAGTGTCCTCCTGGTTGGTTTGTTGTGAACCTGAACTTGTACTCAGCTGAGTCTCTCTCTCTCAGGTCTGTGATTCTCAGGGTGCAGTCGTTCTTATCACAGTGATACTGCACACGACCTGCATAATCTGAGTCTGTTCTCAGATCCACAGGTTCTTTATTACTCAGTTTAGTAAACCAGAATGTTTTATCAACTGTAGTAGTAACATTATTTATCCTGGATGGGTATCTGTAGGTGCAGTTTATGTCCACTGTTGATCCTTTTAAGGCACAGATGTGAGTAGAAGTGTAAGTCACTCCCCAGCCATCCTGACCCTGTACCACTGTAACACAGAGCACATCAGAAACCACAATCAGATTTATAACAAGTTAAGAATCAGTGAATAAGACAAAGTGGATCATGGCACCAATATCATTTTATCTTCAGTCGTTGACTTTTAAAACTCCACATTGTGCATCAATCTAACTAGAACTGAACTAGAATAAAGTATTTTATCAGTTGATTATCATATTTTATCATTTGGTACTGCTGAGAGTTTTAGCTTTAGTCCATTCATTCTGCACGTTTGTAATGTTGTTTTCCTTGTTTGTTGTTTAGAAGAAGCTAAAACTGAACACCTGAAGTGTGTCTATTAAACATCTTGAATGAAGACAATGTGAACACGAAATACATATTTATGAAGATTGATGGAAAAAATATCTTCACCAATTTAACAAAATACTACATCACAACATATAACTGCTATGTTTCCAGATGACACTTAAGAGTGATGAACATGTCAATAACTAATATGTGAAAACTTGTTAAAACACAAATGTCTCCTCTGTCCTACCGTAGTAAGGTAGACAACGTGTTACAACATTATTTTGACCTAACGAGCTGTCCTTCGAGCTGGACTAATAACATTGTTCTCTATGTACAGCTGGCTGTGAGACGAGTGCGCAGGGACCGTCTAGAAAGAAGAGAAATACTTCAAACTATATTTAATAGTTTTAACTTTTACATCTTGCAGTGTGATATAAATAATTTGACAAACCAATCGTCTGCTGTTGGTTATATTACACTTAGTTTGAATAAAATCGTTAGAGGTTATTAAATATAGTTTAAGTATTTCTCTTCGGTGTTGCACTTTCTAGACGCCCCCTCTCACTGTCAGCTGTAGCTCTGTTTGCTCTTTGGTCAAGTTGCTGCTCAGCTAAGTGTGAAAACGAGAAAGACATGCAGAACATGATGTGTGAGAAACGCCTGAAAGCATCTAAAAGACAATAGGTGTCAATTAGGTTTCACAAAAAGGGGAAACAGTCATAGTTGTAACAGCTAAAACATTTGTCCAGCTCTACAGTACAGAGTGCAGAAATCACCAAAACATTAAAAACATCAGGATAAGATGAAATTCTCAGTGCATTGCTGTACCATCATAGAACTATGAATATATTCATATGCATGAATAAAAATATATGATTCTTACAATCTATGGAGGGAGGGAGGACAAACCATATCAGCCAGGCCCCACCCCCACCACTCATGACGCAGACACAGCTCAACATCTTATTACAGTGTTTTTACCATTTTGACTTCATTCAAACCTAGAAAAGTGCTGATCTGAGATGTTTTTGACTTTCTTAAAATGACTTCATGCTGCTCTGATTTAGTGTGCTAAATGTCCTACAATGTAAATGTAGACATACAGTACCTGACACAGAGAGAAGGAAGACAACAAATCCACTCGCTGCTGCTGTTAAACTCATAGCTGCTCCTCTCAGCTTTCTGTGAGGCTTCAGAGACAATAAAATACATCAAATAATGTAAACAACATGTAATAATCATATCAGTAAACTGTTCTACTTACAGCAGAGAAGGGTGTTGTCTGTTAAGATGCTCGTCGTCTGTGATCTGTGAGCAGAAGTCAGATATCAGGGTGTTAAATGAAGTCATTTCCTTCCTGTTTGTTACTCTTATGAATATGTAGGAGGAGCCAAATGACAGTAAACCATGAAGATAAAAACACCTTTTACTGTTTTCCAAAGACTTAATATAATCTATGTTAACTGAAAAGGACAAAAGGCTGAATATTGAGGGTAGAGATTAAAGATATTTTCTAAGTTCTGTCAGATAGATTGTATACTGAGATGTTATTTATTTAAATAGAAAAACATTAAAAGTGACATAAATACCTCATTAAAAAAACACCAAACTCTCACAATGTGACAGCTAAATGAATCCAAAACTATCTGCAGGGCTAGACACCACAGGAAGTCAGTGATGAAATATGTGTTTTGTTATTTAGGTGAACTGAGCCTTTAAAGGTATAGTAAGCGATAATAATCCAATACACTTTTTGTCAAAATCATTGAATCTCTCCTCACTATCCGCAAGCTGTCCATCTAATCAGAGACAAGGAGCGTTCATGCTGGTTCACGGGTCAGATGGAGGGAGGAGGTCAGGTAATGGAGGCAGTCACAGATAGAAACAGTGAATCTGTTACGGGCATTGTGGAGAAGGAGAGGTGATCCGGAAACATCCAGAGAGGAGAAGCTTAGAAGAACAAAAAATATAAAAAGAAGCACTTTGACCAGACAAAGACTTGTGTCACATCGGTGTGGTTTTCTAACCGCAGAGGGACCAGCGAGTGAAGGTGGACACTGCTGTGCTTGTGCCGGACAGGTGAGTAACATCAGCTCTTCAGTGCTTCACATAAACTGTAACGTTACCTACCTGGACATTCAGCTCACTGTCTAGTTAGTCAGGATATGCTGTTGTTGTGATGTTAGCTGTAAAGTAGCAGAGTTGAGTACAGCTGTTTGACCGCTTTGCATGTTAGCTTCGCAGCCATGAAGACTAAACACAGGCTGGCTATCACAGTAAGATAGGAGTGATACACGCGCCAAAATGCTGTTATCCTTCAACTCTGGTCACTCAACCTGAACAGCTAACTCCTGCTAGTTTTTACTCCGTTGTGTTTTGTTACATCAACAGATTGATACACAGATAAATAGATTTACTTCATTGATCTCAAATTTGGAAAATCTTGATTGAGAGCAGCAGGTTATCCAGGCATTGCAGAGGGAAAGAAAACACACAGTAAATCAATGATGTCAGCTCAAGAAACCTCCCAGCCTCTCATCCTGTAGCCCTGCTCCTCAGACCTGGACCCTGCTCATCAGACCTGAACCCTGCTCATCAGACCTGGAGCCTGCTCATCAGACCTGGACCCTGCTCATCAGACCTGGAGCCTGCTCATCAGACCTGGACCCTGCTCCTCAGACCTGAACCCTGCTCTGCTCCCAACAGCATTCACACCTGCTTGGCCCGGCTCATAATCCAGCCTGCCCTGTTTTATCTTCAGCCTTTTCCCAGCTCAACATCCCATTTCTATTCCCCTCAATAAATGTCTTTTCCTTCAGTCATGCCTCCTCTCCTCTCTGTGTAACACTTACAGTAACTAGCTTCAACTAACAACTGAGTATCGAATTATGTAAGACTTTCTACAATTTACAAATATGTTTGTGTACATTTTTCTTATTTCTAGTGATATCCTGATTCTGCTTTATACTGATATATGTATATATATATAAATAAAACATACATTTCTAGGTGCTGAAGACAGTAGATTGAACATCATGCTTGGGTTCCTCATCAGACAGCGTGCAGCAGATGAGACTGCTCAAGGTCCAGGTCCTGAATTCTCCTGAAATGAAAAAAATGTTAACATTTAATTAGTGGTCAGATGCAATTTTCACATTATAGAGCTAGTGTCAGTTCAGAGCTAATGCTGTTACACGGATGTAATCTGGCCTTATTTCACAGGATAGGGGTATTTATGGAGGGAATTTATGAAATAATACAAGAAAGCAAAGCAACATACTTACTCAGCTGTAAGTCTGTGAGCCTGCAGTGTCTGCTCACCTGTAGCTCTCCGGGTTTCAGGCTCATTGAACTGGTTGAACTCTGACCTCTGACCCCTCCTCTGCCAGGAACAGAGCTACACCATGATAGTAATGATACATAAATAACATCAGACAAACTTGGTATAATTGTTATTTACGACAGGAGACATATACCACGTTATTTCCCTCTAAATAACACTCCACTGGGTGACGTTACTCCTCCCGTCTATCTGCTCTTTTCTCTTCTTACACAATAACAGGATGAAACTAACTGATATTAATAATATAAATAATGTCAGAGTAGGCTGCTGTATGAAGCTTTCTTCCTAGATCTTTTAATACTCTCAATAAACCGCATCGCTAACCTGACATGTATCACTGATGGTAGAGTAGAGGTTAGTTACTCAGTTAACATCATTTATACATAGAAGTTACTCCTCCGCTTTGACTGTGGCTTATTTGCTCTCAACATCTTTTTAAATACTGTCAGACTTATTATCAAACTTGTTACTAAAACACATGCTACCTGTACTATCAGCTTCCCAAACTGAAGCTAACCAGACGCGGCCGTTGCCATGACGATGCGCGTCCATGAACTTTGAGGTTAGAGCACGGAGGAGAATGAAGGGAGGGGTAGGTTTTAATTTGGTTTTCACTCAAATATCAACAACTTTTCTCCTCCTTTTCTCCCACATTATCGCTTACTATACCTTTAAAGCAGACAGTGGAGGGAGACCTCAGTGATGAAGCCTGAATCTGCAACACCAAAGCTTCACCACTAGATGGCAGTGAAACATCAGATACTGAATCACAACCCCGAGACATTTTACCATCCATCACTGATTGTTTACACACATTTAAATTCACTTTCAGTACTTTTCACTTCTTATGATTGAGTTGCATCTTAATATGTTTACACTTGACATTATATTCATTAATCATTACAGTTAGTGGTTCAGTTTCAGAAGCATTGATTGTTCACATTGGTGACCTTGTTGTACAGTAGTTGAACAAACTCTCACAGTCGAGGTGTCTAAGTATGAGAATGATTCAGTCAGTGATCTACAGCTGTCACTAACAAGTATGGACTGTTATACTGAAAAGGCTTCATACTCAGTAAACTGCCACATATTCTGCTTCACTGAGTGACCCCAAAGAGTTTAAATGCACTGAAAAGAAGATAAACAGCTAAAATAACAATTTAGATCTTCTTCAATAAAAACTGTGTCTGTGCATCTTCATTTTAGCAACATCCCAAATAAAATCCTGAAATAAAAGGGAAAGTGAGAAATAAATCAGCACAAAAGAACAGATTTAAAGAAAATATTTAAATTTTATTTGTCTTCATATCTGGTAAATACATTCAGATTCTGAAAAATAAACATACAAACTATTTAAAGCTGAAACTTTCTGCACACTGTCGCCCTCTGCAGCAGTGAGAGGGAACTGAAATCATGTTTCCAACTACAGAGATGTTGTGTAAGCTGGCTGTTTATTGTATATCAGCCACTGCAATACCTGGATAATGTGACATTCAGCAAAGTGTGATAGAACTGAGATTATGTTTGATGTGTGAAAATATACAGTAAATTCCACAAGAAGCCAATCAGGGTTCCTCAAAAGTGATTAATTACAGTATGTACACATTTAAAATAACAGTTTGCATTGCAGCTCTAATCCTAAATATCTGTAATATAACTAAAAATAAGCTTGCATTAGTTCAGACAGAACACTCAGTAAATTATAAATCAGTTGAGTCACACACACCACCTGATATTCAACTGATCTAAACAATCAATCATGTTTGACACGTGGACATGATTCAGTTCAAGCTGCCATCAGCACATTCTTCTCAAAGCTTCTGCTACATGCTGTTACTGACTGTCTGTGCTGCTCACTTCTACCTGCTGCTGCTGCTGCTGAAAACTGAACATGAAAACGTCCACATGGTCCTCTACAGCCTCTCTCTCTCTCCACTCTCATATTTCACTGTTGTACTACTTTCTGTTTCCATCAGGTGAGTCCAGCCTCTGGTTCAACTGCATCAGAACAAAATCACATGACATTTAGATGAGGTACATCTAATAACTGTAACTATGAATCTAATGTCAGCCTGTTTTTTACCTTTCAGAAGGCTCCTACCTGACTGGATTTTACTCCAGGTCTTCCTGCTCCTCTGTGTCTTCTGTCTGTGCAGCAGTGACAGCCTGCAAGTCTGAGATGTCCTCATATACAGGATAAGTGTCCAACTGATGGAGAGAGACGACAATATGAGTCTCAATGAGCCTCATTCATGCAATTTTAACAATTATATAATTTTTAAAAATATTTTACTTTTTCACAGGTTTCTACTCTTCTTCTTTCAATTCAATTTATGATTTAATGTTGATAATAAAATGTATTTTATTGCATTTATAAGCCAAATGTTCATAACTGTATTTTAATGTAAGTTCTGTCAATAAGGTCTCTCTCACCTCTATATTCTCTACAGGTTGTTTCAGTTCAGTGGTGGAGCTCAGAGTTTTCTTCTTCCTGGATTAAATCCAACAAAAAGAAGAAATGTTTTACAAAATTTAATTTGTGGCTTAAAGACTTTGAACACTTTTTAAGAAGATAAATGAAAGGATGTTTTCTTTATTGTTTTACCTCATCCACAGAATCAAGAGAAGCAGAGGAATCAGTATCAGGAACACCACCATCAACCTGATGATGTTTAATATAAATCCAGATTTCCCTAAAAATTGAGACCAACAGAAAGAAGATAAACCTCTTCATTAGGTGATAACCTCCTCTGTATACGTGTGTGTGTGTGTGTGTGTGAGAGAGAGAGAGAGAGAGTCAGTGAGTATAACTTACCATTATGATGAGCAGGCAGAGCTGAAGAAAGCAGACATGATCAGATTAATCTTAACCACTTTTTTAAACAAGGTTGAGTAGATTGACAGTTGTATGTAGCTTTTTAAAAAATCTGTTTCACTCACATTTCACATGGATACATTTTGAAATTGTGTTAGTGACATAGTTAGGTAAACTCACACACTGAAGAAGAGCGGTAATCCTCGTGTCCTTTCAAAGCACAGGAGATGTTGTCACCAGGATTAAACTGCCCTGAATAAAGAGAAGTTTCCTCCTTCATCATTTTCTGTCCGTTCTTGAACCAGACGTAAGAAATATGACCTGCTGGACTGCAGCTGCTGAGACATTTCAGCTCTGCCTCCATATGAGACTGATGGACTGTTATTGTGGTCACCTGCACCTGGAGAGCTGCATATGTGAAGAAGGACCCAAAATGTCATTTGTTATCAGTAAAATACACAAACATACAGTCAAAATAACCTTTGTGGTTCTGCTGGGTGAAATAATTTGTGATCATCAATCAAAAGTGGAAATGTAGGAAAGTACTCAATATAATCAAATCAGTTTTATGTGAAACTGTTCAACAATAACTATTCACCACTTTCACTCATCATCAGTTTGTGTTCATCAGTACCTGTGACAGTTAGAGTTGTTCCAGGTAAACTACTCCTCCATTCAAAGCTTTGTGTTTTGAATGTGAAGTGATACTGGGCTGAATCGCTCTCTCTCAGGTCAGAGATTCTCAGAGTGGAGCGTCCTCTCTCTGTTTCGAGGAGCTGAACACGACCTGCATACTGGGAGTCTTTACTAAGGTCCTCAGGCTGTGAGGGATTCTGCCACTGACGACTACGATCAGGACTGAACCAGAATGATGATGTGATAGATCCATAGTATTTGCTGTATGTGCAGGAAATGTCCACTGATGAGCCTCTGGAGGCACAGATGCTTCTGTCAGTGTAAATCACTCTGATGCAGGATTGACCAAAGACACCTGAAAGATAAAATTAATTTAAAACATGCTTAGTTCCGGTTCACCAAATCACAAAAACACATTTTTGTCTTGTTTGTGGTGTCTGCATAAAATCATGTTTACAAAAACCCAACAGAAAACAGTTTTGGTTACTGGATTGACCATAGACACCTGAAAGATAAATTGATTTTATTAAAGTACTATTGTACTTATTCTTATAATAATAATCTTATAAAAAGCTCAACAGGATATCTTGTTCATCACATGCTTAATTATGGTTCATCCAAATCACAAAAACAAATGTTCTCTCTTGTTTGTGGTGTCTATCCATGAAGATAACTGTGGTTTCATTTTTCAGGTTTTGAGACGTTGTCACCTCAACACAATAAAGTTTAGTTTACATAAAATCATGTTTGAAAAAAAAAACCCAACAGAAAACTGTTTTGGTTACTCTGAATAATCCACAGACCTATCTATCAACAGTTTCCATTGGAACTACTTTCTACTCAAGAAGTATTAAAAAATGTCCACATCAAAGTCTGTAGATTATCCAAAGTAACAGAGACAATGTTTCTGGTTAGACACATACATCTATAGTTTAAATATAAGTTTTCAAAGTTTTAAGCAGTATAAACAATATTTCATTCACTTTCATTGTGTTGGGATGGCAGCAGACTTTTCCAGGATTTAAATCTTACAATTTAGGCCCATAAAACTGTAATTATTTGCATGGTTAAAGGAGCAAGTCAGAAAATGTATATTTTGAGTGAAATGACTCTTTAAATGTAAACTCTTATTTTACATTTATTTATAATCAACACAGTCAATAAGGTATAAAAGTGCAACATGTCTAAAATCTCATGGAGCTGTGGTTTGATGTTGATCCACTTCTGTACAATGTTTGAATAACATGTTGCCCCAGAAACATGAACATACAATGTATAGTACAATAGTTAAAAGGCTCCACTAGATGTGGTTATGTTAGTGGGAGACTGTGTTGTAAACTCACACACTGAAGGAGCAGGATGATGCTCAAATCCTTTTAATGCACAGGAATAGCTGTCTGCCGGATAAAAGTTTCCTTCATAAGTAGAAGATGTTTCATCCTGCATTTTCTGTCCATTCTTGTACCAGATGAAGGAAGAACTATCAGGTAGACGACAGCTGCTGTGACACTTCAGCTCTGCCCAGGTAAAAGCTAAGTAGTATCTTGATTGGATCACCTTCACCTGGAGATCTGGATCTGTTATGAAAGAACATAAATTTATGTTCATACATGCACCAACATTCACTCACCTCTTCCAATAATATTAGCCATTTGAAACTAAATTATATCTTCCAATGAAAATATTACCTGTGACATTCAAAGTGACTCTAGGTAAACCAGTATATTTCCCTCCTGGTTGGTTTGTTGTGAACCTGAACTTGTACTCAGCTGAGTCTCTCTCTCTCAGGTCTGTGATTCTCAGAGTGCAGTCGTTCTTATCACAGTGATACTGCACACGACCTGCGTACTCTGAGTCTGTTCTCAGATCCACAGCGTCATTTAGTTCATTACTCCATTTAAACCAGAATGTTTCATCAACTGTAGTATCAACATTATTTATCCTGGATGGGTAACTGTAGGTGCAGTGTATGTCCACTGTTGATCCTTTTAAGGCACAGATGTGAGTAGAAGTGTAAGTCACTCCCCAGCCATTCTGACCCTGTACCACTGTAACACAGAGCACATCAGAAACCACAATCAGATTTATAACAAGTTAAGAATCAGTGAATAAGACAAAGTGGATCATGGCACCAATATGATTTTATCTGCAGTCGTTGTCATTCAAAGTTCCTCATTGTGCATCAATCTAACGAGAACTGAACTGGAATACAGTATTTTATCAGTTGATCATCATATTTTATCATTTGTTACTGCTGAGTGTTTCAGCTTTAGTCCATTTATTCTGAAAGTTTACACTTTGTTGTAAGTGTTGTTTTGTCTGTTTGTTGTACTTTGGAAAAAGCTAATGGTGAACATCTGAAATGTGTCTCTTATATACAGGAAACCAAGTCTTTCACTTCAAGTTCATTTTCAGCATTTTATATTTCCCATTTTGAACAAAGCCTGGGAGGACACAAGAATAAAGCACAAAGAAACTATTTTACGATCTATCGAAAACTGAACTAAAATACAGTATTTTACCAGTTGATTTCTCTCTCTCTCTCTCTGTCTCTCTCTGTCTCTCTCTCGCTACAGGTTGAGAAGAAGACACTGAAACATAGAGTCTGTGGTTGTGCTTAGTTTCCGCTCTTTTAGTTCTTTGGTCAAGCTGCTGCTCAGTAAATTTGAAAACCACAATGAAATGCAGGTCATGACCTGTGGGAAAGTTTTTAAAGTGGCCAACTTTAAATAGGTGACAATAAGTCTGCAGACTCCAGGGTAAAAAATGCATTGCATCAGTGCATTATTGTACCATCAAAGAGCTATGAATATATTCATATGCATGTATAAAAATATATGATTACTTATAATCTATGGAGGGAAGGAGGACAAACCATATCAGCCAGGCCCCTAAAGCCTGACAGTCTGTGGTTGTGGTTAGTTTCCTCTCTGTTAGTTCTTTGGTCAAGTTGCTGCTCAGCTAAGTGTAAAACCACAAAGAGATGTAGAACGTGACGTCAGGGAAAGTTTTGAAAGCAGCAAAAACACTTGACAACAGCTAAAACAGTTGTCCAGCTCTACAGTACAGAGTGCAGAGATAACCATACAGATTTTAAACATCAGGATAAGATGAAATTCTCAGTGCATTGCTGTACCATCATAGAACTATGAATACATTCATATGCATGTATACAAATATATGATTCTTACAATCTATGGAGGGAGGGAGGACAAACCATATCAGCCAGGCCCCACCCCCACCACTCATGACGCAGACACAGCTCAACATCTTATTACAGTGTTTTTACCATTTTGACTTCATTCAAACCTAGAAAAGTGCTGATCTGGGATGTTTTTGACTTTCTTAAAATGATTTCATGCTGTTATGAATAAGTGTGCTAAATGTCCTACAATGTAAATGTAGATATACAGTACCTGACACAGAGAGAAGGAAGACAACAAATCCACTCGCTGCTGCTGTTAAACTCATAGCTGCTCCTCTCATCTCTCTGTGAGGCTTCAGAGACAATAAAATACATCAAATAATGTTCACAACATGTAATAGTCACATCAGTAAACTGTCCTACTTACAGCAGAGAAGGACGTTGTCTGTTAAGATGCTCGTCGTCTGTGATCTGTGAGCAGAAGTCAGATATCAAGACGTTAAATGAAGTTATTTCCTTCCTGTTTGTTACTGTTATGAATATGTAGGAGGAGTCAAATGTGACAACCAAGTTTTACTGTTTTCTGAAGACTTAATATAATCTATGTTATAGAGAATAAGAGACCAATGTTCTGGCCTGCTCATTATTTTAAGAGAGAGAATAGAAATAATGAAACAATCTTTAACAGTGGACACATTTCATTGTCTAAAAATAAATATGACATATGTGACAGATGTGTGACATTTGGTTTTTGCATCGCCTCACTACAATCTGAATAAAACACCCAATTCTGAAGAAATTTCAGCAAAATGAAAACAAAACTATCTGCAAGGCAAGTGATGAAATATGTTGTTTTGTTATTCAGGTGAACTGAGCCTTTAAAGCAGACAGTGGAGGGAGACCTCAGTGATGAAGCCTGAATCTGCAACACTGAAGCTTCACCACTAGATGGCAGTGAAACATCAGAGATACTGAATCACAACCCTGAGAGAACATTTTACCATCCATCACTGATTGTTTACACACATTTAAAGTTACTTTCAGTACTTTTCACTTTTTATGATTGAGTTGCATCTTAATATGTTTACACTTGACATTAAATTCATTAATCATTACAGTTAGAGGTTCAGTTTCAGAAGCATTGATTGTTCACATTGGTGACCTTGTTGTACAGTAGTTGAACAAACTCACAGTCGAGGTGTCTAGGTATGAAAATGATTCAGTCAGTGATCTACAGCTGTCACTAACAAATATGGACTGTTACACTGAAAAGGCTTCATACTCAGTAAACTGCCACATATTCTGCTTCACTGAGTGACCCCAAAGAGTTTAAATGCAGTGATATGACGATAGCATGACAATTAATGCTAATGTCATGTGCACTGATTAAAATCCCAGGTTCCAATTTTTTTAATTTTAATGTTTGATTGTAAATAAAAATAACAGATTTTTTTTCTTTTCCAAATTAAGACATTTTGTCTTTTGGCTTGGTTTCTGTAAATTAAAAGCTTCTCCTTCTCTACTTATTTCAGTTTAGTTTTAGTTCATTTAACAAGTGATTAAGTAGTTTTAGTTTAGTTTTTATTTAGTTCTAGTCTTAGTTTTTGAGGTATTAGGAGGAAAGCCTTGATTAGTAGAAGCTGCAAAGGATTAAATAATGCTGACACTGAAGTAAGGTTTACTGTGTGTGTGATGAGTTTGACATCCACATTTTAAACCCTCTTCTGTGTTTATGTGTGCCAGTGTCTGTCTGTGTGTCAGTGTCATTTATGTTCAATGAAAAAACTACTAACACCGGTGTTACAGGGAGTGGAAGAAGAGAAAGGTCACTGATTGATGACTGACTACTGATGGTCATTTTACCGTTTTTTAAACAGTTATTGTGGTAAACACACACGTAGGAACTTCTATAGGGATCCTTTCCATGTTGTGAGCCAATGATAATTACATTTATGAGCCTGTCACTGGAGAAAACAAACGCTTTATTTAGACATGTGCGCCTCAGAGCTATCGGACCTTATGGTGACAACATGGCGTCTATTGTTGAGTTGTCTCTACTTACTGGAATTTTTTCCCGCTGGACTTTTGTGTGGTTTCGTCTGCATCATGTTCCCTCCAGTCAGCTAGCTACCAGGCTAACTTACTACCGAGTCAAAGTAGCTGAGGGCAGCAGTAAAAATTCACTCCGTGTCAGATTTACTTCAACACAAGGTGGAGGTGGTTTACACAAGCTTACAGCTCCTCCTAGTGGCTGAAAGTGAGAATTGCTCTCCAGCAGCTGTAAATGAACCCTGCATACTAGACTACACAGCTTAACTCTTGATTTAAGTTTTTCAATAACAAAAACGCCCACAACAGCACAAAGGTCGAAGTTAGACCCCGCGATTGATTATTCTGTTATTCGGTTTTAATGACACATCCCTAATATCCACTTGATATGACTAACTCAGACTGCTGAAGCTGAATATAAGCTTCACATCTACTTTTAAATGACTGTACTGTATGGACAAACTGTGGATGATGTCCTCCATCACTTCCACTGAAAGCACATTTGAAGGAGATCTTTTAAGCTACTGGGATCTCAATGAAACGTTCAATCACTCTTTATTTGAGTAACACATTTCATACAGGTTGGTGCAATTCAAAGTGCTTCACAGATGACTGACAAGCTGATAATAAGGCAGAACAAATGTAGACAGTGAAATAATAAAATCAATTTAAGACTAATTTATACCAGAAATACAGATTGTGAATGTAATAAAAGATATTAAAGCTATCATAATAAGTGAAAAAAATAGATAATATATATATATTTTAAAAGACAAAATGCATAATAAGCAATAAAATAATAAAAATGTACAATATTAATACAATGAAATATGTGGATTTAAGTTAATGTTCAGTGGCATCAGCAGTAATCTTTTGCATTGACATCTTTATATAATTATGTTGTAAAGTAAATGTTTACTTCTTACTTAAAATGTTGTGAAGCATCCACAAAGAAATTAAGAAATACAGAAACTATGTCTGAATGGAAATTTACATCAACAGTTAAACAGCTAAATTGTTAATTAATCTAAAATATACAATTGTCTTGATGATGCATTCTTGGACAAGTCCGTCCTGAGATATATTTATGTATATGTATTTTAAAATGACCTGTAAAAAAACTGAAAAAGACAAAACATTCAAATATCAGATATGAGATTACTGATGTGTTCATGAGGTATAGTTGACTGTGCTGTACAATGCAGATGGATCTTCCCCAGTTTGCGGACCTCTGGCTCTGAGAGGGAAATAAAACAATGAATCAGGTCAATCTGAAGATTTTATATTAAATTATACAAACAGTCATAAAAAAGACATAACAGGCAAACGTAACAAATGAAAAACTGAATAAAACTGTTGCTACTGTGTTCTGTGTGAAGAGCTGCTCACCTCGGGGCATTACCAGCTCTGTTAAAGTTAACAGCAGTGTACTCGGTAACCTCTTGTTCCTCCATGTGTCTGTGGGGCTGAGCTGATCTGATGTTGGAGTAGAGAGGATCTGCCTGATTGTTGGAGAACTGCACACTGGCATACAGAAGGTTATCTTGCTCTGGCTGTGTCTGGAGGGTGATAGAAATGAGGAAAGTGTTGGTTTCTGTGAAGATGGATTGTTAAGAAACAACATGAAGAGCTTCACAGTCAGATGAGTTTTCTAGTGTCACTTTAAGATAGTGAGTGTGGAAGTGTGAAACCAGGATAGAATAGTATAACTCTCCCTCCTCACCCTCTCTCTGTCGTCTGATCTCTCCTCAGCCTCAGACGATTGATTGGAGGCTCTCTTTTTCCTGGTGAGGAGAATTAATTAAAAACACAAATGACTGAATTTTGAACAATGATTCAGTGAAACAGAACTGCTTACCTCATCCATAGGAAGACAGAGAGGATTATGATAAGCAGGAGAACAACAGCTGTTATTCCAGCAGTGATTTGTTTTCCTGTTCCTGGGGAATAGAGATTGATAAGAAAATACTGACAGTTAATCAGGGTGTTACAGCATGTTTGGGTCCAATGTTTCGTCAATATATGTATATTAATTTCTCTTCATTTTAAACTGCAACAGCTCTTTTCAGATGAGAATATATTTTATATATTTTTATTGTACATTATTTATGATTGCTTGACTTGTGGTACTTGCATTCTCTTGTAACTTGTATAGTTTGATTGTTGCATACCACAACATCAAGGGAAATTTCTTCTTCAATATTAAAAAAATAAAAATAATAATAATAATGATAATAATGATAATAATAATAATAATGATGATAAACAGGAAACCCATCCAGGCCTGCAGCTCATGTGTGCATGCTGTATTATGACCTTGGTTTGTTTCCAGCTTTAAACAGCTCGCAGGCTGGCTCAACTGAAACTGTTGTTATAGGCTGACACAGACATGGTTATAATATATTGGTCATCATTCATATACTGATATATAAGATAATATCAACCAAAACCTCAGACTTTCAGATTTTATCATCCTGCTCCACTATGGAGTCTGAGAGGAGAAACTGATGGCATTAAGTGTCCGCAAAGCTTAAATATTTGGATAAAGACAGCTGTAACTAACTGTACTGATGATGGAGGTCACACTTCTACAGAGCTTAACTAAATGTGGTGGTCCAGTACTGTGATTTACAGTCTCACTTTCATCTGTAACTAATATGAACAACCATGTTTAAATCAAATCACTGGAAAACAAATTCTTGTCCATGTTCATTTGAATTAAAAACACTGGTGATAGTTTAAGCAATTGCAGTGAGCAAACTCTCCTCTCTTCCTGCAGCTTCCTCAGCACAGCTGGTGCTGAGTGAGCATTGAACCATAAATGCCATTGGCCCAGTAGAGGGTGCTGTAAACACATCATTCTCACAAGATAATTTGTTTTCTTGTTAGACAAGAATTTCAGTGAAATCTCCAACTTCTTCAAGACCAGCTGGATATTTAACTTCTCCAGTGTGTCCACAGTATGTCCCAAAACCTTCACTTAGTCTGTTGTGTCTGAATAGTCTTGAGCACATCTCAACTTCCTCCTCTAAATAAAAAGATGCAGCTGCTCAATATTTGGAAGTTAATTAAATTCCCCCTGCATCATCACATGGTGTGTAATGAGTCTGAGTGCAGTGTGTGTGTGTGTGTGTGTGTGTTTTCCAGAACAACAAGTAACTTACCTTTCACAACAATCAGATGTAAGGTTGAGTTATGACTTCCTATTTTGTTCTGGGCTTCACAGTAATAATTCCCACTGTGTTCAGGTCTGACATCAGTGATGGTGAAGATCTGTCCTGATGCTTTTGGTGAGTCTTCATTCTTCTTGTACCAGGTGTAATTAGCTGCTGGGTTAGCATCACTGCTACATGTCAGAGTCACTGAACTGCCCTCCACTATCTCAGCAGAGGGACTCACTGACACAGAGGGAAGCTTTGGAGCATCTGGAGGAAATATATCAATATGAATAAACAATAAAATGAGGAAGGGTTGTATTAGTTCAACATGTTGTATTGAAGCTGCTCAGTGAACTACAGCAGCAGACTGAATGTGAAGCAGGAAGAGCTGAAGAAGACATGATCAGAAAAATCTTTCCATGTTTAAAAAAAAAGGCTGTCAAGTCCGACAGCTGTATGTTGCTTTACCAACAAAGTGTTTCACTCACATTTCACATCAATAAAGATGTATTCAGTCCACGGCAGGTTCACACCTGTACAGTAATACTCTCCAGAGTCAAAGGACTGGATGGAGCTGAAGATAAGCTGTGGTTCTTTACTGAGAGGTTGAAGGTCTGGATTTACATTCTTCTTGTACCAGGTGTAATTAGCTGCTGGGTTAGCATCACTGCTACAGGTCAGATTCACTGAACTGCCCACAATGACTTCACCATAGGGACTCACTGACACAGAGGGAAGCTTTGGAGCATCTGGAAGAGAAAACATAGTTGGTCAACAGTGGAATAACTGACACAATGTAAGAAGCAAATGTTTGACACAAAGTGAGGAGTGAAAGTTGATTGCCTCGTTGCTGCTCATATTAAAATCAACTGTCTACCTTGGAAACATTTTGACATTGTGTTAGTGACATAGTTAGGTAAACTCACACACTGAAGGAGAGAGGTAATCCTCATGTCCTTTCAAAGCACAGGAGATGTTGTCACCAGGATTAAACTGCCCTGAATAAAGAGAAGTTTCCTCCTCCATCATTTTCTGTCCGTTCTTGAACCAGACGTAAGAAATACGACCCGCTGGACTGCAGCTGCTGAGACATTTCAGCTCTGCCTCCATATGAGACTGATGGACTTTTATTGTGGTCACCTGCACCTGGAGAGCTGCATATGTGAGGAAGGACCCAAAATGTCATTTGTTACCAGTAAAATACACAAACATACAGTCAAATAACCTTTGTAGTTCTGCTGGGTGAAATAATGTGTGATCATCAATCAAAAGTGTAAATGGAGGAAAGTACTCAATATAATCAAATCAGTTTTATGTGAAACTGTTCAACAATAACTATTCACCACTTTCACTCATCATCAGTTTGTGTTCATCAGTACCTGTGACAGTCAGAGATGTTCCAGGTAAACTACTCCTCCATTCAAAGCTTTGGGTTTTGAACGTAAAGTGATACTGGGCTGAATCGCTCTCTCTCAGGTCAGAGATTCTCAGAGTGGAGCGTCCTCTCTCTGTTTGAAGGAGCTGAACACGACCTGCATACTGGGAGTCTTTACTGAGGTCCTCAGGCTGTGAGGGATTCTGCCACTGACGACTACGATCAGGACTGAACCAGAATGATGATGTGATATATCCATAACTGCTGTATGTGCAGGAAATGTCCACTGATGAGCCTCTGAAGGCACAGATGCTTCTGTCAGTGTAAATCACTCTGTTGCAGTATTGACCAAAGACACCTGAAAGATAAAATTAATTTAAAAAAACACTTACTGTACTTATTGTCATAATAATAATCATATATAAAGCTCAACAGTGAGACTTGTTTATCACATGCTTTATTCTGGTTCACATATATCACAAAAACACATTTTCTCTCTTGTTTGTGGTGTCTATCCATGAAGATATCTATGGTTTGTTATTTTGGAACTATTTTTTACTCAAGAAGCATTAAAAATGTCCATAACAAAGTCTGTAGATTATCCAAAGTAACAGAGACAATGTTTCTGGTTAGACACATACATCTATAGTTTTTAAATATAAGCTTTCAAAGTTTTAAGTAGTATAAACAATATTCCATTCACTTTCATTGTGTTGGGATGGCAGCAGACTTTTCCAGGATTGACATCTCAAAATTTAGTCACATGAAACTGTAACTATTTACATGGTTAAAAAAAGGAGCTAATCAGAAAATATGTTTTTAGTATTTTGAGTGAACTGGCTCTTTAAATATAAGCTATTATTTTACATTTATTCATAATCAACACAGTAAATGAGATATAAAAGTGCAACATGTCTAAAATCTCATGGAGCTGTGGTTTGATGTTGATCCACTAATATACAATGTTTGAATAACATGCTGCCCCAGAAACATGAACATACAATGTATAGTACAATAGTTTAAAGGCTCCACTAGATGTGGTTATGTTAGTGGGAGACTGTGTTGTAAACTCACACACTGAAGGAGCAGGATGATGCTCAAATCCTTTTAATGCACAGGAAGAGCTGTCTTCAGGATAAAAGTACCCTTCATAAGTAGAAGATGTTTGATCCTGAATTTTCTGTCCATTCTTGTACCAGATGAAGGAAGAACGATCAGGTAGACAACAGCTGCTATGACACTTCAGCTCTGCCCAGTTAAAAGCTATGTAGTATCTTGATTGGATCACCTTCACCTGGAGATCTGGATCTGTGATGAAAGAACAGAAATTATGTTCATACACGCACCAACATTCACTCACCTCTTCCGATAATATTAGCCATTTGAAACTAAATTATATCTTCCAATGAAAATATTACCTGTGAGAGTCAAAGTGACTCCAGGTGAAGCAGTATATTTCCCTCCTGGTTGGTTTGTTATGAACCTGAACTTGTACTCAGCTGAGTCTCTCTCTCTCAGGTCTGTGATTGTCAGAGTGCAGTCGTTCTTATCACAGTGATACTGCACACGACCTGTGTACTCTGAGTCTGTTCTCAGATCCACAGGTTCTTTATTACTCCCTTTAAACCAGAGTGTTTCATCAACTACAGTATCAACATGTTTTATCCTGGATGGATATCTGTAGGTGCAGTTTATGTCCACTGTTGATCCTTTTAAGGCACAGATGTGAGTAGAAGTGTAAGTCACTCCCCAGCCATTCTGACCCTGTACCACTGTAACACAGAGCACATCAGAAACCACAATCAGATTTATAACAAGTTAAGAATCAGTGAATAAGACAAAGTAGATCATGGCACCAATATGATTTTATTTTCAGTCGTTGTCATTCAAAGCTCCTCATCGTGCATCAATCTAACTAGAACTGAGCTGCAATACAGTATTTTATCAGTTGATTAGCATATTTTATCATTTGTTACTGCTGAGTGTTTCAGCTTTAGTCCATTTATTCTGAAAGTTTACACTGTTGTTTTGCCTGTTTGTTGTACTTTGGAAAAAGCTAAACATGAACATCTGAAATGTGTCTCTTATATACAGGACACCAAGTCTTTCACTTCATGTTCATTTTCAGCACTTTACATTTCCCATTTTGAACGAAGCCTGGGAGAACTCAAGAATATAAAAGTCCAAAAACAAACTGGTTTCTTTTTATTTACTGCACAAAGAAACTTTTTTCGATCTATCTAAAACTCTCTCCCTCTCTGTCTCTCTCTCACTACAGGTTGAGAAGAAGACACTGAGACATAGAGTCTGTGGTTATTGTGCTTAGTTTCCGCTCTTTTAGTTCTTTGGTCAAGCTGCTTCTCAGTAAATTTGAAAACCACAATGAAATGCAGGTCATGACCTGTGGGAAAGTTTTTAAAGTGGCCAACTTTAAATAGGTGACGATAAGTCTGCAGACTCCAGGGTAAAAAATGCATTGCATCAGTGCATTGTTGTACCATCCAAGAGCTATGAATATATTCATATGCATGTATAAAAATATATGATTACTTATAATCTATGGAGGGAAGGAGGACAAACCATATCAGCCAGGCCCCTAAAGCCTGACAGTCTGTGGTTGTGGTTAGTTTCCTCTCTGTTAGTTCTTTGGTCAAGTTGCTGCTCAGCTAAGTGTAAAACCACAAAGAGATGTAGAACGTGACGTCAGGGAAAGTTTTGAAAGCAGCAAAAACACTTGACAACAGCTAAAACAGTTGTCCAGCTCTACTGTACAGAGTGCAGAGATAACCATACAGATTTTAAACATCAGGACGAGACGAAATTCTCAGTGCATTGCTGTACCATCATAGAACTATGAATATATTCATATGCATTTATACAAATATATGATTCTTATAATCTATGGAGGGAGGGAGGACAAACCATATCAGCCAGGCCCCATCCCCCAACTCATGACGCAGACACAGCTCAACATCTTATTACAGTGTTTTTACCATTTTGACTTCATTCAAACCTAGAAAAGTGCTGATCTGGGATGTTTTTGACTTACTTAAAATGACTTCATGCTGCTCTGAATAAGTGTGCTAAATGTCCTACAATGTAAATGTAGATATACAGTACCTGACACAGAGAGAAGGAAGACAACAAATCCACTCGCTGCTGCTGTTAAACTCATAGCTGCTCCTCTCATCTCTCTGTGAGGCTTCAGAGACAATAAAATACATCAAATAATGTAAACAACATGTAATAGTCATATCAGTAAACTGTTCTACTTACAGCAGAGAAGGACGTTGTCTGTTAAGATGCTCGTCGCCTGTGATCTGTGAGCAGAAGTCAGATATCAAGACGTTAAATGAAGTTATTTCCTTCCTGTTTGTTACTGTTATGAATATGTAGGAGGAGCCAAATGTGACAACCAAGTTTTACTGTTTTCTGAAGACTTAATATAATCTATGTTAGAGAGAATAAGAGACCAATGTTCTGGCCTGCTCATTATTTTAAGAGAGAGAAGAGAAATAATAAAAAATCTTTAACAGTGGACACATTTCATTGTCTAAAAATAAATATGACATATGTGACGGATGTGTGACATTTGGTTTTTGCATCGCCTCACTACAATCTGAATAAAACACCCAATTCTAAAGAAATTTCAGCAAAATGAAAACAAAACTATCTGCAGTGCTAGATACCACAGGAGGTCAATGATGAAATATGTTGTTTTGTTATTCAGGTGAACTGAGCCTTTAAAGCAGACAGTGGAGGGAGACCTCAGTGATGAAGCCTGAATCTGCAACACTGAAGCTTCACCACTAGAGGGCAGTGAAACATCAGAGATACTGAATCACAACCCTGAGACAACATTTTACCATCAATCACTGATTGTTTAGACACATTTAAAGTTACGTTCAGTACTTTTCACTTCTTATGATTGAGTTGCATCTTAATATGTTTACACTTGACATTAAATTCATGAATCATTACAGTTAGAGGTTCAGTTTCAGAAGCATTGATTGTTCACATTGGTGACCTTGTTGTACAGTAGTTGACCAAACTCTCACAGTCGAGGTGTCTAAGTATGACAATGATTCAGTCAGTGATCTACAGCTGTCACTAACAAATATAGACTGTTATATACTGAAAAGGCTTCATACTCAGTAAACTGCCACATATTCTGCTTCACTGAGTGACCCCAAAGAGATTAAATGCACTGATATGAAGATAGCATGACAATTAATGCTAATGTCATGTGCAGTGATTAAAATCCCAGGTTCCAATTTTTTTAATTTTAATGTTTGATTGTAAATAAAAATAACAGTTTTTTTTTCTTTTAGTAGTTTTAGTTTAGTTTTTATTTAGTTCTAGTCTTAGTTTTGCAGGTATTAGGAGGAAAGCCTTGATTAGTAGAAGCTGTAAAGGATTAAATAATGCTGACACTGAAGTAAGGTTTGCTGTGTTTCTGACTCTGAGTTTACGTTAGCCGTCTCCTGCTTCTCTGTGAGAGCTTCCAATGTTTTACTTTTACATTAGTGGGATTTTTACATTTTAGCTGTATCAAACAAATGTTCCTATCACTCTTCATCACCACACTTTTACTTTTATCTACTACGGGGTTAGAGTCTAAATATTCACATATTGTGCTGTGTATTGTTTTCTGCTTGGAACTTCCTCTGCTGCCACCTGCTGGCACTAACCCGTTATCTCAAGAAGTCTGTGTTGTCTGTGGTCAATGTGTGTGTGTGTGTGTGTGTGATGAGTTTGACATCCACATTTTAAACCCTCTTCTGTGTTTATGTGTGCCAGTGTCTGTCTGTGTGTCAGTGTCATTTATGTTCAATGAAAAAACTACTAACACCGGTGTTACAGGGAATGGAAGAAGAGAAAGGTAAACACTGATTGATGACTGACTACTGATGGTCATTTTACCGTTTTTAAACAGTTATTGTGGTAAACACACACGGAGGTACTTCTGTAGGGATCCTTTCCATGTTGTGAGCCAATGATAATTACATTCATGAGCCTGTCACTGGAGAAAACAAACGCTTTATTTAGACATAGCAAGTCCACCTCAGAGCCACCGGACTTCATGGTGACAACATGGCGCCTAATGTTAAGTTGTCTCTACTTACTGGAAGTTTTTCCACGCTGGGCTTTTGTGTGGTTTCGTCTGCATCATGTTCCCTCCAGTCAGCTAGCTAACAGACTAACTTACTACCGAGTCAAAGTGGTGGAGGTGGTTCACAGAAGCTTACAGCTCCTCCTGGTGGCTGAAAATGGGAATTGCTCTCCAGCAGCTGTACATGAACCCTTCATACTAGACTACACAGCTCAGCTCTTGATTTTTCAATAACAAAAACGACCACAACATAAAGGTCGAAGTTGGACCCTGAAAATGATTATTCTGTTATTCGGTTTTAATGACACATCCCTAATATCCACTTGATATGACTAACTCAGACTGCTGAAGCTGAATATAAGCTTCACATCTACTTTTAAATGACTGTACTGTATGGACAAACTGTGGATGATGTCCTCCATCACTTCCACTGAAAGCACATTTGAAGGAGATCTTTTAAGCTACTGGGATCTCAATGAAACGTTCAATCACTCTTTATTTGAGTAGCACCTTTCATACAGGTTGGTGCAATTCAAAGTGCTTCACAGATGACTGACAAGCTGATAATAAGGCAGAACAAATGTAGACAGTGAAATAATAAAATCAATTTAAGACTAATTTATACCAGAAATACAGATTGTGAATGTAATAAAAGATATTAAAGCTATCATAATAAGTGAAAAAAATAGATAATATATATATATTTTAAAAGACAAAATGCATAATAAGCAATAAAATAATAAAAATGTACAATATTAATACAATGAAATATGTGGATTTAAGTTAATGTTCAGTGGCATCAGCAGTAATCTTTTGCATTGACATCTTTATATAATTATGTTGTAAAGTAAATGTTTACTTCTTACTTAAAATGTTGTGAAGCATCCACAAAGAAATTAAGAAATACAGAAACTATGTCTGAATGGAAATTTACATCAACAGTTAAACAGCTAAACTGTTAATTAATCTAAAATATACAATTGTCTTGATGATGCATTCTTGGACAAGTCCGTCCTGAGATATATTTATGTATATGTATTTTAAAATGACCTGTAAAAAAACTGAAAAAGGAAAAAAAACATTCAAATATCAGATATGAGATTACTGATGTGTTCATGAGGTATAGTTGACTGTGCTGTACAATGCAGATGGATCTTCCCCAGTTTCCGGACCTCTGGCTCTGAGAGGGAAATAAAACAATGAATCAGGTGAATCTGAAGATTTTATATTAAATTATACAAACAGTCATAAAAAAGACATAACAGGCAAACGTAACAAATGAAAAACTGAATAAAACTGTTGCTACTGTGTTCTGTGTGAAGAGCTGCTCACCTCGGGGCATTACCAGCTCTGTTAAAGTTAACAGCAGTGTACTCGGTAACCTCTTGTTCCTCCATGTGTCTGTGGAGCTGAGCTGATCTGATGTTGGAGTACAGAGGATCTGCCTGGTTGTTGGAGAACTGCACGCTGGCATACAGAAGGTTATCTTGCTCTGGCTGTGTCTGGAGGGTGATAGAAATGAGGAAGGTGTTGGTTTCTGTGAAGATGGATTGTTAAGAAACAACATGAAGAGCTTCACAGTCAGATGAGTTTTCTAGTGTCACTTTAAGATAGTGAGTGTGGAAGTGTGAAACCAGGATAGAATAGTATAACTCTCCCTCCTCACCCTCTCTCTGTCGTCTGGTCTCTCAGCCTCAGACGATTGATTGGAGGCTCTCTTTTTCCTGGTGAGGAGAATTAATAAAAAACACAAATGACTGAATTTTGAACAATGATTCAGTGAAACAGAATTGCTTACCTCATCCATAGGAAGACAGAGAGGATTATGATAGACAGGAGAACAGCAGCTGTTATTCCAGCAGCGATTTGTTTTCCTGTTCCTGGGGAATAGAGATTGATAAGAAAATACTGACAGTTAATCAGGGTGTTACAGCATGTTTGGGTCCAATGTTTCGTCAATATATGTATATTAATTTCTCTTCATTTTAAACTGCAACAGCTCTTTTCAGATGAGAATATATTTTATATATTTTTATTGTACATTATTTATGATTGCTTGACTTGTGGTACTTGCATTCTATTGTAACTTGTATAGTTTGATTGTTGCGTACCACAACATCAAGGGAAATTTCTTCTTCAATATTAAAAAAATAAAAATAATAATAATAATGATAATAATGATAATAATGATAATAATAATAATAATGATGATAAACAGAAAACCCATCCAGGCCTGCAGCTCATGTGTGCATGCTGTATTATGACCTTGGTTTGTTTCCAGCTTTAAACAGCTCGCAGGCTGGCTCGACTGAAACTGTTGTTATAGGCTGACACAGACATGGTTATAATATATTGGTCATCATTCATATACTGATATATAAGATAGTATCAACCAAAACCTTAGACTTGTAGATTTTATCATCTGCTCCACTATGGAGTCTGAAAGGAGAAACTGATGGCATTAAGTGTCCGCAAAGCTTAAATATTTGGATTAAGACAGCTGTAACTAACTGTACTGATGATGGAGGTCACACTTCTACAGAGTTTAACTAAATGTGGTGGTCCAGTACTGTGATTTACAGTCTCACTTTCATCTGTAACTTATATGAAAAACCATGTTTAAATCAAATCACTGGAAAACAAATTCTTGTCCATGTTCATTTGAATTAAAAACACTGGTGATAGTTTAAGCAATTGCAGTGAGCAAACTCTCCTCTCTTCCTGCAGCTTCTTCAGCACAGCTGGTGCTGTGTGATGCATTGCTGAGTGAGCATTGAACCATAAATGCCATTGGCCCAGTAGAGGGTGCTGTAAACACATCATTCTCACAAGATAATTTGTTTTCTTGTTAGACAAGAATTTCAGTGAAATCTCCAACTTCTTCAAGACCAGCTGGATATTTAACTTCTCCAGTGTGTCCACAGTATGTCCCAAAACCTTCACTTAGTCTGTTGTGTCTGAATAGTCTTGAGCACATCTCAACTTCCTCCTCTAAATAAAAAGATGCAGCTGCTCAATATTTGGAAGTTAATTAAATTCCCCCTGCATCATCACATGGTGTGTAATGAGTCTGAGTGCAGTGTGTGTGTGTGTGTGTGTGTGTGTGTGTGTGTGTGTTTTCCAGAACAACAAGTAACTTACCTTTCACAACAGTCAGATGTAAGGTGGAGTTATGACTTCCTATTTTGTTCTGGGCTTCACAGTAATAATTCCCACTGTGTTCAGGTCTGACATCAGTGATGGTGAAGATCTGTCCTGATGCTTTTGGTGAGTCTTCATTCTCCTTGTACCAGGTGTAATTAGCTGCTGGTTTAGCATCACTGCTACATGTCAGAGTCACTGAACTGCCCTCCACTATCTCAGCAGAGGGACTCACTGACACAGAGGGAAGCTTTGGAGCATCTGGAGGAAATATATCAATGAATTAACAATAAAATGAGGAAGGGTTGTATTAGTTCAACATGTTGTATTGAAGCTGCTCAGTGAACTACAGCAGCAGACTGAATGTGAAGCAGGAAGAGCTGAAGAAGACATGATCAGAAAAATCTTTCCATGTTTAAAAAAAAAAGGCTGTCAAGTCCGACAGCTGTATGTTGCTTTACCAACAAAGTGTTTCACTCACATTTCACATCAATAAAGATGTATTCAGTCCACGGCAGGTTCACACCTGTACAGTAATACTCTCCAGAGTCAAAGGACTGGATGGAGCTGAAGACAAGCTGTGGTTCTTTACTGAGAGGTTGAAGGTCTGGATTTACATTCTTCTTGTACCAGGTGTAATTAGCTGCTGGGTTAGCATCACTGCTACAGGTCAGATTCACTGAACTGCCCTCAATGACTTCACCAGAGGGACTCACTGACACAGAGGGAAGCTTTGGAGCATCTGGAGGAGAAAACATAGTTGGTCAACAGTGGAATAACTGACACAATGTAAGAACAAATGTTTGACACAAAGTGAGGAGTGAAAGTTGATTCCCTCGTTGCTGCTCATATTAAAATCAACTGTCTATTACCTTGGAAACATTTTGACATTGTGTTAGTGACATAGTTAGGTAAACTCACACACTGAAGGAGAGACGTAATCCTCATGTCCTTTTAAAGCACAGGAGATGTTGTCACCAGGATTAAACTGCCCTGAATAAAGAGAAGTTTCCTCCTCCATCATTTTCTGCCCGTTCTTGAACCAGACGTAAGAAATACGACCCGCTGGACTGCAGCTGCTGAGACATTTCAGCTCTGCCTCCATATGAGACTGATGGACTTTTATTGTGGTCACCTGCACCTGGAGAGCTGCATATGTGAGGAAGGACCCAAAATGTCATTTGTTACCAGTAAAATACACAAACATACAGTCAAATAACCTTTGTAGTTCTGCTGGGTGAAATAATGTGTGATCATCAATCAAAAGTGTAAATGGAGGAAAGTACTCAATATAATCAAATCAGTTTTATGTGAAACTCTTCAACAATAACTATTCGCCACTTTCACTCATCATCAGTTTGTGTTCATCAGTACCTGTGACAGTCAGAGTTGTTCCAGGTAAACTACTCCCCCATTCAAAGCTTTGGGTTTTGAACGTAAAGTGATACTGGGCTGAATCGCTCTCTCTCAGGTCAGAGATTCTCAGAGTGGAGCGTCCTCTCTCTGTTTGAAGGAGCTGAACACGACCTGCATACTGGGAGTCCTTACTACAGTCCTCAGGCTGTGAGGGATTCTGCCACTGACGACTACGATCAGGACTGAACCAGAATGATGATGTGATATATCCATAACTGCTGTATGTGCAGGAAATATCCACTGATGAGCCTCTGAAGGCACAGATGCTTCTGTCAGTGTAAATCACTCTGTTACAGTATTGACCATGGACACCTGAAAGATAAAATTAATTTAAAAAAACACTTACTGTACTTATTGTCATAATAATAATCATATATAAAGCTCAACAGTGAGACTTGTTTATCACATGCTTTATTCTGGTTCACATAAATCACAAAAACACATTTTCTCTCGTTTGTGGTGTCTATCCATGAAGATATCTATGGTTTGTTATTTTGGAACTATTTTTTACTCAAGAAGCATTAAAAATGTCCATAACAAAGTTTGTAGATTATCCAAAGTAACAGAGACAATGTTTCTGGTTAGACACATACATCTATAGTTTTTAAATATAAGCTTTCAAAGTTTTAAGCAATATAAACAATATTCCATTCACTTTCATTGTGTTGGGATGGCAGCAGACTTTTCCAGGATTGACATCTCAAAATTTAGGCCCATGAAACTGTAACTATTTACTTGTTAAAAAAAGGAGCTAATCAGAAAATATGTTTTTAGTATTTTGAGTGAACTGACTCTTTAAATATAAGCTATTATTTTACATTTATTCATAATCAACACAGTAAATGAGATATACAAGTGTAACATGTCTAAAATCTCATGGAGCTGTGGTTTGATGTTGATCCACTTCTATACAATGTTTGAATAACATGCTGCCCCAGAAACATGAACATACAATGTATAGTACAATAGTTTAAAGGCTCCACTAGATGTGGTTATGTTAGTGGGAGACTGTGTTGTAAACTCACACACTGAAGGAGCAGGATGATGCTCAAATCCTTTTAATGCACAGGAAGAGCTGTCTTCAGGATAAAAGTACCCTTTATAAGTAGAAGATGTTTGATCCTGAATTTTATGTCCGTTCTTGTACCAGATGAAGGAAGAACGATCAGGTAGACGACAGCTGCTGTGACACTTCAGCTCTGCTGAGGAAGAATACTGATGGTCTGTTGAACTAATCACCTGCACTTGTAGATCTGGATCTGTGAAGAAAGAACAGAAACATAATTTATGTTCATATACACAAAAACATTCACAGTAACATTTCATGATATTAATCATTTGAAATTTGATTATATCTTCCAATGAAAATGTTACCTGTTACAGTCAAAGTGACTCCAGGTGAAGCAGTATATTTCCCTCCTGGTTGGTTTATAAGGAACCTGAACTTGTACTCAGCTGAGTCTCTCTCTCTCAGGTCTGTGATTCTCAGAGTGCAGTCGTTCTTATCACAGTGATACTGCACACGACCTGCATACTCTGAGTCTGTTCTTAGATCCACAGGTGGATCATTACTCCCTTTAAACCAGAATGTTTCATCAACTGCAGTATCAACATTATTTATCCTTGATGGGTATCTGTAGGTGCAGTGTATGTCCACTGATGATCCTTTTAAGGCACAGATGTGAGTAGAAGTGTAAGTCACTCCCCAGTCATTCTGACCCTGTACCACTGTAACACAGAGCACATCAGAAACCACAATCAGATTTATAACAAGTTAAGAATCAGTGAATAAGACAAAGTGGATCATGGCACCAATATGATTTTATCTTCAGTCGTTGTCATTTAAAGCTCCTCATCGTGCATCAATCTAACTAGAACTGAACGGGAATACAGTATTTTACCAAGCTGAATGCCATAGGAGACATCCTGTACGAGGAGTGCAGAGGCAGGTTCGGAGCAAAGGGTGAGAAGCGAAGTTCTCGCCCAATGCAGAAGGGGAGGAGGGAGAAAGAGATCGAACAGCTGGTGAAGAGGCGGCGACAGCTCCGGAAGCAATGGAGGAAGGCAAGCGAAGAGGAGAGGGAGGGCCTGAAGCCACTGTGGGAGGAGGTGAAGAAGAGCCTTGCCAGCCTGCAGAGGGCAGAACGCATTCGTAAGCGCAGAAGGCGGAAGGAGAATGAGAGGAGTAACTTCTTCAAAAATCCCTTCAAGCATGCATGACAACTGCTGGAGGACAAGAGAAGGGGGAAGCTGGAGATCTCAAGATCATAGCTGGAGACTCACATCAGGGAGCAATACAGTAACCCGGGTGAAGGTAACTCCGCTGGGATCGCCTGGCTATGTTCCCAGACCTGCTCTCCCAGCCTCCCCGTTCAACGCTGCTCTTCCCAAACTCAGCGAGGTAGCAGGCGTAATCCGTAAGGCAAGAGTGGCCTCAGCCCCAGGCCCCAACGGGATCACATACAAACTGTACAAGTACTGCCCAGGGGTCCTGAAGCACCTGTGGAACCTCCTGAGAGTGGCTTGGAAGAACCAAGTCATCCCATCAGAATGGCAAAGAGCTGTCACAGTTTTCATCCCGAAGATGCCGAACTCCAGTGCCATCAGTCAGTTTAGGAGCATCGCCCTCCTGAACGTTGAGGGGAAGATCTTTTTCTCCATCCTGGCCAAGAGACTTACCAGCTACCTCACAAGCAACGGGTACATTGTCACCAGCTGCCAGAAGGCAGGTGTGCCCGGCTTATCAGGGTGCGTGGAGCACTCAGCGGGGATATGGGAGCAGATCCAGAGGGCGAAGAGAGAGAGAGGTGACTTGCATGTTGTGTGGCTTGACCTTGCCAACGCGTATGGGTCTGTCCCCCACCAACTTATTGAGTATGCCTTGGACTTCTTCCACGTCCCGTTCACCACAGGATGGCAACAGCTGGAAGTGAGTATTGCCATGTGATGCTCGATCTCTTCCATCCTGTTCGTTGCAGCCTTCGAGATTATCCTCATTGGGGCAAGGGAGATGGTTGGAGGAGTGAAACTGCCATCAGGTCAAAGGCTAATATAGTTTAAAGTATTTCTCTTTGGTGTTGCAATTTCTAGACGGTCCCTGCACACTCGTCTCACAGCCAGCTGTACATAGAGAACAATGTTATTAGTCCAGCTCGGAGTACGGCTCGTTTGGTCAAAATTATGTTGTAGCTCGTTGTCTACCTTACTACGGTTGGAAAGAGGAAACATTTGTGTTCTAACAACTTTTCGATAATGAGTTATTGACGTTTTGTCTATTTGCATGTATTATTTTAAGGTGTAACAGGTTCGTCCTTGTCGGCCACTGTAGCTTTATTGCACTGAGACAGAGCATGGTACAGTCTGAAGGTGCAGTGAAGGAACAAGAATATATTGAAGCTGTGAACATTAATGTTGTTTTACTGAACAGGGTTAGAAGAAGAAACTGAATCATTAGAGAGTTAGTTTCCTCTGTTAGTTCTGTGATCAAGTTGCTGCTCAGCTAAGTGTGAAAACGAGAAAGACATGCAGAACATGAAGTGTGAGACACATCTGAAAGGTGCTAAAATGAAATAGGTGTCAATACGTTTTCACAGGGTAGTGCCAGCTAAAACAGTCGTCCAGCTCTACAGTACAACGTGCAGAAATCACCAAACTGATTAAAAACATCATGATAAGATGAAATTCTCAGTGCATTGCTGTACCATCATAGAACTATGAATACATTCATATGCATGAATAAAAATATATGATTCTTACAATCCATGGCGGGAGGGAGGACAAACCATATCAGCCAGGCCCCACCCCCACCACTCATGACGCAGACACAGCTCAACATCTTATTACTGTGTTTTTACCATTTTTAATTAATTCAAACCTAGAAAAGTGCTGATCTGAGATGTTTTTGACTTTTTTAAAATGACTTCATGCTATTATGAATAAATGTGCTAAATATTCTACAATGTAAATGTAGATATACAGTACCTGACACAGAGAGAAGGAAGACAACAAATCCACCCGCTGCTGTTAAACTCATAGCTGCTCCTCTCATCTCTCTGTGAGACAATAAAATACATCAAATAATGTAAACAACATGTAATAGTCATATCAGTAAACTGTTCTACTTACAGCAGAGAAGGACGTTGTCTGTTAAGATGCTCGTCGTCTGTGGTCTGTGAGCAGAAGTCAGATATCAAGACGCTAAATGAAGTTATTTCCTTCCTGTTTGTTACTGTTATGAATATGTAGGAGGATCCAAATGACAGTAAACCATGAAGTTAAAAACACCTTTTACTGTTTTCCAAAGACTTAATATAATCAATGTTAGAGAGAATAAGAGTGTTCTGTTAGTAATTTAAAGAGAGAAGATGAATAACGAGATTTTTATTATCTTAATCTTTAAGCGTGGACACAGTTCAGTCTGCAGAATAAACAAACCACGTGACAGATGTGTGACAGTTGGTTTGATGCATCTCTTCACACTTTTAGTGCATGTTGAGACACTGAATACACCAACATGAGAAAAATGACACAGTTTAACTGAGCAGGACAAAAGGCTGAATATTGAGGGTACAGATGAAAAACATTTTCTTAGTTCTGTCAGATAGATTGTGTACTGAGATGTTCTTTATTTAAATAGAAAACATTAAAAGTGACATAAATACCTTATTAAAAAAAACACCAAACTCTCACAATGTGACAGCAAAATGAATCCAAAACTATCTGCAGGGCGAGACACCACAGGAGGTCAGTGATGAAATATGTGTTTTGTTATTTAGGTGAACTGAGCCTTTAAAGGTATAGTACACAATAATAATCCAATACACTTTTTGTCAAAATGATTGAATTTCTCCTCACTATCCGCAAGCTGTCCATCCAATCAGAGACAAGGAGCGTTCATGCTGGTTCACGGGTCAGATGGAGGGAGGAGGTCAGGTAATGGAGGCAGTCAGAGATAGAAACAGTGAATCTGTTACGGGCATTGTGGAGAAGGAGAGGTGACCCAGAAACATCCAGAGAGGAGAAGCTTAGAAGAACAAAAATATAAAAAGAAGCACTTTGACCAGACAAAGACATGTGTCACATCGGTGTGGTTTTCTAACCGCTGAGGGACCAGCGAGTGAAGGTGGACGCTGCTGTGCTTGTGCCAGACAGGTGAGTAACATCAGCTCTTCAGTGCTTCATATAAACTGTAACGTTACCTACCTGGACATTCAGCTCACTGTCTAGTTAGTCAGGATATGCTGTTGTTGTGATGTTAGCTGTGAAGTAGCAGAGTTGAGTACAGCTGTTTGACCACTTTGCATGTTAGCTTCGCAGCCATGAAGACTAAACACAGGCTGGCTATCACAGTAAGATAGGAGTGATACACGCGCCAAAATGCTGTTATACTTAGCTTCAACTCTGGTCACTCAACCTGAACAGCTAACTCCTGCTAGTTTTTACTCTGTTGTGTTTTGTTACATCAACAGATTGATACACAGATAAATAGATTTACTTTATTGATCCCAAATTTGGAAAATCTTGATTTAGAGCAGCAGGTTATCCAGGCATTGCAGAGGAAAAGAAAACACACAGTAAATGAATGATGTCATCTCCAGAAACCTCCCAGCCTCTCATCCTGTAGCCCTGCTCCTCAGACCTGGACCCTGCTCATTAGATCTGGATCTTGTTCATTAGACCTGAACCCTGCTCATCCAACCTGGACCCTGCTCCTCAGACATGGACCCTGCTCTGCTCCCAACAGCATTCACACCTGCTTGGCCCGGCTCATAATCCAGCCTGCCCTGTTTTGTCTTCAGTCTTTTCCCAGCTCGACATCCCATTTCTATTCCCCTCAATAAATGTCTTTTCCTTCAGTCGTGCCTCCTCTCCTCTCTGTGTCAGACTTACAGTAACTAGCTTCAACTAACAACTGAGTATCGAATTATGTAAGACTTTCTACAATTTACAAATATGTTTGTGTACATTTTTCTTATTTCTACTGATATCCTGATTCTGCTTTATACTGATATATATATATATATATATATATATAATTAAAACATACATTTCCAGGTGATGAAGACAGTAGGTTGAACATCATGCTTGGGTTCCTCATCAGACAGCGTGCTGCAGCTGATGAGACTGCTCAAGGTCCAGGTCATGAATTCTCCTGAAATGAAAAAATTGTTAACATTTCATTAGTGGTCATAAATCAGATTTTATTATGATCAGATGCAGTTTTCACATTATAGAGCCAGTGTCAGTTCAGAGCTAATGCTGTTACACTGATGTAATCTGGCTTTATTTCACAGGATAGGGGTATTTATGGAGGGAATCTATGAAATAATACAAGCAAGCAAAGCAACATACTTACTCAGCTGTAAGTCTGTGAGCCTGCAGCGTCTGCTCACCTGTAGCTCTCCTGGTTTCAGGCTCATTGAACTGGTTGAACTCTGACCTCTGACCCCTCCACCGCCAGGAACAGAGCTACACCATGATAGTAATGATACATAAATGACATCAGACAAACTTGATATAAATGTTATTTACTACAGGAGACATATACCACATTATTTCCCTCTAAATAACACTCCACTGTGTGACGTTACTCCTCCCGTATATCTGCTCTTTTCTCTTCTTACACAATAACAGGATGAAACTAACTGTTATTAATAATATAAATAATGTCAGAGTTGGCTGCTCCTGTATGAAGCTTTCTTCCTAGATCTTTTAATACTCTCAATAAACCGCATCGCTAACCTGACATGTATCACTGATGGTAGAGTAGAGGTTAGTTACTCAATAACATCATTTATACATAGACTAAGTTACTCCTCCGCTTTAACTTTGGCTTATTTGGTCTCAACACCTTTTTAAATACTGTCAGACTTATTATCAAACTTGCTACTAAAACACATGCTACCTGTACTATCAGCTTCCCAAACTGAAGCTAACTTACAGTACGGGAGCAGACGCTTCAGACTGCCGTTGCCATGACGATGCGCGTCCATGAATTTAGGGGTTGGAGCACGGAGGAGCATGAAGGGAGGGGTAGGTTTTGGTTTTGTTTTCATTCAAATAACAACTTTTCTCTTCCCTTTCTCCCACATCATCGCTTACTATACCTTTAAAGCAGACAGTGGAGGGAGACCTCACTGATTGTTTACACACATTTAAAGTGACTTTTAGTACTTTTCACTTTTTATGATTGAGTTGCATCTTAATATGTTTACAGTTGACATTAAATTCATTAATCATTATGTTGTGCCCTTAAACAGGGAAAATAGTGAGGGAAGAGGGATGAATGAACACACTCTGCTCTTGCCTTCACTCGTTTGTATTGAGTTTCAATTATATACAGAACTTGTTACAGTAATAAAACAACAATAGCATCTTACAGCAAATACCACAGTAACAAGCTCAAATATAGAAGATGACGGAACAGTCAGGCGCGAAAGCGGGACAATGACAGTAGCTAGCATACACAGTGACGGAGTTAGCCAGAAACTCTTTAAAAACATAAAAGTATAAAATTCACCTCTTCCTTTCACAATTAGCAACCATGACAACATAACAATTATTAACAACGTGTGTCACTACATTTACGGTGCTTTGTGTAGGTAATTACCTTAAACAGGGAAAATAGTGAGGGAAGAGGGATGAATGAACACACTCTGCTCTTGCCTTCACTCGTTTGTATTGAGTGAGGAAGTAGCGCGAATCCCCCTACTGAAGCCCTGAGGCATTACTAGTAGATTGACGCATAATCAACCCAGACAAAGAACATACATTACCTATCTATTATTTACACTCTGGCTGCATTTTCTCCAAGAACCTTAGCAATTTAGTTGAAACAAACAATGAAATTATATGTGAAGAAAGTGGAACACTAGGCATAACGCTGAAAAGGAAATCAAATTATTTTTAAATTCTTAACTACCACATACTCCCCCTCAAAATAGATGTTGTCCCCAACATCCTGACATTTGACCTTTAGTGCATATAAGGGGTTAAACTACATATCATCTATAAACATTCACTGCAACATTACATACTATTACTGTTGCTACAACTTGTCTTATACTCTACACATGTCGTTTTACAGGCTGCAACTCTTTTCATATATTCTTCCATATGGGTTAATACCGAGAGTCCATTTACTTACACACAGCTAATATAGTCCATTGCTGGCTTGTAACAGAGTCCTGCTATTGCAGCATGTCCAAAGCAACTACACTCTCCTTTGATAAAGGTCCATGAGAGTGATATGATTGACTGCAATCATGTGATGTACTTGAGATGTGTGTGGTGAGCTGTAATCACAGTTTATATGTGTACCAATTGTTCAACAGTCCCTTTTAATGAAAATTCTATGCTGAACAGTCCATTTGTTTTGTCTAGAGTGTAATGTTTATGCATTTACTCAGTTCAGTGATCTGTGGTGTGTGTGATCACAATGTTTCTACCGCCCATGTCCATAGAGTTGCTGGTAGTAGTATGGCTGCACAATGTGTGTCCATGGCACCTTAAGGTGTGTATGATGTGGTAGTGCTCTCAGATTGTAGCAAGCTGGTGAGCCAAGTCGATCATATGTGAAAACCTTAGGTCGCCTGTGCTGTCGTCTAGGCCGCTGAGACCTCTGCTCAATGGTCCTGTTGTGCTCGCTTGGGACAGGTGAAGGGACAGCCTCTTCCACAGGTAGGTGTTCGACATAACTGTCTTCTTGGTCCGGTAAGTGCTCAGGTTGGTTTATCACTCCATGTTCTGTCTCTGACTCAGGTGACGCATTTTCCTCCAACTGTATTTGTTCCGCAGGTTTATCTGTCCTCTCAGCATTCAATGTCTGAGGTCGACATGGCTGAAATGGCACTGGGTAGTATTCATCGTCCTCTTCTTCCTCTGACTGCTCCACTCCCTCAGTTGTCTCTACAGTTCTTTTCTTTGCTCGTGGCTGGACAGGCGTTTCGAGTGGCAGATGGTCACACGGTAGGAGAAGATTGCGGTGTAATATCCTTGATCTCCCTTTTTCCTTCTCAGGTCTGAGCTCGTAGACAGGGATGTTTTCACTGACTTGACGGACAACTGTATGGACCGCATCTTCCCAGTGGTTTCTCAGCTTGCCCGGACCACCACGAGGTGTCATATTCCTGATTAAAACACGATCACCGGGCTGTAATACTGAGCTTTTCACCTTACTGTCATAATGCCTTTTGCTCCTCATGGCTGCTTTGTGAGCATTCTCTCTTGTGATCTGGTATGCTTCTTCCATGCCCTGTTTCCACTTTTCCATGTAGTGATGATGATTACTGTCGCCTTGTTCTGGGGTCAAGTTGAACAGCATGTCAACTGGCAAGCGTGGAGAGCGCCCATGTAGCAAGTAAAAGGGAGAGAAACCAGTCACCTCGCTACGAGTACAATTGTACGCATAGATCAGTTTGTTCAGTGAGTCTTTCCAGTTGGTCTTTTGTCTTTCTGTGAGTGTCTTTAACATTTGGAGCAGTGTTCGATTAAAGCGCTCTACCTGTCCATTCCCTTGGGGGTGGTAGGGAGTAGTTCTCGACCCAGCAACTCCACAGTAGTTTTTCAGTTGCGCAAACAGCTGATTTTCAAATTCACCACCCTGATCATGGTGTATTCTGCTTGGGAAGCCGAATCGTAGAGCATAGTCATTAAAGATTTTCTCTGCAGCTGTTTTGCCTGATTTGGAAGTCGTGGCGTACGCCTGGGCGAAGCGTGTAAAATGGTCAATGATGACAAGAATATATTCATAACCACCCTTGCACCTATCAAGGTGGAGAAAATCAACAGCAACAAGCTCAAACGGGTGAGTCGTGACAATGTTAGTCAGTGGTGCTCTTGTCTCACGGCACGGCTTCTTGTGTTTAAGACACACACATCTCCTCATGACGTAATCCTCTATCTCCCGTTGCATATAGGGCCAGTAAAACCGGTCCCGTATCAGTGACGTCGTCCTATCCACACCTTGATGGCCCATTTTATCGTGGAGTTCCCTCAACACTGTACTTTTGTGTTTTTCTGGTAGGACCAGCTGTTTTCTGCTAGCTGTTTTCCTGTACAATACTCCAGTCTCACTAATCTCTAATTTGTCCCATTCTCTCAGAAGACAATTGATCTGTGAGCTAAGTTGTTTCAGTTGTGGACCTGATGGCTTTTGCTCTGATAGTTTATACTGAATCATAGGTCCAGTAGTCGGATCACTCCTCTGATCCTGTTTGATCTGTTCTGTTGTCAGGGGAATGATGGGTGTGTCTGTAGTTATGGTTGCACACTTGGCTGAGATACCCATGGACCAAGACACACTGGATTCATCCTGATTTTCCACTGCCTGTGAAGTTGCTCCAATCACATCGTATGACATTTCCTCTGAGCACCCTTTCATGAACATCTCCATATCTATAGGCATCCTAGACAGACTATCTGCGTCAATATTATCCTTACCAGGGCGATACTTGATCGTGAAATGGAAATCTGCCAATTCCGCTACCCATCGGCACCCTGTTGCATTCAATTTGGCAGTAGACAGTACATAGGTAAGTGGATTATTGTCACTATAGACTGTGAAGAAAGGCGCATAGTAGAGGTAATCACGAAACTTTTCTGTGATCGCCCACTTGAGGGCTAGAAACTCTAACTTGCCTGAATGCAAATGATAATTCTTCTCAGCTGCAGTCAAAGTACGAGAGCCATAAGCGATCACACGCAGTTTTCCATCCTGCTTTTGGTACAATACTGCACCTAGTCCCTGATTTGATGCATCAGTATGGAGAATAAATGGCTGTGAGAATTCTGGGAAGCCTAGAACAGGAGGCTGAGCTAGACAGTCGATCAATTGCTCTAATACTGACTGATGCATGTCGGTCCATTGAATAGGTGTACTCGATGGAACCCTACTGTTTTGTCTTGTTTGCCATTTTCTCCTTTTGTTTTGCAGGGTTTCAGTTTCCACAGGTCCTTTAAGCAGGTCATACAGAGGGCTGGCAATCCGTGAGAAATCCTTAATATACTGTCTGTAATAACTCAACAGTCCCAACACTGCTCTTAACTCACCAACAGTACCTGGCTGTTTGTTTTTCAGAGCTATTACTGCAGCAGTGTCGGCGGGGTCTATCCTGTTTCCCTCTGCAGACACAATCCTGCCAAGGTACCGTACTTCAGCTTTAAAGAGGTCACACTTCCTGGGTTTTAGTTTTATTCCATGCTCCCTCAGCCGTCGCAGGACCATCTTGACATCATTAACATGATCCTCAAATGTCCTGCTAAACACTAGGACATCGTCCAGATAAGGCACACATACTTTATCCCTTAATCCCTCTAAGCACTCTTCCATGCAGCGCTGGAATGCTGCAGGCGCGTTCATGAGTCCAAATGGGATTCGGACCCATTCATATAGGCCCCCGGGGGTCACGAAGGCTGTTAGATGTTTACTGTCCTTGCCCATGAACCCCTGGTGATATGCCTTACCCTGGTCCAGCAATGAAAACAGGGTGTTTCCACCAAGATTGTCCATGATGTCCTGCACTCTGGGGATGGGGTGGCGATCTGGGTGAGTTTTCTTGTTGAGCTCCCTGTAGTCGATACATAAGCGCAGAGTACCATCTTTTTTTCTCACACAGACTACTGGGGAGGAGTAGGACGAAGTGGATTTTTCCACCCACCCCTGTGCTATCAGATCCTGTAAGTAATCTTTCATCTCCTGGTACAAGGGCTTTGGGACAGACAGATATGTCCGCGACACTGGTTCATTATCTTTTAGTGAAATGTTCATCTGCAGATTTTCCACACAGCCTATGTCATCATCAGACCTAGAGAATGACTGTGATTCTTCTCTTAACATCTGCCTTACAACTTGTCTTTGGTGTTCAGTCAGGTGTGTCAGGTCAACAGGAGGATCCCATTGCTCATCGGTGGGTGTGTCCAGGCTGGAACTCTTAGCCTGGACTTTGTGGACTGAGGCAGTAGGTAGGCGGTCTGACTTGAATATGTTGGCAGGATAAACTGATCTAACAGACTGCACTGTTCCAATAACAGTCCTTCCTGACAATGTGATGTCATGGCCGGTAGAATTTTGTACACTGACAATGATTTTTGGGGTCATGCCTGCCTTCACTGATACAAGAGTGTCGCAACACTCAAGTCCTTCAGGCCACTGTGGGTTCTCATGAGGCTCAAAAATAAGAGTCTTATCCTCCTTGAAGGGGGGAGCCTGCACCCGACATTCAATCTGGAGGGCGCTGCGTTTAGGCACACTGACTCTCTCATTTGCTGTTCTCACATTGTGCTCACATGGCTGCCCTACGCTCACTGCCTTAATAAAAGCTTTGGCTCTATTCTTCCTGAGGTGAGGGAAAGCTATCTTTACTGTTTTCAAGAGCTTTTCTTTGTCCCTGTGCTTTGTCTGATCCAGCACACTGTTCACCACTAGGTACTCAATAACGTTAAAGCCAATGATGGGACAAGGTTGTTGATTACCTTTTAGCACTAACATGGGTATCAGTAACTCTTCATCATTAGCAGTAAGTTTAAAGCTCACCTCAAGCCAACCAATGTATGGCATTTCCGTTCCATTGGCTGCTTCAATGTGCAACGGGTCAAGTGGGTCAACTAACTCTGCTACATCTCTTAATTTTACATCAGGTAAGTGACTCTCTTTCCAGACCTCATCTATAGCACAAATTTGCGAGCCTGTGTCCCACAGTGCCTGGATTCTCTCTTTGTGCAGAAAACACCTGATAACACATTTCTTTCCTACCAACTCCCTTACGGTAGGTGTTTTAGCTGGGTCGCTAATTTTCCTACAATTGGACTTCTCATATGCCTGTGTTTCTTGTTTCTTAATGCCTGAACATGTGTACGGCTTACAGTGTCTTTTGTGAGCCTGCCAGTGGGTCTCTTGGCATTCTTTTGAACAGTACAGTGTTGTTTTACAAACAGAACAACGATTTAGTTCCCCATTTTCTTTCTCTTTTCCACAGCTAGCACAACCGTGGGACTTTTCTGTATTGCAGGTTGCCCCATGTCCCGTAGGAGCAACCCCTCTTAGTTTAAAGGGCTCTCTCTAGCTTTTATCAGTCTCTGTGCCTTACATCCTGCACGAAAATGCTCACTACTTCCGCACCTAAAGCAGTGCTGACAGTATTCCTCACCTGACTGGATACAAGCAAAACACCTAGGGCGGGGGCGTGGTGCTGAGTAATATCGTTGTGGTGCAAATCTTTGTTGGAACTGTGCTGTTTCCCTCACATGTCCAGGTCCAAGTGCTGGTTGGTACTCCTGTACCGTCGCTGGTGGCTGCTGGTGGTAAAACTGCATACCCTTGTGTTCAGCCTGAAAGGAAGAGGGTTGTGGGGTTGCAGGTGCTGACTTTTGAATGGTTTCTATAATTTGGGAGACCTCAGCTCTCAGGCCTTTCAGTAGCACCATGTCAGACCGTATTTCTTTAATTTCTGAGAGGAGGTCGGGGGGTAGAATGGCTGTATTTTGTTGGGTGTTGTTCTTCTTTTCCACTGGGGATTCACTGGACTGGACAGTGTTTACATGAGTTACTCGTGATGGAGCTGAATGTTTCTTTTTGTCCTGTCTCTCCTTTTCATATGCACATGCAACGTTCACTTTCTCCAGCAGCAGCTCATCTGATGTACTTGTTTGCAGGAGGTAAGGCTGCAGGTCACTTTTAATACTGTCATTCTGCAGACCAGTCAGGACAGTGTGCATGAAGAGACTTTGGACTAGCGCTGGGTCGTATTTGAGACTTGATTCAACTTCCTGAGAAGCGAACAGAATTTTCTGTCTCAGATCCATTGCCCTTATCAGGAAATTTTGGGGTGTCTCCTTACTACTCTGGACCTCAGAGGTGAGTTGTTTATATAGCTCTGTGGCACTTCTTTCCTGATAATGGGACCTGAGGATTCTCCTCAGGGCAGGCAACGTGAGGTTTTCTTTTCCTTCAAGGTAACTCCTCAACTGCAGGCCTGGTGTGATGGCACGGATTACAGCATCAGTGACCTCTGACTCTGGGTAGCCCTTGCTGAGCCCACTTTCAATTTGCCTAGCCAGACTAGAAAAGGTGAGTCTATCTTTTTGTCCGGGCTCCCCTATTTGGCCTGATATCTTAAAATCTTTGTGCCACATAGAGCCATTTGGCAGTGCTGGAGCCATGTTTTTTATTGGGGTGCTGGCACTTAGAGGGAGTTTCATGCTATTTTTCATCAGATCATGCATTGCACTCTCTTTTTCACTTAATGACAGCCTTAATGCCTCTACCTCCTTCCTGAGGCTTTCCTGTTCCTCGATTTGATTTTGAAGTTCACTTGTACTCTGTACTTTGTCCATTTGTATTTTGTCTATGACATCCTGAGCATTAAGGAGGTCGGACATACCTTCATCCTCTAGGCTGGCCGATTCTTCCCGTTCGAGGTACCTTATGACATGTGCAATTAACTGACTGCGTGTCTTACCAGTCACATGCTCTTTTCCTGGTCCTGAGATTTGAAGTGCATCACATACTTTAATCAGCTGCTCTACAGACAGTTTATACAGTGTTCCTTTAATCTCCAGCTGCAGCTTCTCTAATTCAGATTCCATTGTATCAGAGGAGTTGGCATAGGCAGTCAAATGAGGGTTTATCTGGTTCAATTGGTTTTTCGCTGCTCCCTAGTGGTCACGTTGCTCACTTCAGGATACAAACCACCAATTTTTGTCTGAAAAAACCACCTCCACTGCTTTGCTGAGCTCCTTTCTGATGCCTGGGTAGTTTGGGGGGATGATCGACGAGAGGATTTCTCTTACAGGTTAGGGATGGTCCTAAAGCCGAACATCCCAGCGGTGCCTCCAAATGTTGTGCCCTTAAACAGGGAAAATAGTGAGGGAAGAGGGATGAATGAACACACTCTGCTCTTGCCTTCACTCGTTTGTATTGAGTTTCAATTATATACAGAACTTGTTACAGTAATAAAACAACAATAGCATCTTACAGCAAATACCACAGTAACAAGCTCAAATATAGAAGATGACGGAACAGTCAGGCGCGAAAGCGGGACAATGACAGTAGCTAGCATACACAGTGACGGAGTTAGCCAGAAACTCTTTAAAAACATAAAAGTATAAAATTCACCTCTTCCTTTCACAATTAGCAACCATGACAACATAACAATTATTAACAACGTGTGTCACTACATTTACGGTGCTTTGTGTAGGTAATTACCTTAAACAGGGAAAATAGTGAGGGAAGAGGGATGAATGAACACACTCTGCTCTTGCCTTCACTCGTTTGTATTGAGTGAGGAAGTAGCGCGAATCCCCCTACTGAAGCCCTGAGGCATTACTAGTAGATTGACGCATAATCAACCCAGACAAAGAACATACATTACCTATCTATTATTTACACTCTGGCTGCATTTTCTCCAAGAACCTTAGCAATTTAGTTGAAACAAACAATGAAATTATATGTGAAGAAAGTGGAACACTAGGCATAACGCTGAAAAGGAAATCAAATTATTTTTAAATTCTTAACTACCACAATTACAGTTAGAGGCTCAGTTTCAGAAGCATTGATTGTTCACATTGGTGACCTTGTTGTACAGTAGTTGAACAAACTCTCACAGTCGAGGTGTCTAAGTATGAAAATGATTCAGTCAGTGATCTACAGCTGTCACTAACAAATATGGACCGTTATACTGAAAAGGCTTCATACTCAGTAAACTGTCACATATTCTGCTTCACTGAGTGACCCCAAAGAGTTTAAATGCACTGAAACGACGATAGCATGACAATTAATGCTAATGTCATGTGCACTGATTAAAATCCCAGGTTCCAATTTTTTAAATTCTAATATTGTAAATAAAAATAACAGATTTTTTTTCTTTTCCAAATGAAGACATTTTTTCTTTTGGCTTGGTTTCTGTGAATTAAAAGCTTCTCCTTCTCTACTTATTTCAGTTTAGTTTTAGTTCATTTAACAAGTAATAAAGTAGTTTTAGTATAGTTTTTATTTAGTTCTAGTCTTAGTTTTTCAGGTATTAGGAGGAAAGCCTTGATTAGTAGAAGCTGTAAAGGATTAAATAATGCTGACACCGAGATAAGGTTTGCTGTGTTTCTGACTCTGAGCTTACGTTAGCTGTCTCCTGCTTCTCTGTGAGAGCTTCCAATGTTTTACTTTTACATTAGTGGGATTTTTCCCTTTTAGCTGTATTCCACAAATGTTCCTATCACACTTCATCACCACACTTTTACTTTTATCTACTACGGGGTTGGAGTCTAAATATTCCCATATTGTGCTGAGTTTTGTTTTCTGCTTGGAACGTCCTCTGCTGCCACCTGCTGGCACTAACCCGTTATCTCAAGAAGTCTGTGTTATCTGTGTTCAATGTGTGTGTGAGTGTGTGTGTGTGTGTGTGATGAGTTTGATATCCACATTTTAAACTCTCTTCTGTGTTTATGTGTGCCAGTGTCTGTCTGTGTGCCAGTGTCATTTATTTTCAATGAAAAAACTACTAACACCGGTGTCACAGGGAGTGGAAGAAGAGAAAGGTACACTGATTGATGACTGACTACTGAAGGTCATTTTACCGTATAACAGTTATTGTGGTAAACACACACGGAGGTACTTCTGTAGGGATCCTTTCCATGCTGTGAGCCAATGATAATTACATTTATGAGCCTGTCACTGGAGAAAACAAACGCTTTGTTTAGACATAGCATGTCCGCCTCAGAGCCATCGGACTTTATGGTGACAACATGGCGCCTGTTGAGTTGTCTCTACTTACTGGAAGTTTTTCCACGCCGGACTTTTGTGTGGCTTCGTCTGCATCATGTTCCCTCCAGTCAGCTAGCTAGCAGGCTAACTTGCTACCGAGTCAAAGTAGCTGAGGGCTGCAGTAAAAATTCACTGTATCAGATTTACTTCAACGCAAGGTGGAGGTGGTTTACAGATGCTTACAGCTCCTCCTAGTGGCTGAAAGTGAGAATTGCTCCCCAGCAGCTGTAAATGAACCCTTCATACTAGACTACACAGCTCAGCTCTTGATTTAAGTTTTTCAATAAAAAATCAACCACAGCACAAAGGTCGAAGTTAGACCCTGAAAATGATTATTCTGTTATTCGGTTTTAATGACACATCCCTAATATCCACTTGATATGACTAACTCAGACTGCTGAAGCCTCATAAGCTTCACATCTACTTTTAAATGACTGTACTGTATGGACAAACTGTGGATGTTGTCCTCCATCACTTCCACTGAAAGCACATTTGAAGGAGATCTTTTAATCTACCGGGATCTCTATGAAACATTCAATCACACTTTATTTGAGTAGCACATTTCATACAGGTTGGTGCAATTCAAAGTGCTTTACAGATGACTGACAAGCTGATAATACAGATTGTGAATGTAATAAAATATATTAAAGCTATCATAATAAGTGAAATAATACGAGATAAAAAAAAATTAAAGACAAAATGCATAATAAGCAATAAAATAATAAAAATGTCCAATATTAATACAATGAAATATGTGGATTTAAGTTAATGTTCAGTGGCATCAGCAGTAATCTTTTGCATTGACATCTTTACGTAATTATATTGTCAATGTAAATGTTTTCTTCTTACTTACATTGTTGTGAAGCATCCACAAAGAAATTAAGGAATACAGAAACTATGTCTGAATGGAAATTTACATCAACAGTTAAACAGCTAAACTGTAATCTAAAATATACAATTATTTCTATGATGCATTCTTGGATAAGTCCGTCCTGAGATATATTTATGTATATGTATTTTAAAATGACCTGCAAAAAAAAGGAAAAAGTAAAAAAACATTAAAATATCAGATATGAGATTACTGATGTGTTCATGAGGTTTTGTTGACTGTGCTGTACAGTGCAGATGGATCTTCCCCAGTTTCCGGACCTCTGAGAGGGAAATAAAACAATGAATCAGGTGAATCTGATGATTTTGTATTAAATTATACAAACAGCCATGAAAAAGACAAACAGGGAACCGTAACAAATGAAAAACTGAATGAAACTGTTGCTACTGTGTTCCTGTGTGAAGAGCTGCTCACCTCGGGGCATTACCAGCTCTGTTAAAGTTAACAGCAGTGTACTTGGTAACCTCTTGTTCCTCCATGTGTCTGTGGAGCTGATCTGATCTGATGGTGGAGTAGAGAGGATCTGCCTGGTTGTTGGAGAACTGCACGCTGGCATACAGAAGGTTATCTTGCTCTGGCTGTGTCTGGAGGGTGATAGAAATTGTAAGTGTTGGTTTCTGTGAAGAAGGATTGTTAAGAAACAACATGAAGAGCTTCACAGTCAGATGAGTTTTCTAGTGTCACTTTAAGATAGTGAGTGTGGAAGTGTGAAACCAGGATAGAATAGTATAACTCTCACTCCTCACCCTCTCTCTGTCGTCTGGTCTCTCCTCAGCCTCAGACGATTGATTGGAGGTTCTCTTTTTCCTGGTGAGGAGAATTAATTAAAACACAAATGACTGAATTTTGAACAATGATTCAGTGAAACAGAACTGCTTACCTCATCCATAGGAAGACAGAGAGGATTATGATAAGCAGGAGAACAACAGCTGTTATTCCAGCAGCGACTGATTTTCCTGATCCTGGATCAATAAGAAAATACCAACAGTTAATCAGGATATTTGTCTAACTCTACTGTGGAGTCTGAGAGAAGAAACTGACGGCATTAAATGTTGACAAAGCTGTCACTCATTGCTATGAGCACACGCTAACAGCAGACTTTTTAACAAAATCAAAAAGGCTTTGAGAGAAAGGTTGACAAAAAACAAGTAAGTGAACATCCTGAACATTTTGTTGTAACAGTGTGACCCACTTCAACTCAGCTACTTGACATCTGACAATGACAAGCTACGGTGTGTGGATATGTGTGTGTATGTGTGTGCATGCTCTCAATAAACAAGCATAATAATTTGACTTGTCCCATTGTTATATAATGGCAGCGATGCCCATGACCTATTGTTATAACAATAATTCTACACAATGCTCAACAGTAAATCTTGTTTATCACATGCTTAATTCTGGTTCTCTCTTGTTTGTGGTGTCTATCCATGAAGATATCTGTGGTTTAATTTTTCAGGTTTTGAGACGGCGTCACCTCAACACAATAAAGTTAAACAGAGTTTAGCTTGTACTTAAAAATCGTGTTAAAAAAACAGAAAACAGTTTTGGTTACTCTGAATAATCCACAGACCTATCTGTCAACAGTTTCCATTGGAACTACTTTCTACTCAAGAAGTATTAGAAAATGTCCACAGCAAAGTCCGTAGATTATCCAAATCATAACAAACTGTTACACTGTGACAATTTTCAATTTTTTCCTAAATTAGGGAGAAATTGAGAAATAAATCAGCACAAAAAACATTTCCCTAAAAATTGAGACCAACAGAAAGAAGATAAACCTCTTCAATAGGTGATAACCTCCTCTGTATACACGTGTGTGTGTGTGTGTGTGTGTGTGTGAGAGAGAGAGAGAGAGAGAGAGAGAGAGTCAGTGAGTATAACTTACCATTATGATGAGCAGGCAGAGCTGAAGAAAGCAGACATGATCAGATTAATCTCTACCACTTTTTTTTAACAAGGTTGAGGAGATTGACAGTTGTACGTTGCTTTTTAAAAAATCTGTTTCACTCACATTTCACATGGATACATTTTGACATTGTGTTAGTGACATAGTTAGGTAAACTCACACACTGAAGGAGAGCGGTAATCCTCATGTCCTTTCAAAGCACAGGAGATGTTGTCACCAGGATTAAACTGCCCTGAATAAAGAGAAGTTTCCTCCGTCATCATTTTCTGTCCGTTCTTGAACCAGACGTAAGAAATACGACCTGCTGGACTGCAGCTGCTGAGACATTTCAGCTCTGCCTCCATATGAGACTGATGGACTGTTATTGTGATCACCTGCACCTGGAGAGCTGCATATGTGAGGAAGGACCCAAAATGTCATTTGTTACCAGTAAAATACACAAACACACAGTCAAAATAACCTTTGTAGTTCTGCCGGGTGAAATAATTTGTGATCATCAATCAAAAGTGTAAATGGAGGAAAGTACTCAATATAATCAAATCAGTTTTATGTGAAACTCTTCAACAATAACTATTCACCACTTTCACTCATCATCAGTTTGTGTTCATCAGTACCTGTGACAGTCAGAGTTGTTCCAGGTAAACTACTCCTCCATTCAAAGCTTTGTGTTTTGAATGTGAAGTGATACTGGACTGAATCGCTCTCTCTCAGGTCAGAGATTCTCAGAGTGGAGCGTCCTCTCTCTGTTTCAAGGACCTGAACACGACCTGCATACTGGGAGTCTTTACTAAGGTCCTCAGGCTGTGAGGGATTCTGCCACTGATGACTACGATCAGGACTGAACCAGAATGATGATGTGATAGATTCATAACTGCTGTATGTGCAGGAAATGTCCACTGATGAGCCTCTGGAGGCACAGATGCTTCTGTCAGTGTAAATCACTCTGTTACAGTATTGACCACGGACACCTGAAAGATACAATTAATTTAAAACAACAAAAAAACACATGCTTAATTCTGGTTCACCCAAATCACAAAAAACACAGGTTCTCTGGTTTCATTTTTCAGTTTTGAGACGTCATCACCTCAACACAATAAACTTAAACAGAGTTTAGCTTGTAAAAGCGCAACATGTCTAATATCTCATGGAGCTGTGGTTTGATGTTGATCCACTTCTATACAATGTTTGAATAACATGCTGCCCCAGAAACATGAACATACAATGTATAGTACAATAGTTTAAAGGCTCCACTAGATGTGGTTATGTTAGTGGGAGACTGTGTTGTAAACTCACACACTGAAGGAGCAGGATGATGCTCAAATCCTTTTAATGCACAGGAAGAGCTGTCTGCAGGAGGAAAGTTCCCTTTATAAGTAGAAGATGTTTCTCCACTAATTTTCTGTCCATTCTTGTACCAGATGAAGGAAGAACGATCAGGTAGACAACGGCTGCTGTGACACTTCAGCTTTGCCTCAGTATAAGACTGATAGACTCTTGATCTAATCACCTGCACTTGTAGATTTGGCTCTGTGAGGAAAAAAAGAGAAAAATCATTTGTACATAACAGATAATGAATGAAGTTACCAACTAAACTGGATCATTTAATAATAATTAAAATTATTAATATTATTAATTAATTAATATTATATTATTATTAATAATAATATGACTCTTTTCTGGATATGTGAAGAAAGAACAGACAAACATTCACAGTAACATTTCATGATATTAATAATTTGAAATGTGATTATATCTTCCAATGAAAATGTTACCTGTTACAGTCAAAGTGACTCCAGGGAAACCAGTATATTTCACTTCTTGGTTTGTTATGAATCTGAACTTGTACTCAGCTGAGTCTCTCTCTCTCAGGTCTGTGATTCTCAGAGTGCAGTCGTTCTTATCACAGTGATACTGCACACGACCTGCGTACTCTGGGTCTGTTCTCAGATCCTCAGCTTCATTTAGTTCATTACTCCATTTAATAAACCAGAATGTTTCATCAACTGCAGTATTAACATTATTTATCCTGGATGGGTATCTGTAGGTGCAGTGTATGTCCACTGTTGATCCTTTTAAGGCACAGATGTGAGTAGAAGTGTAAGTCACTCTCCAGCCCTTCTGACCCTGTACCACTGTAACACAGAGCACATCAGAAACCACAATCAGATTTATAACAAGTTAAGAATCAGTGAATAAGACAAAGTGGATCATGGCACCAATATGATTTTATCTGCAGTCGTTGACATTTAAAGCTCCTCATCGTGCATCAATCTAACTAGAACTGAACTGGAATACAGTATTTTATCAGTTGATTATCATATTTTATCATTTGTTACTGCTAAGTGTTTCAGCTTTAGTCCATTTATTATGAAAGTTTACACTGTTGTTTTGTCTGTTTGTTGTACTTTAGAAGTTTAGAAGAAGCTAAAACTGAACACCTGAAGTGTGTCTCATACATCTTCTATTCATTTTTTCTCATATTCATTTCAAACACTTTATAATTTCCGTCTTGAATGAAGACAATGTGAACACAAAATACAAACATATTAATGAAGATTGATGGAAAAAATATCTTCATCAATTTGACAAAATACTACAACACAACACATTACATACAACTAAAGTGTTTCCAGAGGACACTTAAGTGTGATGAACACATCAATAACTCAAAAGTGAAAAGTTGTTAAAACATAAATGTCTCCTATCTCCTACCGTAGTAAGGTAGACAACGAGCTACAACATTATTTAGACCAAACGAGCCGTCCTCCGAGCTGGACTAATAACATTGTTCTCTATGTACAGCTGGCTGTGAGACGAGTGCGCAGGGACCGTCTAGAAAGTGCAACACCGAAGAGAAATACTTCTAACTATATTTAATAACCCCTGACGATTTTATTCAAACTAAGTGTAATATAACCAGCAGACTATTGATTTGTGAAATGATTTATAGGACACTACACAGTGTAAAAGTTAAGCTATTAAATATAGTTTGAAGTATGTTTTCAGTGTTGCACTTTCTAGACGGCTCGTTAGGTCTAAATAATGTTGTAGCTCGTTATCTACCTTACTACGGTAGGAAAGAGGAGACATTTGTGTTTTAAAACTTTTATGTTCATCACCGTAGTTCACAGTTAATCTCTCTGCACTTCTGTTGTAGTATATTTGTTGTGTTGCGTTCGCCCTTGTCGGCCACCGTAGTTTACAGTGCACTGAGACAGAGCATGGTACAGTCTGAAGGTGCAGTGAAGGAACAACAATATATTGAAGCTGTGAGCATTCATGTTGTTTTACTGATCAGGATGAGAAGAAGAAACTGAATCATTAGAGAGTCTGTGCTTGTAGTTAGTTTCCTGTCAGTTTGTTCTTTGGTCAAATTGCTACTGAGCTAAGTGTGAAAACCACATAGAAATGCAGAACATCACTTACTGGAAACGCAGCTAGAATGAAATAGGTGTCACTAAGTTTTCACAGAAAGGGGAAACTGTCATAGTTGTAACAGCTAAAACAGTCGTCCAGCTCTACAGTACAACGTGCAGAAATCACCAAACTGATTAAAAACATCATGATAAGATGAAATACTCAGTGCATTGCTGTACCATCATAGAACTATGAATACATTCATATGCATGAATAAAAATATATGATTCTTACAATCTATGGAGGGAGGGAGGACAAACCATATCAGCCAGGCCCCACCCCCACCACTCATGACGCAGACACAGCTCAACATCTTATTACAGTGTTTTTACCATTTTGACTTCATTCAAACCTAGAAAAGTGCTGATCTGGGATGTTTTTGACTTTCTTAAAATGACTTCATGCTGCTCTGAATAAATGTGTTAAATGTCCTACAATGTAAATGTAGATATACAGTACCTGACACAGAGAGAAGGAAGACAACAAATCCACTCGCTGCTGCTGTTAAACTCATAGCTGCTCCTCTCATCTCTCTGTGAGGCTTCAGAGACAATGAAATACATCAAATAATGTAAACAACATGTAATAGTCATATCAGTAAATTGTTCTACTTACAGCGGAGAAGGACGTTGTCCGTTAAGATGCTCGTCGTCTGTGATCTGTGAGCAGAAGTCAGATATCAAGACGCTAAATGAAGTTATTTCCTTCCTCTTATTATTATGAATATGCATGAGGAGCCAAATGACAGTAAACCATCAAGTTAAAAACACCTTTTACTGTTTTCCAAAGAGTTAATATAATCAATGTTAGAGAGAATTAGAGGCCAGTGTAAAGTACTCTGAAAATGGTCTGTAAATAATCATTTCAAAACCTTATTTTTCTTTTAGTTCCCTTATCCACTTCCTGTGCCCTTTCGTTTTGGATCTTTTATTTTGAAGGCGTCATGACCAAAACAGGAAGTGGACGTAACTGTTGTCTTGGAGACGCTGCCTTGACAGCGCAAAGGGCCCTTCAATTAACGGTGTTAAGGAAAGATTAAGTTATTATTTATGACAAAGTGTTACATCTGTGATAATGCGACCTAGCAGGAAAGAGAATAAGATATTGTTTGTTTTGCTGTGTTTTATTGATAGTGTGTATATAATTTACTCATCAGTACCAGATCAACCTTAGTAACACTCAACACTTTCTCCATGTCCATCAACCAGGGTGTCATCCTGGACAGCACATTATCTTTCGAAGCCCACATCAATAACGTTACTCGGTCTGCATACTTCCATCTACGCAACATCAATTGTCTTCGTCCCTCACTTTCACCAACCTGCACCGCTATCCTGGTAAACACCCTGATCACATCCCGTCTGGACTACTGTAACTCTCTCCTCTTGGGTCTTCCGTGGAAATCTCTCCACAAACTCCAACTGGTCCAGAAGGCAGCCGCTCATATCATAACCAGAACTCCCTCTATTGAACACATCACTCCTGCCCTGCGGCAACTTCACTGGCTCCCTATCAAATCCTGCACTGACTTTAAGATTCTACTCCTCACGTTCAAGATCCTTCACAACCTGGCACCATCATATCTCTCTGAACGTATTCACATCTACACACCTTCTCAAACTCTCTGATCCTCCTCTGCCAACCAGCTCTGCCAACTTATCCACCATGGGGTCAAGAGCTTTCAGCCGATCTGCCCCCCGCCTATGGAACTCTCTCCCACCAGACATTCTATGGAACTCTCTCCTACCGGACATTCTATGGAACTCTCTCCTACCAGACATTCTATGGAACCCTCTCCTACCAGCCATTCTATGGAACCCTCTCCCACCAGACATTCTATGGAACTCTCTCCTACCAGACACTCTATGGAACTCTCTCCTACCAGACATTCTATGGAACTCTCTCCCCTATGGAACTCTCTACCACCAGACATTCTATGGAACTCTCTCCCCTCTCTCCCACCAGACATTCTATGGAACCCTCTCCCACCAGAGGTTCTACGGAACTCTCTCCTACCAGACATTCTATGGAACTCTCTCCTACCAGACATTCTATGGAACTCTCTCCCACCAGACATTCTATGGAACCCTCTCCCACCAGACATTCTATGGAACTCTCTCCCACCAGACATTCTATGGAACTCTCTCCTACCAGACATCCTATGGAACTCTCTCCCACCAGACATTCTATGGAACTCTCTCCCACCAGACATTCTATGGAACTCTCTCCCACCAGACATTCTATGGAACTCTCTCCCACCAGACATTCTATGGAACTCTCTCCTACCAGCCATTCTATGGAACTCTGTCCCACCAGACATTCTATGGAACTCTCTCCCACCAGACATTCTATGGAACTCTCTCCCACCAGACATTCTATGGAACTCTCTCCCACCAGACATTCTATGGAACTCTCTCCCACCAGACATTCGCACTTCAGACTCTGTCTCCACCTTTAAATCCCGCCTGAAAACACACCTATTCAGAGTGGCCTACTCTGTCTCTCACTAACTATACAATCTTCATTCTTGTTTATTTATTGTACTAATGCACTTTGTAGTCACGTTCATATTTATTCTTTATCCTTGCACTAAATGTCACCTGATTTATATTGTTTGAAGTATTGTTGTTGTGTTATATGGGCCTTGTAAGATGCCCTTGAGTGCTTTGAAAGGCGCCTTTAAATAAAATGCATCATTATTATTATTATTATTATAATCATCATTGTTATTTGTGTTTTAACCAGTTTTTGATAATGAGTTATTGACGTTTTGTCTATTTGCATGTTTTATTTTAAGGTTTAACAGGTTCGCCCTTGTCAGCCACTGTAGCTTACAGTTAAACTGCACTGAGACAGAGCATGGTACAGTCTGAAGGTGCAGTGAAGGAACAAGAATATATTGAAGCTGTGAACATTAAAGTTGTTTTACTGAACTGGATGAGAAGAAGAAACTGAATCATTAGAGTCTGTGTTTGTGGCTAGTTTCCTCTCTGTTAGTTCTTTGGTCAAGTTGCTGCTCAGCTAAGTGTGAAAACCACAAAGACATGTAGAACGTGAAGAGCGGGAAACCACTGAAAGCATCTAAGATAAAAATAGGTGTCACTAAGTTTTCACAGAAAGGGGAAACTGTTGTGGTTGTAACAGCTAAAACATTTGTCTAGCTCTACAGTACAGAGTGCAGAAATCACCAAACTGATTAAAAACATCATGATAAGATGAAATTCTCAGTGCATTGCTGTACCATCATAGAACTATGAATACATTTATATGCATGAATAAAAATATATGATTCTTACAATCTATGGAGGGAGGGAGGACAAACCATATCAGCCAGGCCCCACCCCCACCACTCATGACGCAGACACATCTAAACATCTTATTACAGTGTTTTTACCATTTTGACTTCATTCAAACCTAGAAAAGTGCTGATCTGGGATGTTTTTGACTTTCTTAAAATGACTTCATGCTGCTCTGAATAAATGTGTTAAATGTCCTACAATGTAAATGTAGATATACAGTACCTGACACAGAGAGAAGGAAGACAACAAATCCACTCGCTGCTGCTGTTAAACTCATAGCTGCTCCTCTCATCTCTCTGTGAGGCTTCAGAGACAATAAGATACATCAAATAATGTAAACAACATGTAATAGTCATATCAGTAAACTGTTCTACTTACAGCAGAGAAGGACGTTGTCTGTTAAGATGCTCGTCGTCAGCAGAAGTCAGATATCAAGACGCTAAATGAAGTTATTTCCTTCCTGTTTGTTACTGTTATGAATATGTAGGAGGAGCCAAATGTGACAACCAAGTTTTACTGTTTTCTTGTTGTTATGAATATGCATGAGGAGGCAAATGACAGTAAACCAACATTTTTACTGTTTTCCAAAGACCTTAAATGTTAAAGAGAATAAGAGACGAGTGTTCTGTTAGTAATTTAAAGAGAGAAGATAAATAATGACATTTTTATAATCTTAATCTTTAAGCGTGGACACAGTTCAGTCTGCAGAATAAACAAACCACGTGACGGATGTGTGACAGTTGGTTTGATGCGTCTCTTCACACTTTTATGTTGAGACACTGAATACACCAACATGAGAACAAGGATGCAGTTTAACTGAACAGGACAAAAGGCTGAATATTGAGGGTACAGATGAAAAATATTTTCTTAGTTCTGTCAGATAGATCGTGTACTGAGATGTTCTTTATTTAAATAGAAAAACATTAAAAGTGACATAAATACCTCATTAAAAAAACACCAAACTCTCACAATGTGAGAGCTAAATGAATCCAAACCTATCTGCAGGGCTAGACACCACAGGAGGTCAGTGATGAAACATGTGTTTTGTTATTTAGGTGAACTGAGCCTTTAAAAGGTATAGTAAGCGATAATAATCCAATACACTTTTTTGTCAAAATCATTGAATCTCTCCTCACTATCCACAAGCTGTCCAGCCAATCAGAGACAAGGAGCGTTCATGCTGGTTCACGGGTCAGATGGAGGGAGGAGGTCAGGTAATGGAGGCAGTCAGAGATAGAAACAGTGAATCTGTTACAGGCATTGTGGAGAAGGAGAGGTGACCCAGAAACATCCAGAGAGGAGAAGCTTAGAAGAACAAAAAATATAAAAAGAAGCACTTTGACCACCAGACAAAGACTTGTGTCAGATCGGTGTGGTTTTCTAACCGCTGAGGGACCAGCGAGTGAAGGTGGACGCTGCTGTGCTTGTGCCGGACAGGTGAGTAACATCAGCTCTTCAGTGCTTCATATAAACTGTAACGTTACCTACCTGGACATTCAGCTCATTGTCTAGTTAGTCAGGATATGCTGTCGTTGTGATGTTAGCTGTAAAGGAGCAGAGTTGAGTACAGCTGTTTCACCGGTTTGCATGTTAGCTTCGCAGCCATGAAGACTAAACACAGGCTGGCTATCACAGTAAGATAGGAGTGATACACGCGCCAAAATGCTGTTATACTTAACTTCAACTCTGGTCACTCAACCTGAACAGCTAACTCCTGCTAGTTTTTACTCTGTTGTGTTTTGTTACATCAACAGATTGATACACAGATAAATAGATTTACTTTATTGATCCCAAATTTGGAAAATCTTGATTTAGAGCAGCAGGTTATCCAGGCATTGCAGAGGAAAAGAAAACACACAGTAAATCAATGATGTCATCTCTAGAAACCTCCCAGCCTCTCATCCTGTAGCCCTGCTCCTCAGACCTGGACCCTGCTCATTAGATCTGGACCTTGTTCATTAGACCTGAACCCTGCTCATCCAACCTGGACCCTGCTCCTCAGACCTGGACCCTGCTCTGCTCCCAACAGCATTCACACCTGCTTGGCCCGGCTCATAATCCAGCCTGCCCTGTTTTGTCTTCAGTCTTTTCCCAGCTCGACATCCCATTTCTATTCCCCTCAATTAATGTCTTTTCCTTCAGTCGTGCCTCCTCTCCTCTCTGTGTCACACTTACAGTAACTAGCTTCAACTAACAACTGAGTATCGAATTATGTAAGACTTTCTACAATTTACAAATATGTTTGTGTACATTTTTCTTATTTCTAGTGATATCCTGATTCTACTTTATACTGATATATGTATATAAAATAAAACATACATTTCCAGGTGATGAAGACAGTAGGTTGAACATCATGCTTGGGTTCCTCATCAGACAGCGTGCAGCAGCTGATGAGACTGCTCAAGGTCCAGGTCCTGAATTCTCCTGAAATGAGAAAATTGTTAACATTTCATTAGTGTTCATAAATAAGATTTTATTATGATCAGATGCAGTTTTCACATTATAGAGCCAGAGTTAATCCAGAGCTAATGCTGTTACACTGATGTAATCTGGCCTTATTTCACAGGATAGGGGTATTTATGGAGGGAATTTATGAAATAATACAAGCAAGCAAAGCAACATACTTACTCAGCTGTAAGTCTGTGAGCCTGCAGTGTCTGCTCACCTGTAGCTCTCCTGGTTTCAGGCTCATTGAACTGGTTGAACTCTGACCTCTGACCCCTCCTTCGCCAGGAACAGAGCTGCACCATGATGGTAATGACACATAAATAACATCAGACAAACTTGGTATACATGTTATTTACTACAGGAGACATATACCACATTATTTCCCTCTAAATAACACTCCACTGTGTGACGTTACTCCTCCCGTATATCTGCTCTTTTCTCTTCTTACACAAAAACAGAGTGAAACTAACTGAATAATATAAATAATGTCAGAGTAGGCTGCTGTATGAAGCTTTCTTCCTAGATCTTTTAATATTCTCAATAAACCGCATCGCTAACCTGACATGCATCACTGATGGTAGAGTAGAGGTTAGTTACTCAGTTAACATCATTTATACATAGACTAAGTTACTCCTCCGCTTTGATTTTGGCTTATTTGGTATCGACACCTTTTTAAATACTATCAGGCTTATTATCAAACTTGCTACTAAAACACATGCTACCTGTACTATCAGCTTCCCAAACTGAAGCTAACTTACATTACGGGAGCAGACGTTTCAGACTGCCGTTGCCATGACGATGCGCGTCCATGAACTTTGAGGTTGGAGCACGGAGGAGCATGAAGGGAGGGGTAGGTTTTGTTTTGGTTTTCACTCAAATATCAACAACTTTTCTCCTCCTTTTCTCCCACATCATCGCTTACTATACCTTTAAAGCAGACAGTGGAGGGAGACCTCAATGATGAAGCCTGAATCTGCAACACTGAAGCTTCACCACTAGATGGCAGTGGAACATCAGAGATACTGAATCACAACCCTGAGACAACATTTTACCATCAATCACTGATTGTTTACACACATTTAAATTAACTGCACAGTATTTTTCACTTTTTATGATAGAGTTGCATCTTAATATGTTTACACTTGACATTAAATTCATTAATCATTACAGTTAGAGGTTCAGTTTCAGAAGCATTGATTGTTCACATTGGTGAACTTGTTGTACAGTAGTTGAACAAACTCTCACAGTCGAGGTGTCTAAGTATGAAAATGATTCAGTCAGTGATCTTCAGCTGTCACTAAGAAATATGGACTGTTACACTGAAAAGGCTTCATACTCAGTAAACTGCCACATATTCTGCTTCACTGAGTGACCCCAAAGAGTTTAAATGCAGTGATATGACGATAGCATGACAATTAATGTTAATGTCATGTGTCATCAGCATAATGCTGACACTGAGGTAAGGTTTACTGTGTGTGTGATGAGTTTGACATCCACATTTTAAACCCTCTTCTGTGTTTATGTGTGCCAGTGTCTGTCTGTGTGTCAGTGTCATTTATGTTCAATGAAAAAACTACTAACACCGGTGTTACAGGGAGTGGAAGAAGAGAAAGGTCACTGATTGATGACTGACTACTGATGGTCATTTTACCGTTTTTTAAACAGTTATTGTGGTAAACAGACATGGAGGAACTTCTATAGGGATCCTTTCCATGTTGTGAGCCAATGATAATTACATTTATGAGCCTGTCACTGGAGAAAACAAACGCTTTATTTAGACATAGCATGTACGCCTCAGAGCTATCGGACCTTATGGTGACAACATGGCGTCTATTGTTGAGTTGTCTCTACTTACTGGAATTTTTTCCCGCCGGACTTTTGTGTGGTTTCGTCTGCATCATGTTTCCTCCAGTCAGCAGGCAGCAGGCTAACTTACTACCGAGTCAAAGTAGCTGAGGGCAGCAGTAAAAATTCACTCCGTGTCAGATTTACTTCAACACAAGGTGGAGGTGGTTTACACAAGCTTACAGCTCCTCCTAGTGGCTGAAAGTGAGAATTGCTCTCCAGCAGCTGTAAATGAACCCTTCATACTAGACTACACAGCTTAACTCTTGATTTAAGTTTTTCAATAACAAAAACGCCCACAACAGCACAAAGGTCGAAGTTAGACCCCGCGATTGATTATTCTGTTATGCGGTTTTAATGACACATCCCTAATATCCACTTGATATGACTAACTCAGACTGCTGAAGCTGAATATAAGCTTCACATCTACTTTTAAATGACTGTACTGTATGGACAAACTGTGGATGATGTCCTCCATCACTTCCACTGAAAGCACATTTGAAGGAGATCTTTTAAGCTACTGGGATCTCAATGAAACGTTCAATCACTCTTTATTTGAGTAGCACATTTCATACAGGTTGGTGCAATTCAAAGTGCTTCACAGATGACTGACAAGCTGATAATAAGGCAGAACAAATGTAGACAGTGAAATAATAAAATCAATTTAAGACTAATTTATACCAGAAATACAGATTGTGAATGTAATAAAAGATATTAAAGCTATCATAATAAGTGAAAAAAATAGATAATATATATATTTTTTAAAAGACAAAATGCATAATAAGCAATAAAATAATAAAAATGTACAATATTAATACAATGAAATATGTGGATTTAAGTTAATGTTCAGTGGCATCAGCAGTAATCTTTTGCATTGACATCTTTATATAATTATGTTGTAAAGTAAATATTTACTTCTTACTTAAAATGTTTTTGAAGCATCCACAAAGAAATTAAGAAATACAGAAACTATGTCTGAATGGAAATTTACATCAACAGTTAAACAGCTAAACTGTTAATTAATCTAAAATATACAATTGTCTTGATGATGCATTCTTGGACAAGTCCGTCCTGAGATATATTTATGTATATGTATTTTAAAATGACCTGCAAAAAAAACTGAAAGGGAAAAAAAAACATTCAAATATCAGATATGAGATTGCTGATGTGTTCATGAGGTTTTGTTGACTGTGCTGTACAGTGCAGCTGGATCTTCCCCAGTTTCCTGACCTCTGGTTCTGAGAGGGGAAATTAAAACAATGAATCAGGTGAATCTGAAGATTTTGTATGAAATTACACAAACAGTCATAAAAAAGAGGTAACAGGCAAAAAATAAAACTGTGAATAGAACTGTGTTCTGTGTGAAGAGCTGCTCACCTCGGGGCATTACCAGCTCTGTTAAAGTTAACAGCAGCGTACTCGGTAACCTCTTGTTCCATGTTTCTGTGGAGCTGAGCTGATCTGATATTGGAGTAGAGAGGATCTGCCTGGTTGTTGGAGAACTGCACGCTGGCATACAGAAGGTTATCTTGCTCTGGCTGTGTCTGGAGGGTGATAGAAATGAGGAAAGTGTTGGTTTCTGTGAAGATGGATTGTTAAGAAACAACATGAAGAGCTTCACAGTCAGATGAGTTTTCTAGTGTCACTTTAAGATAGTGAGTGTGGAAGTGTGAAACCAGGATAGAATAGTATAACTCTCCCTCCTCACCCTCTCTCTGTCGTCTGGTCTCTCCTCAGCCTCAGACGATTGATTGGAGGCTCTCTTTTTCCTGGTGAGGAGAATTAATTAAAACACAAATGACTGAATTTTGAACAATGATTCAGTGAAACAGAACTGCTTACCTCATCCATAGGAAGACAGAGAGGATTATGATAGACAGGAGAACAGCAGCTGTTACTCCAGCAATGATTAGTTTTCCTGTTCCTGGGGAAGAGTGATGAAAAGAAAACAGTTAATCAGCGTGTTACAGCATGTTTGGGTCCAATGTTTCAGTCAATATATGTATATTCAGTTCTCTTCATTTTAAACTGCAACAGCTCTTTTCAGATGAGAATATATTTTATATATTTTTATTGTACATTATTTATGATTGCTTGACTTGTGGTACTCGCATTCTCTTGTAACTTGTATAGTTTGATTGTTGCGTACCACAACATCAAGGGAAATTTCTTGTGTATGCAAATCTACTTGGCAATAATAACAATAATAATAATAATGATAATAATAATATGGATAAACAGAAAACCCATCCAGGCCTGCAGCTCATGTGCGCATGCTGTATTATGACGTGGTTTGTTTACTACCTGGCAGCTCGTAGGCTGGCTCGACTGAAACTGTTGTTATACTGATATACTATAAGCTAACATCAACCAAAACCGTAGACTTTCAGATTTTATCATCCTGCTCCACTATGGAGTCTGAGAGGAGAATTGATTGCGTTAAGTGTCCGCAAAGCTTAAATATTTGGATTAAGACAGCTGTAACTAACTGTACTGATGATGGAGGTCACACTTCTATAGAGCTTAACTAAATGTGGTGGTCCAGTACTGTGATTTACAGTCTCACTTTCATCTGTAACTAATATGAAAAACCATGTTTAAATCAAATCACTGGAAAACAAATTCTTCTTCTTTAAATATATATTTTGGTCAATTAAAAAATATGAATAAAATTATGCTTTTCTGCACTTTTGCAGCGTTTACTCTCGAGATGTTCTTCTTGAGACTTTTTGTCAGGTTTCCTGACGCAACTTCTGAAACTGGAGTGGTGGTAAGATTATTTATTTATTTATGTTAATTGTAAAACAATTGACGGAAAGATATATTTGTAAAATAAGCCTTGTGGCACATGAGGGATATTAGTCTGTATGTTATACAGTTGGTTTGACATCATTCACTCAAACGGTTGAAGTGCATAATTGGTTTGTATTTTGAAAGTCAAATGAATGTTAAATATTAAACTAACTTAATGTCGCTTGAAAATCTGTACTTTTCGTATAGGATGTCATTGGAGACATCTAAAGGATTGCATCTCCCTAAAAACTCTTTCTCTCCTAAGCGCTCCTCTGACGATCCGTGCACCAATGTCGACACCAATGTCGACAGCATCTTCTAATGGGCGGGCCATTTTCCAAGAGAACTGATTGGTCAGGAGATGGTGCTTTTATACTCATTGATCTCTTATCCAGAACATAACCTGCTCTGGAGCAGGTTAGTCGTTCAGCTTAAGTTACCATGGTGATTTACTCCGGTAAGAAGTGAACCAGTGACGTAGGACGGAAACATCGATACGAGAAAATCCAGCTTTGTAGTACAGGCCTCAGGTCACATTTCAACCTCTTCCTCACAACAAAATAAGCAGCAGCTCAATATTTAGACTCTCTTGAATAAATCTCACCTTGGCTGTTTGTATTCATTAGCACAGTTTTCTCTCCACCAGTTAGATATAAAAAACCTGCTTTACCTCAGTCTAACCAGAGGTCACATAATCCTTTGAAATATAACTTGTAAATAGGAAACACATTGACAAGTAAATTCAGAGTTGTCCTTTGCTTAGATATTATCAATATCAACCTTAACATGTTTCCTTGAATCTGATTCTGGGGCCATATCAGATGATGTGTGTAGGTGAAAAGAAAAACTTACTTGTCACAACAATCAGATGTAAGGTGGAGTTATGACGTCCTCTTCTGTTCTGGGCTTCACAGGAATAATTCCCACTGTGTTCAGTTCTGACATCAGTGATGGTGAAGATCTGTCCTGATGCTTTTGGTGAGTCTTCATTCTCCTTGTACCAGGTGTAATTAGCTGCTGGGTTAGCATCACTGCTACAGGTCAGAGTCACTGAACTGCCCTCCACTATCTCAGTAGAGGGACTCACTGACACAGAGGGAAGCTTTGGAGCATCTGGAGGAGATATATCAATATGAATTAACAATAAAATATGGAAGGCATTAGTTCAATATCTTGTATTGACGCTGCTCAGCGAACTACAGCAGCAGACTGAATGTGAAGCAGGAAGAGCTGAAGAAAGAAGATATGATCAGACATATTTGCATTCTTTTTTAAGAACGGTTGACAAGACCAACAGCTTTAGGATTCTTCATAAATCTGTTTTACTCACATTTCACATCAATAAAGATGTATTCAGATGTCCTCTTCCCCAGCTGGTTCTCAGCTGTACAGTAATACTCTCCAGAGTCAGAGGACTGGATGGAGCTGAAGACAAGCTGTGGTTCTTTACTGAGAGGTTGAAGGTCTGGATTTACATTCTTCTTGTACCAGGTGTATTTAGCTGCTGGGTCAGCATCACTGCTACAGGTCAGACTAACTGAACTGCCCTCAATGATTTCACCAGAGGGACTCACTGACACAGAGGGAAGCTTTGGAGCATCTGGAGGAGAAAACATAGTTGGTCAACAGTGGAATAACTGACACAATGTAAGAAGCAAATGTTTGACACAAAGTGAGGAGTGAAAGTTGATTCCCTCGTTGCTGCTCATATTAAAATCAACTGTCTGTTACCTTGGAAACATTTTGACATTGTGTTAGTGACATAGTTAGGTAAACTCACACACTGAAGGAGAGCGGTAATCCTCATGTCCTTTCAAAGCACAGGAATAGCTGTCTGGAGAAAAGTTCCCTTCATACGTAGAAGATGTTTCATCCTGAATTTTCTGTCCATTCTTGTACCAGATGAAGGAAGACCTATCAGGTAGACGACAGCTGCTGTGACACTTCAGCTCTGCTGAGGAAGGATTGATTGTTGATGGGATCACCTGAACCTGGAGATCTGGATATGTGAAGAAAAAGAAAAAAATAATTTATGTTCAGAAACACAAACATTCACAGTAACATTTCATGATTAATAATTTGAAATTCAATTATATCTTCGAATGAAAATGTTACCTGTGACAGTCAAAGTGACTCCAGGTAAACCAAAATATTTCTTTCCTTGGTTTGTTGCAAACATGAACTTGTACTCAGCTGAGTCTCTCTCTGTCAGGTTTGTGATTCTCAGAGTGCAGTCGTTCTTATCACAGTGATACTGCACACGACCTGCGTACTCTGAGTCTGTTCTCAGATCCACAAAGTTTTTAGTAAACCACAGTGTTTCATCAACTGTAGTATCAACATTATTTTCTCTGGATGGGTAACTGTAGGTGCAGTTTATGTCCACTGTTGATCCTTTTAAGGCACAGATCTCAGTAGAAGTGTAAGTCACTTCCCAGTCATCCTGACCCTGTACCACTGTAACACAGAGCACATCAGAAACCACAATCAGATTTATAACAAGTTAAGAATCGGTGAATAAGACAAAGTGGATAAATGCAACATCGAAAAATAAATACTAAACTAGATTTAATAATCCCTAAACATTTTATCTACAGGAAATGTAAAAAAGTTCAGCTATTAAATATCGTTTGAAGTATTTTTTTTCAGTGTTGCACTTTCTAGACGGTCCCTGCGCACTCGTCTCACAGCCAGCTGTACATAGAGAACAATGTTATTAGTCCAGCTCGGAGGCCGGCTCGTTTGGTCAAAATAATGTTGTAGCTCGTTGTCTACCTTGCTACGGTAGGAAAGAGGAGACATTTGTGGTGTTTAAATGCTGAGCAAATCAATTCTGTTTTCGTATTTTCCTTTGTTTTGTCTATTTGCATGTATTATTTTAAGGTGTAACAGGATCGCTCTTGTCGGCCACTGTAGCTTACAGTTAAACTGCACTGAGACAGAGCATGGTACAGTCTGAAGGTGCAGTGAAGGAACAAGAATATATTGAAGCTGTGAACATGAATGTGGTTTTACTGAACAGGGCAAGAAGAAGAAATTGAATCATTAAAGAGTCTGTGCTTGTGGTTAATTTCCTCTCTGTTAGTTCCTTGGTCAAGTTGCTGCTCAGATAAGTGTGAAAACGAGAAAGAAATGCAGAACATGAAGTGTGAGAAACGTCTGAAAGCTGGTAAAATAAAATAGGTGTCAATAAGTTTTCACAGGGTAGTGACAGCTAAAACATGTGTGCAGCTCTACAGTAAAGAGTGCAGAAATCACCAAACTGATTAATCATGATAAGATGAAATTCTCAGTGCATTGCTGTACCATCATATAACTATGAATATATTCATATGCATGAATAAAAATATATGATTCTTACAATCTATGGAGGGAGGGAGAACAAACCATATCAGCCATGCCCCACCCCCACCACTCATGACGCAGACACAGCTCAACATCTTATTACAGTGTTTTTAACATTTTGACTTCATTCAAACCTAGAAAAGTGCTGATCTGGGATGTTTTTGACTTTCTTAAAATGACCTCATGCTGCTCTGAATAAATGTGCTAAATGTCCTACAATGTAAATGTAGATATACAGTACCTGACACAGAGAGAAGGAAGACAACAAATCCACTCGCTGCTGCTGTTAAACTCATAGCTGCTCCTCTCATCTCTCTGTGAGGCTTCAGAGACAATAAAATACATCAAATAATGTAAACAACATGTAATAGTCATATCAGTAAACTGTTCTACTTACAGCAGAGAAGGGCGTTGTCTGTTAAGATGCTCGTCGCCTGTGATCTGTGAGCAGAAGTCAGATATCAAGACGCTAAATGAAGTTATTTCCTTCCTCTTTCTTACTGTTATGAATATGCATGAGGAGCCAAATGACAGTAAACCATCAAGTTAAAAACACCTTTTACTGTTTTCCAAAGAGTTAATATAATCAATGTTAGAGAGAATTAGAGACCAGTGTAACATCAATCATCTCCGTCCCTCACTTTCACCAACCTGCACCGCTATCCTGGTAAACACCCTGATCACATCCCGTCTGGACTACTGTAACTCTCTCTTCTTGGGTCTTCCGCGGAAATCTCTTCATAAACTTCAACTGGTCCAGAATGCGGCCGCTCGTATCATAACCAGAACTCCCTTTATTGAACACATCACTCCTGCTCTGCAGCAACTTCTCTGGCTCCCTTTCAAATCCTGCATTGACTTTAAGATTCTACTCCTCACATTCAAGATCCTTCACAACCTGGCACCATCACTCCCCCCAACCCTAACCCTAACCCTGACGCTTCACAACCTGGCACCATCACTCCCCCCAACCCTAACCCTAACCCTGACGCTTCTTCACAACCTGGCATCATCACCCCCCCCCCCCCCCCCCCCAATCCTAACCCTAACCCTGACGCTTCACAACCTGGCACCATCACCCCCCCGCCCAACCCTAAACCCTAACACTTCCCAACCTGGCACCATCATATCTCTCTGAACTTACTCACATCTACACACCTTCTCCAACTCTCCGATCCTCCTCTGCCAACCAGCTCTTCGCCCCATCTGCCAACTTATCCACCATAGGGTCAAGAGCTTTCAACCGATCTGCCCCCCCGCCTATGGAACTCTCTCCCACCAGACATTCTATGGAACTCTCTCCCACCAGAGATTCTATGGAACCCTCTCCCACCAGACATTCTATGGAACTCTCTCCTACCAGACATTCTATGGAACTCTCTCCCACCAGACATTCTATGGAACTCTCTCCTACCAGACATTCTATGGAACTCTCTCCTACCAGACATTCTATGGAACTCTCTCCTACCAGACATCCTATGGAACTCTCTCCTACCAGACATCCTATGGAACTCTCTCCTACCAGACATTCTATGGAACTCTCTCCTACCAGACATTCTATGGAACTCTCTCCTACCAGACATCCTATGGAACTCTCTCCTACCAGACATCCTATGGAACTCTCTCCTACCAGACATCCTATGGAACTCTCTCCCACCCCACCAGACATTCTATGGAACTCTCTCCTACCAGACATTCTATGGAACTCTCTCCTACCAGACATCCTATGGAACTCTCTCCCACCCCACCAGACATTCTATGGAACTCTCTCCTACCAGACATCCTATGGAACTCTCTCCTACCAGACATTCTATGGAACTCTCTCCTACCAGACATCCTATGGAACTCTCTCCCACCAGACATTCTATGGAACTCTCTCCCACCAGACATCCTATGGAACTCTCTCCTACCAGACATTCTATGGAACTCTCTCCTACCAGACATCCTATGGAACTCTCTCCCACCCCACCAGACATTCTATGGAACTCTCTCCTACCAGACATCCTATGGAACTCTCTCCTACCAGACATTCTATGGAACTCTCTCCTACCAGACATTCTATGGAACTCTCTCCTACCAGACGTCCTATGGAACTCTCTCCTACCAGACGTTCTATAGAACTCTCTCCTACCAGACATCCTATGGAACTCTCTCCTACCAGACGTTCTATGGAACTCTCTCCCACCAGACATTCAAACTTCAGACTCTGTCTCCCCCTTTAAATCCCACCTGAAAACGCACCTATTCAGAGTGGCATACTCTGTCTCTCACTAACTATGCAATCGTCATTCTTGTTTATTTATTGTACTAATGCACTTTGTAGTCACATTCATATTTATTCTTTATCCTTGCACTAAATGTCACATGATTTATATTGTTTGAAGTACTGTTGTTGTGTTATATGTGCCTTGTAAGGTGACCTTGAGTGCTTTGAAAGGCGCCTTTAAATAAAATGCATTATTATTATTATTATTATTATTATTATTATTATTATTATTATTATTTGTGTTTTAACCAGTTTTTGATAATGAGTTATTGACGTTTTGTCTATTTGCATGTTTTATGTTAAGGTGTAACAGGTTCGCCCTTGTTGGCCACTGTAGCTTTATTGCACTGAGACAGAGCATGGTACAGACTGAAGGTGCAGTGAAGGAACAAGAATATATTGAAGCTGTGAACATTAATGTTGTTTTACTGAACAGGATGAGAAGAAGAAACTAAATCATTAGAGTCTGTGTTTGTGGTTAGTTTCCTCTCTTTTAGTTCTTTGGTCAAGTTGCTGCTCAGCCAAGTGCGAAAACCCCAAAGACATGCAGAACATGAAGTGTGAGAAACCACTGAAAGCATCTAAGATAAAAATAGGTGTCACTAGAAAGGGAAACTGTTGTGGTTGTAACAGCTTAAACAGTTGTCCAGCTCTACAGTACAGAGTGCAGAAATCACCAAACTGATTAAAAACATCAAGATAAGATGAAATTCTCAGTGCATTGCTGTACCATCATAGAACTATGAATATATTCATATGCATGAATAAAAATATATGATTATACAATCTATGGAGGGAGGACAAACCATATCAGCCAGGCCCCACCCCCACCACTCATGACGCAGACACAGCTCAACTATTTATTACAGTGTTTTTACCATTTTGCCTTCATTCAAACCTAGAAAAGTGCTGATCTGGGATACTTTGACTTTCTTAAAATTACTTCATGCTGCTCTGATTAAGTGTGCTACATGTACATATATGTACATATACAGTACTTGACACAGAGAGAAGGAAGACAACAAATCCACTTGCTGCTGCGGTTAAACTCATAGCTGCTCCTCTCATCTCTCTGTGAGGCTTCAGAGACAATAAAATACATCAAATAATGTAAACAACATGTAATAGTCATATCAGTAAACTGTTCTACTTACAGCAGAGAAGGGCGTTGTCTGTTAAGATGCTCGTCGCCTGTGATCTGTGAGCAGAAGTCAGATATCAAGACGTTAAATGAAGTTATTTCCTTCCTCTTTCTTACTGTTATGAATATGCATGAGGAGCCAAATGACAGTAAACCATCAAGTTAAAAACACCTTTTACTGTTTTCCAAAGAGTTAATATAATCAATGTTAGAGAGAATTAGAGACCAGTGTAACATCAATCATCTCCGTCGCTCACTTTCACCAACCTGCACCGCTATCCTGGTAAACACCCTGATCACATCCCGTCTGGACTACTGTAACTCTCTCTTCTTGGGTCTTCCGCGGAAATCTCTTCATAAACTTCAACTGGTCCAGAATGCGGCCGCTCGTATCATAACCAGAACTCCCTTTATTGAACACATCACTCCTGCTCTGCAGCAACTTCTCTGGCTCCCTTTCAAATCCTGCATTGACTTTAAGATTCTACTCCTCACATTCAAGATCCTTCACAACCTGGCACCATCTCTCCCCCCAACCCTAACCCTAACCCTGACGCTTCACAACCTGGCACCATCACTCCCCCCAACCCTAACCCTAACCCTGACGCTTCACAACCTGGCACCATCACTCCCCCCAACCCTAACCCTAACCCTGACGCTTCACAACCTGGCATCATCACCCCCCCCCCCCCCCCAATCCTAACCCTAACCCTGACGCTTCACAACCTGGCACCATCACCCCCCCGCCCAACCCTAAACCCTAACACTTCCCAACCTGGCACCATCATATCTCTCTGAACTTACTCACATCTACACACCTTCTCCAACTCTCCGATCCTCCTCTGCCAACCAGCTCTTCGCCCCATCTGCCAACTTATCCACCATGGGGTCAAGAGCTTTCAGCCGATCTGCCCCCCCCGCCTATGGAACTCTCTCCTACCAGACATTCTATGGAACTCTCTCCTACCAGACGTTCTATGGAACTCTCTCCTACCAGACATTCTATGGAACTCTCTCCTACCAGACATCCTATGGAACTCTCTCCCACCAGACATCCTATGGAACTCTCTCCCACCAGACATTCTATGGAACTCTCTCCCACCATACATTCTATGGAACTCTCTCCCACCAGACATTCTATGGAACTCTCTCCCACCAGACATCCTATGGAACTCTCTCCCACCAGACATTCTATGGAACTCTCTCCCACCAAACATTCTATGGAACTCTCTCTCACCAGACATTCTATGGAACTCTCTCCTACCAGACATCCTCTGGAACTCTCTCCCACCAGACATTCTATGGAACTCTCTCCCACCAGACATCCTATGGAACTCTCTCCCACCAGACATTCTATGGAACTCTCTCCCACCAAACATTCTATGGAACTCTCTCTCACCAGACATTCTATGGAACTCTCTCCTACCAGACATCCTCTGGAACTCTCTCCCACCAGACATTCTATGGAACTCTCTCCTACCAGACATCCTATGGAACTCTCTCCTACCAGACATTCTATGGAACTCTGTCCTACCAGACATCCTATGGAACTCTCTCCCACCAGACATCCTATGGAACTCTCTCCTACCAGACATTCTATGGAACTCTCTCCTACCAGACGTTCTATGGAACTCTCTCCTACCAGACGTTCTATGGAACTCTCTCCCACCAGACATCCTATGGAACTCTCTCCTACCAGACATTCTATGGAACTCTCTCCTACCAGACATCCTATGGAACTCTCTCCTACCAGACATCCTATGGAACTCTCTCCTACCAGACATTCTATGGAACTCTCTCCTACCAGACATCCTATGGAACTCTCTCCCACCAGACATTCTATGGAACTCTCTCCCACCAGACATCCTATGGAACTCTCTCCTACCAGACATTCTATGGAACTCTCTCCTACCAGACATTCTATGGAACTCTCTCCTACCAGACGTCCTATGGAACTCTCTCCTACCAGACGTTCTATAGAACTCTCTCCTACCAGACATCCTATGGAACTCTCTCCTACCAGACGTTCTATGGAACTCTCTCCCACCAGACATTCAAACTTCAGACTCTGTCTCCCCCTTTAAATCCCACCTGAAAACGCACCTATTCAGAGTGGCATACTCTGTCTCTCACTAACTATGCAATCGTCATTCTTGTTTATTTATTGTACTAATGCACTTTGTAGTCACATTCATATTTATTCTTTATCCTTGCACTAAATGTCACATGATTTATATTGTTTGAAGTACTGTTGTTGTGTTATATGTGCCTTGTAAGGTGACCTTGAGTGCTTTGAAAGGCGCCTTTAAATAAAATGCATTATTATTATTATCATTATTATTATTATTATTATTATTATTATTATTATTTGTGTTTTAACCAGTTTTTGATAATGAGTTATTGACGTTTTGTCTATTTGCATGTTTTATGTTAAGGTGTAACAGGTTCGCCCTTGTTGGCCACTGTAGCTTTATTGCACTGAGACAGAGCATGGTACAGACTGAAGGTGCAGTGAAGGAACAAGAATATATTGAAGCTGTGAACATTAATGTTGTTTTACTGAACAGGATGAGAAGAAGAAACTAAATCATTAGAGTCTGTGTTTGTGGTTAGTTTCCTCTCTTTTAGTTCTTTGGTCAAGTTGCTGCTCAGCCAAGTGCGAAAACCCCAAAGACATGCAGAACATGAAGTGTGAGAAACCACTGAAAGCATCTAAGATAAAAATAGGTGTCACTAGAAAGGGAAACTGTTGTGGTTGTAACAGCTTAAACAGTTGTCCAGCTCTACAGTACAGAGTGCAGAAATCACCAAACTGATTAAAAACATCAAGATAAGATGAAATTCTCAGTGCATTGCTGTACCATCATAGAACTATGAATATATTCATATGCATGAATAAAAATATATGATTATACAATCTATGGAGGGAGGACAAACCATATCAGCCAGGCCCCACCCCCACCACTCATGACGCAGACACAGCTCAACTATTTATTACAGTGTTTTTACCATTTTGCCTTCATTCAAACCTAGAAAAGTGCTGATCTGGGATACTTTGACTTTCTTAAAATTACTTCATGCTGCTCTGATTAAGTGTGCTACATGTACATATATGTACATATACAGTACTTGACACAGAGAGAAGGAAGACAACAAATCCACTTGCTGCTGCGGTTAAACTCATAGCTGCTCCTCTCATCTCTCTGTGAGGCTTCAGAGACAATAAAATACATCAAATAATGTAAACAACATGTAATAGTCATATCAGTAAACTGTTCTACTTACAGCAGAGAAGGGCGTTGTCTGTTAAGATGCTCGTCGCCTGTGATCTGTGAGCAGAAGTCAGATATCAAGACGTTAAATGAAGTTATTTCCTTCCTCTTTCTTACTGTTATGAATATGCATGAGGAGCCAAATGACAGTAAACCATCAAGTTAAAAACACCTTTTACTGTTTTCCAAAGAGTTAATATAATCAATGTTAGAGAGAATTAGAGACCAGTGTAACATCAATCATCTCCGTCGCTCACTTTCACCAACCTGCACCGCTATCCTGGTAAACACCCTGATCACATCCCGTCTGGACTACTGTAACTCTCTCTTCTTGGGTCTTCCGCGGAAATCTCTTCATAAACTTCAACTGGTCCAGAATGCGGCCGCTCGTATCATAACCAGAACTCCCTTTATTGAACACATCACTCCTGCTCTGCAGCAACTTCTCTGGCTCCCTTTCAAATCCTGCATTGACTTTAAGATTCTACTCCTCACATTCAAGATCCTTCACAACCTGGCACCATCACTCCCCCCAACCCTAACCCTAACCCTGACGCTTCACAACCTGGCACCATCACTCCCCCCAACCCTAACCCTAACCCTGACGCTTCACAACCTGGCATCATCACCCCCCCCCCCCCCCCCCAATCCTAACCCTAACCCTGACGCTTCACAACCTGGCACCATCACCCCCCCGCCCAACCCTAAACCCTAACACTTCCCAACCTGGCACCATCATATCTCTCTGAACTTACTCACATCTACACACCTTCTCCAACTCTCCGATCCTCCTCTGCCAACCAGCTCTTCGCCCCATCTGCCAATTTATCCACCATGGGGTCAAGAGCTTTCAGCCGATCTGCCCCCCCCGCCTATGGAACTCTCTCCTACCAGACATCCTATGGAACTCTCTCCCACCAGACATTCTACGGAACTCTCTCCCACCAGACATTCTATGGAACTCTCTCCTACCAGACGTTCTATGGAACTCTCTCCCACCAGACATCCTATGGAACTCTCTCCTACCAGACGTTCTATGGAACTCTCTCCCACCAGACATCCTATGGTCACATTCATATTTATTCTTTATCCTTGCACTAAATGTCACATGATTTATATTGTTTGAAGTACTGTTGTTGTGTTATATGTGCCTTGTAAGGTGACCTTGAGTGCTTTGAAAGGCGCCTTTAAATAAAATGCATTATTATTATTATTATTATTATTATTATTATTATTATTATTATTTGTGTTTTAACCAGTTTTTGATAATGAGTTATTGACGTTTTGTCTATTTGCATGTTTTATGTTAAGGTGTAACAGGTTCGCCCTTGTTGGCCACTGTAGCTTTATTGCACTGAGACAGAGCATGGTATAGTCTGAAGGTGCAGTGAAGGAACAAGAATATATTGAAGCTGTGAACATTAATGTTGTTTTACTGAACAGGATGAGAAGAAGAAACTAAATCATTAGAGTCTGTGTTTGTGGTTAGTTTCCTCTCTTTTAGTTCTTTGGTCAAGTTGCTGCTCAGCCAAGTGCGAAAACCCCAAAGACATGCAGAACATGAAGTGTGAGAAACCACTGAAAGCATCTAAGATAAAAATAGGTGTCACTAGAAAGGGAAACTGTTGTGGTTGTAACAGCTAAAACAGTCGTCCAGCTCTACAGTACAGAGTGCAGAAATCACCAAACTGATTAAAAACATCAAGATAAGATGAAATTCTCAGTGCATTGCTTTACCATCATAGAACTATGAATATATTCATATGCATGAATAAAAATATATGATTATACAATCTATGGAGGGAGGGAGGACAAACCATATCAGCCAGGCCCCACCCCCACCACTCATGACGCAGACACAGCTCAACTATTTATTACAGTGTTTTTACCATTTTGCCTTCATTCAAACCTAGAAAAGTGCTGATCTGGGATACTTTGACTTTCTTAAAATTACTTCATGCTGCTCTGATTAAGTGTGCTACATGTACATATATGTACATATACAGTACTTGACACAGAGAGAAGGAAGACAACAAATCCACTCGCTGCTGCTGTTAAACTCATAGCTGCTCCTCTCATCTCTCTGTGAGGCTTCAGAGACAATAAAATACATCAAATAATGTAAACAACATGTAATAATCATATCAGTAAACTGTTCTACTTACAGCAGAGAAGGACGTTGTCTGTTAAGATGCTCGTCGTCTGTGATCTGTGAGCAGAAGTCTGATATCAGGATGCTAAATGAAGTTACTTCCTTCCTGTTTGTTACTGTTATGAATATGCATGAGGAGCCAAATGACAGTAAACCATCAAGTTAAAAACACCTTTTACTGTTTTCCAAAAAGTTAATATAATCAATGTTAGAGAGAATTAGAGACCAGTGTCAATGACTCTGAAAATGGTCTGTAAATAATAATTTAAAAACCTTATTTTTCTTTTAGTTCCCTTATCCACTTCCTGTGCCCTTTCGTTTTGGGTCTTTTACTTTGAAGGCGTCATGACCAAAACAGGAAGTGGACGCAACTGTTGTCTTGGAGACGCTGCCTTGACAGCGCAAAGGGCCCTTCAATTAACGGTGTTAAGGAAATATTAAAGGATTATTTATGTAAGTTAAGTGTTACATTTGTGATCAAGCGACCTAGCAGGAAAGACAATAAGGTATTGTTTGTTTTGCTGTGTTTTATTGATAGTGTGTATATAATTTACTCATCATCGGTACCAGATCAACCTTAGTAACACTCAACACTTTCTCCATGTCCATCAACCAGGGTGTCATCCTGGACAGCACATTATCTTTCGAAGCCCACATCAATAACGTTACTTGGTCTGCATACTTCCATCTACGCAACATCAATCATCTCCGTCCCTCACTTTCACCAACCTGCACCGCTATCCTGGTAAACACCCTCATCACATCCCGTCTGGACTACTGTAACTCTCTCCTCTTTGGTCTTCCGCGGAAATCTCTCCACAAACTCCAACTTGTACAGAATGCAGCCGCTCGTATCATAACCAGAACTCCCTCTATTGAACACATCACTCCTGCCCCGCAGCAACTTCACTGGCTCCCTATCAAATCCCGCATTGACTTTAAGATTCTACTCCTCACATTCAAGATCCTTCACAACCTGGCACCATCATATCTCTCTGAACGTATTCACATCTACTCCTTCTCAAACTCTCCGATCCTCCTCTGCCAACCAGCTCTGCCAACTTATCCACCATGGGGTCAAGAGCTTTCAGCCGATCTGCCCCCCGCCAATCGAACTCTCTCCTACCAGATATTCACACTTCAGACTCTGTCTCCACCTTTAAATCCCGCCTGAAAACGCACCTATTCAGAGTGGCATACTCTGTCTCTCATTAGCTATGCAATCTTCATTCTTGTTTATTTATTGTACTAATGCACTTTGTAGTCACGTTCATATTTATTCTTTATCTTTGTACTAAATGTCACCTGATTTATATTGTTTGATGTACTGTTGTTGTGTTATATGTGCCTTGTAAGGTGACCTTGAGTGCTTTGAAAGGCGCCTTTAAATAAAATGCATTATTATTATTATTATTATTATCATTGTTATTTATGTTTTAACCAGTTTTTGATAATGAGTTATTGACGTTTTGTCTATTTGCATGTTTTATTTTAAGGTGTAACAGGTTTGCCCTTGTCAGCCACTGTAGCTTACAGTTAAACTGCACTGAGACAGAGCATGGTACAGTCTGAAGGTGCAGTGAAGGAACAAGAATATATTGAAGCTGTGAACATTAAAGTTGTTTTACTGAACAGGATGAGAAGAAGAAACTGAATCATTAGAGTCTGTGTTTGTGGCTAGTTTCCTCTCTGTTAGTTCTTTGGTCAAGTTGCTGCTCAGCTAAGTGTGAAAACCACCAAGACATGCAGTACATGATGTGTGAGAAACACCTGAAAGCATCTAGGATAAAAATAGGTGTCACTAAGTTTTCACAGAAAGAGGAAACTGTTGTGGTTGTAACAGCTAAAACAGTTGTCCAGCTCTACAGTACAACGTGCAGAAATCACCAAACTGATTAAAAACATCTTGATAAGATTAAATTCTCAGTGCATTGCTGTACCATCATAGAACTATGAATACATTCATATGCATGAATAAAAATATATGATTCTTACAATCTCTGGAGGGAGGGAGGACAAATCATATCAGCCAGGCCCCACCCCCACCACTCATGATGCAGACACAGCTCAACATCTTATTACAGTGTTTTTACCATTTTGACTTCATTCAAACCTAGAAAAGTGCTGATCTGGGATGTTTTTGACTTTCTTAAAATGACTTCATGCTGCTCTGAATAAGTATGTTAAATGTCCTACAATGTAAATGTAGATATACAGTACCTGACACAGAGAGAAGGAAGACAACAAATCCACTCGCTGCTGCTGTTAAACTCATAGCTGCTCCTCTCATCTCTCTGTGAGGCTTCAGAGACAATAAAATACATCAAATAATGTAAACAACATGTAATAATCATATCAGTAAACTGTTCTACTTACAGCAGAGAAGGACGTTGTCTGTTAAGATGCTCGTCGTCTGTGATCTGTGAGCAGAAGTCTGATATCAGGATGTTAAATGAAGTTATTTCCTTCCTGTGTGTTAGTGTTATGAATATGTGGGAGGAGCCAAATGACAGTAAACTATGAAATTAAAAACACCTTTTACTGTTTTCCAAAGACTTAATATAATCTATGTTAGAAAGAATAAGAGACCACTGTTCTGGCCTGTTAGTAATTTAAAGAGAGAAGATGAATAATGGTATTTTTATTAATTTAATCTTTAAGCGTGGGAACAGTTTAGTGTCTAAAAATAAAATGACGTATGTGACAGTTGGTTTGATGCATCTCTTCACACTTTTAGTGCATGTTGAGACACTGAATACACCAACATGAGAAAAATGACACAGTTTAACTGAACAGGACAAAAGGCTGAATATTGAGGGTAGAGATGAAAAATATTTTCTTAGTTCTGTCAGATAGATTGTGTACTGAGAGGTTCTTTATTTAAATACAAAAGTATTAAAAGTGACATAAATACCTCATAAAAAAACACCAAACTCTCACAATGTGACAGCTAAATGAATCCAAAACTATCTGCAGGGCGAACCACCACAGGAGGTCAGGGATGAAATATGTGTTTTGTTATTTAGGTGAACCGATCCTTTAAAGGTATAGTAAGCTATAATAATCCAATACACTTTTTGTCAAAATCATTGAATCTCTCCTCACTATCCGCAAGCTGTCCATCCAATCAGAGACAAGGAACGTTCATGCTGGTTCATGGGTCAGATGGAGGGAGGAGGTCAGGTAATGGAGGCAGTCACAGATAGAAACAGTGAATCTGTTACGGGCATTGTGGAGAAGGAGAGGTGACCCAGAAACATCCAGAGAGGAGAAGCTTAGAAGAACAAAAAATATAAAAAGAAGCACTTTGACCAGCAGACAAAGAATTGTGTCACATCGGTGTGGTTTTCTAACCGCGGAGGGACCAGCGAGTGAAGGTGGACGCTGCTGTGCTTGTGCCGGACAGGTGAGTAACATCAGCTCTTCAGTGCTTCACATAAATTGTAACGTTACCTACCTGGACATTCAGCTCACTGTCTAGTTAGTCAGGATATGCTGTTGTTGTGATGTTAGCTGTAAAGTAGCAGAGTTGAGTACAGCTGTTTGACCACTTTGCATGTTAGCTTCGCAGCCATGAAGACTAAACACAGGCTGACTATCACAGTAAGATAGGAGTGATACACGCGCCAAAATTGCTGTTATCCTTAGCTTCAACTCTGGTCACTCAACCTGAACAGTTAACTCCTGCTAGTTTTTACTCCGTTGTGTTTTGTTACATCAACAGATTGATACACAGATAATAAATAGATTTACTTTATTGATCCCAAATTTGGAAAATCTTGATTAAGAGCAGCAGGTTATCCAGGCATTGCAGAGGAGAAGAAAACACACAGTAAATCAATGATGTCATCTCCAGAAACCTCCCAGCCTCTCATCCTGTAGCCCTGCTCCTCAGACCTGGACCCTGCTCCTCAGACCTGAACCCTGCTCCTCAGACCTGGACCCTGCTCCTCAGACCTCGACCCTGCTCTGCTCCCAACAGCATTCACACCTACTTGGCCCGGCCCATAATCCAGCCTGCCCTGTTGTGTCTTCAGTCTTTTCCCAGTTCAACATCCCATTTCTATTCCCCTCAATAAATGTCTTTTCCTTCAGTCGTGCCACCTCTCCTCTCTGTGTCACACTTACAGTAACTAGCTTCAACTAACAACTGAGTATTGAATTATGTAAGACTTTCTACAATTTACAAATATGTTTGTGTACATTTTTCTTTTTTCTAGTGATATCCTGATTCTGCTTAATACGGACATATGTATGTGTATGTATGTGTGTGTATATATATATATGTATATAAAAAATAAAACATACATTTCCAGGTGATGAAGACAGTAGGTTGAACATCATGCTTGGGTTCCTCATCAGACAGCGTGCAGCAGCTGATGAGACTACTCAAGGTCCAGGTCCTGAATTATTCACTGAAATGAGAAAATTGTTAACATTTCATTAGTGGTCATAAATAAGATTTTATTATGATCAGATGCAGTTTTCACATTGTATGTAGAGCCAGAGTTAATCCAGGGGTAATGCTGTTACACTGATGTAATCTGGCCTTATTTCACAGGATAGAGGTATTTATGGAGAGAATATATGAAATAATACAAGCAAGCAAAGCAACATACTTACTCAGCTGTAAATCTGTGAGCCTGCAGCATCTGCTCACCTGTAGCTCTCCTGGTTTCAGGCTCTTTGAACTGGTTGAACTCTGACCTCTGACCCCTCCACCGCCAGGAACAGAGCTACACCATTATAGTAATGACACATAAATAACATCAGACAAACTTGGTATTAGTTATTTGCTACAGGAGACATATATAATCTTATTTCCCTCTAAATAACACTCCACTGTGTGACGTTACTCCTCCCGTATATCTGCTCTTTTCTCTTCTTACACAATAACAGGATGAAACTAACTGATATTAATAATATAAATAATGTCAGAGTTGGCTGCTCCTGTATGAAGCTTTCTTCCTACATCTTTTAATACTCTCAATAAACCGCATCGCTAACCTGACATGTATCACTGATGGTAGAGTAGAGGTTAGTTACTCAGTTAACATCATTTATACATAGACTAAGTTACTCCTCCGCTTTGACTTTGGCTTATTTGGTCTCAACACCTTTTTAAATACTATCAGACTTATTATCAAACTTGCTACTAAAACACATGCTACCTGTACTATCAGTTTCCCAAACTGAAGCTAACTAACAGTACGGGAGCAGACCCTTCAGACTGCCGTTGCCATGACGATGCGCTTTGAGGTTGGAGCACGGAGGAGCATGAAGGGAGGGGTAGGTTTTGTTTTGTTTTCATTCAAATATCAACAACTTTTCTCTTCCTTTTCTCCCACATCATCGCTTACTATACCTTTAAAGCAGACAGTGGAGGGAGACGTCAGTGATGAAGCCTGAATCTGCAACACTGAAGCTTCACCACTAGATGGCAGTGAAACATCAGAGATACTGAATCACAACCCTGAGACAACATTTTACCATCCATCGCTGATTGTTTACACACATTTAAAGTTACTTTCAGTACTTTTCACTTTTTATGATTGAGTTGCATCTTAATATGTTTACACTTGACATTAAAATCATTAATCATTACAGTTAGAGGTTCAGTTTCAGAAGCATTGATTGTTCACATTGGTGACCTTGTTGTACAGTAGTTGAACAAACTCTCACAGTCGAGGTGTCTAAGTATGAAAATTATTCAGTCAGTGATCTACAGCTGTCACTAACAAATACGGACTGTTATACTGGAAAGGCTTCATACTCAGTAAACTGCCACATATTCTGCTTCACTGAGTGACCCCAAAGAGTTTAAATGCACTGAAAAGAAGATAAACAGCTAACATAACAATTAAGATGTTGTTCAATACAAACTGTCTGTGCATCTTCCAAAAATCATAATAAAGTATTACACTGTGACAAGTGTCATCATAAAATAAAAGGGAAAGTGAGAAATACATCAGCACAAAAGAACAGGTTTAAAGAAAAGATTTATATTTTATTTGTCTTCATATCTGGTAAATACATTCAGATCCTGAAAAATAAACATAAAAACTATTTAAAGCTGACACTTTCTGCACACTGTCGCCCTCTGCAGCAGTGAGAGGGAACTTCATACTAGACTACACGGCTCAACTGTTGATTAAAACTTTGATAAAAAAAAAAAAAACGACCACAGCACAAAGGTCGAAGTTAGACACTGAAAATTATTATTCTGTTATTCGGTTTTAATGACACCCTAATATCCACTCTATATGACTAACTCAGACTGCTGAAGCTGAATATAAACTTCACATCTACTTTTAAATGATTTTGTGGACACACTGGATGTTGTCCTCCATCACTTCCACTGAAAACACATTTGAAGGAGATCTTTTAATCTACTGGGATCTCAATGAAACGTTCAATCACGCTTTATTTGAGTAGCACATTTCATACAGGTTGGTGCAATTCAAAGTGCTTTACAGATAACTGACAAGCTGATAATAAGGCAGAACCAATGTAACCAGTAAAGAGTAAAATCAATTTGATGTATAACAGTAGTACAGATCCTGAATGAAATACAATATATCATAATAAGCAAAATAAAACTAGATGAAACATGGATTTAAGTTAATGTTCAGTGCCATCAGCAGTAAACCTTTGCATTGACATCTTTATATAATTATATTGTCAATGTAAATGTTTACTTCTTTCTTACATTGTTGTGAAGCATCCACAAAGAAATGAAGGAATATAGAAACTATGTCTGAATGGAAATTTACATCAACAGTAAATTAACAAGCTAAACTGTCAATTTAAAATACTCTATTGTGCCCTGAGATATATGTATGTGTATTTTAAAATTACATGCAGAAAAAAAAATTACAATATCAGATATGAGATTGCTGATGTGTTCATGAGGTTTTGTTGACTGTGCTGTACAGTGCAGATGGATCTTCCCCAGTTTCCTGACCTCTGGCTCTGAGAGGGAAATAAAAGATGAATCAGGTGAATCTGAAGATTTTGTATTAAATTATACAAACAGTCATAAAAACAACGTAACAGACAAACGTAACAAATGAAAAACTGAATACAACTGTTGCTACTGTGTTCCTGTGTGAAGAGCTGCTCACCTCGGGGCATTACCAGCTCTGTTAAAGTTAACAGCAGCGTACTCGGTAACCTCTTGTTCCTCCATCTGTCTGTGGAGCTGAGCTGATCTGATGTTGGAGTAGAGAGGATCTGCCTGGTTGTTGGAGAAGAGCACGCTGGCATACAGAAGGTTGTCTTGCTCTGGCTGTGTCTGGAGGGTGATATAAATGAGGAAAGTGTTGGTTTCTGTGAAGATGGATTGTTAAGAAACAACATGAAGAGCTTCACAGTCAGATGAGTTTTCTAGTGTCACTTTAAGATAGTGAGTGTGGAAGTGTGAAACCAGGATAGAATAGTATAACTCTCCCTCCTCACCCTCTCTCTGTCGTCTGGTCTCTCCTCAGCCTCAAACGATTGATTGGAGGCTCTCTTTTTCCTGGTGAGGAGAATTCATTAAAAACACAAATGACTGAGTTTTGAACAATGATTCAGTGAAACAGAACTGCTTACCTCATCCATAGGAAGACAGAGAGGATTATGATAAGCAGGAGAACAGCAGCTGTTACTCCAGCAATAATTGATTTTCCTGTTCCTGGGTTATAGAGATTGATAAGAAAATACTGACAGTTAATCAGGGTGTTACAGCAATGTTTCAGTCAATATATGCATGATCAGTTCTCTTCATTTTAAACTCTAAATCTAACTAAATGTATTATAAGTCCAATACTGTAATTACAGTCTCACTTTCATCTCTAACTCAAGTGCCAAAACATGTTTAAATCAAATCACTGCAAAACTAATTCTTGTCCAGGTTTATATGAATTAAAAACATTCAAGATAATGCAGTGTGTGACTGTAGCTGAATGTAAAAACTTACCTTTCACAACAGTCAGATGTAAGGTGGAGTTATGACGTCCTCTTCTGTTCTGGGCTTCACAGGAATAATTCCCACTGTGTTCAGGTCTGACATCAGTGATGGTGAAGATCTGTCCTGATGCTTTTGGTGAGTCTTCATTCTCCTTGTACCAGGTGTAATTAGCTGCTGGGTTAGCATCACTGCTACAGGTCAGAGTCACTGAACTGCCCTCCACTATCTCACCAGAGGGACTCACTGACATAGAGGGAAGCTTTGGACTATCTGGAGGAGATATATCAATATGAATTAACAATAAAATTAGGAATGGGTATCATTGGTTCAATGTCTTGTACTGAAGCTGCTCAGTGAAGGAAGAGCTGAAGAAAGAAGACATGACCAAACCAATCAAGTCCAACAGCTGTATGTTGCTTCTCCAACTAAGTGATTCACTCACATTTCACATCAATAAAAATGTATTCAGATGTCTTCTTCCCCAGCTGGTTCTCAGCTGTACAGTAATACTCTCCAGAGTCAGAGGACTGGATGGAGCTGAAGACAAGCTGTGGTTCTTTACTGAGAGGTTGAAGGTCTGGATTTACATTCTTCTTGTACCAGGTGTAATTAGCTGCTGGGTTAGCATCACTACTACAGGTCAGAGTCACTGAACTGCCCTCAATGATTTCACCAGACGGACTCACTGACACAGAGGGAAGCTTTGGTCCATCTGGAGGAGAAAACATTTGGTCAACAGTGGAATAACTGACACAATGTAAGAAGCAAATGTTTGACACAAAGTGAGGAGTGAAATTTGATTCCCTCGTTGCTGCTCATATTAAAATCAACTGTCTGTTACCTTGGATACAGTTTGACATTGTGTTAGTGACATAGTTAGATAAACTCACACACTGAAGGAGAGCGGTAATCCTCATGTCCTTTCAAAGCACAGGAGATGTTGTCACCAGGATTAAACTGCCCTGAATGAAGAGAAGTTTCCTCCTCCATCATTTTCTGTCCGTTCTTGAACCAGACGTAAACAATACGACCTGCTGGACTGCAGCTGCTGAGACATTTCAGCTCTGCCTCCATATGAGACTGATGGACTGTTATTGTGGTCACCTGCACCTGGAGAGCTGCATATGTGAGGAAAGACCCAAAATGTAATTTGTTACCAGTAAAATACACAAACATACAGTCAAAATAACCTTTGTAGTTCTGCTGGGTGAAATAATTTGTGATCATCAATCAAAAGTGTAAATGGAGGAAAGTACTCAATATAATCAAATCAGTTTTATGTGAAACTCTTCAACAATAACTATTCACCACTTTCACTCATCATCAGTTTGTGTTCATCAGTACCTGTGACAGTCAGAGTTGTTCCAGGTAAACTACTCCTCCATTCAAACTTTTGTGTTTTGAATGTGAAGTGATACTGGGCTGAATCGCTCTCTCTCAGGTCAGAGATTCTCAGAGTGGAGCGTCCGCTCTCTGTTTTAAGGATCTGAACACGACCTGCATACTGGGAGTCTTTACTAAGGTCCTCAGGCTGTGAGGGATTCTGCCACTGATAACTACGATCAGGACTGAACCAGAATGATGATCTGATAGATTCATAACTGCTGTATGTGGAGGAAATGTCCACTGATGAGCCTCTGGAGGCACAGATGCTTCTGTCAGTGTAAATCACTCTGTTGCAGTATTGACCACGGACACCTGAAAGACAAAATTAATTTAAAATAACACTATTATTAAATCACAAAACCTGCTCAGCTTAAGTGACAGATGTTGTTTCTGGTCAGACACATACATCTATAGTTTTTAAATATAAGTTTTCAAAGTTTCAAGCAGTATAAACAATATTTCATTCACTTTCATTGTGTTGAGATGGCAGCAGACTTTTCCAGGATTGACATCTCAAAATTTAGACACATAAAACTGTAACTATTTGCATGGATAAAAAAGGAGCAAATCAGAAAATATGTTTTTAGTATTTTGAGTGAACTGACTCTTTAAATGTAAACTCTTATTTTACATTTATTTTGCAGTCAACACAGTTAATAAGATATGAAAGTGTAACATGTCTAATATCTCATGGAGCTGTGGTTTGATTTTGATCCACTTCTATACAATGTTTGAATAACATGCTGCCCCAGAAACATGAACATACAATGTATAGTACAATAGCTTAAAGGCTCCACTAGATGTGGTTATGTTAGTGGGAGACTGTGTTGTAAACTCACACACTGAAGGAGCAGGATGATGCTCAAATCCTTTTAATGCACACAAAGAGCTGTCTGCAGGAGAAAAGTTCCCTTCATAAGTAGAAGATGTTTGATCCTGAATTTTCTGTCCATTCTTGTACCAGATGAAGGAAGAACGATCAGGTAGACGACAGCTGCTGTGACACTTCAGCTCTGCCTGGGTAGAAGACTGATTGACTCTGTTAACCTGCACTTGTAGATTTGGCTCTGTGAGGAAAAAAAGAGAAAAACCATTTGTACATCACAAATAATGAACACAAAGGCAGACAGTTATAATGACAATTCATATAAGTGACCAACTAAACTGGTGGATCATTATAAAAAACCTAGAATAAGTTAGGTCAAAAAACTATGAAAATAATTCATTTGTCAACAATATTTAATGAAATTAATCTCCATTAGTTCAACCAGTCGCCCCATTCAATTCATTTTAAATGTACTGTGTCAGTGTTTGTGTTCATCAGTACCTGTGACAGTCAGAGTTGTAACAGTCAGAGTTGTTCCCGGTAAAGTATGCTTCCATTCAAACCTTTGTGTTTTGAATGTGAAGCGATACTGGGCCGAATCGCTCTCTCTCAGGTCAGAGATTCTCAGAGTGGAGCATCCGCTCTCTGTTTTAAGGAGCTGAACACGACCTGCATACTGGGAGTCTTTACTAAGGTCCTCAGGCAGTGAGGGATTCTGCCACTGATGACTACGATCAGGACTGAACCAGAATGATGATCTGATAGGTCCGTGATTGCTGTATGTGCAGGAAATGTCCACTGATGAGCCTCTGAAGGCACAGATGCTTCTGTCAGTGTAAATCACTCTGTTGCAGGATTGACCACGGACACCTGAAAGATACAATAAATTTAAACAACACTATGATTTAAGTACTATTGTAACTTTTGTTATGATAATAATCCTATAAAAGCTAAACACGAAGTCTTGTTTTTCACATGCTTAATTCCGTTTCACCCAAATCAAAAACATATTTTCTTGTGTGTGGTGTCTATGCATGAAGATATCTGTGGTTTAATTTTTCAGGTTTTAAAACGACATCACCTCAACACAATAAAGTTTAGTTTACATAAAATCATGTCAACAGTTTCCATTGGAACTACTTTCTACACAAGAAGTATTAAAAAATGTCCACAGCAAAGTCTGTAGATTATCCAAAGTAACAGAGACAATGTTTCTGGTTAGACACATACATCTATAGTTTAAATATAAGTTTTCAAAGTTTTAAGCAGTATAAACAATATTCCATTCACTTTCATTGTGTTGGGATGGCAGCAGGCTTTTCCAGGATTGACATCTCAAAATTTCTAACCCTAACTATTTGCATGGTTAAAAAAGGAGCAAGTCAGTAACTATGTTTTTAGTATTATTGAGTGAACTGACTCTTTAAATGTAAACTCTTATCAGGGCCCGAGCCCGCCATTGGCGGGCAAAGCCTTATTGTATCTGTAAGGATTTTTCTTTTTCTGACAAAATAATGGCCTTTTTGACAGCCCAAACGTGCCCCAAAAGTCACCAAATTGTGCACGCAAGCCAGACCCCGTGAAAAATTTGATATTTAATGGTTTGCACTAATGAGTGTGGCAAAATGGTTCTGTAGCGCCCCCTTGACAAATGAATAAAATTGGGCCCCTCGCCCCAGATTGACATAGACAAACAAAATTCGGTACACATGTACATCCTGTCAAGATGCACCAAAAAGTCTCTTAGACCCATACCCTAACACCAACAGGAAGTCGGCCATTTTGAATCAAATTGTCAATTGTGATGCTGATTTTGGCCATTTCTACACATCATATTTGAACGAACTAGTCCTAGCGATTTCATCCCATCCACTTCAAATCTGCACAGAATCATCTTGAGACACTGGAGATGGAAAGTTATCAAAAGCATTTCCCCCCTGTCATTACTGGTTGCCATGGCGACGCAGCGAATTTCGAAGTCTCAGCATGAAATTTCAAACCCTCATATCTTGACTCCACATGGTCTGAGCTTTTCCAAATTTCATATGCTTGTTCAGCGTCCTGGCCTGAACAGTCTCATATTTAGTGACAGTCATAGCGCCACCTATTGGAGACAGGAAGTAATTTGCTTCATTCTTTGACTAATTACTCCCAGTGAAGACATAAGACCTTGGTGATGCTACATTCTGCAGCTCATGATCCATCATCAAATACTGTTGCCATGACAACACATTCAACACCATGAAATACAATTCCGTTATTGAGGGGCAAGGGATGCCTCCACGATCACAAAACTTGACAAACAAGTCTGGAGTGGGTTCATTTAACATCCTATATACTTCAGTGGGATAGGCGTAACTAAACAGCTCAATAGCGCCCCATTGAATATTTCAAAATCTAACCACCTCCATCCACATTAACATAGAAGAATGAAATTCAGCAGGTTTATGTATCATCTCCAGACTGACAAAAACGCCATCTGGACCCATACCCTAAGTCCAATAGGAAGTTGGCCATCTTGGAAAAACTGCTCAAGTTTGGCTTTTTTTTGGCCGTTTCCATACCCTATATTTTAACAAACTCCTCCTAGGGATTTTATCCAACCGACCTCAAATTCGCTAAGAAACATCTTGACACATTGGGATAAAAAGTCAAAATCTCTTCAATTACTTATTCCTGTTGGGCGTGGCAGCACTGACAATTTCGATGCCTCGCCATAAAGCAGGAAGCCCTTCTCCTACAGACATTGTCCCATCTACACCAAATTCATCATGCATGTAGATGGTCACGTCCTGAACACATCTATGCATCAATACTGTGTCATATACACAGCGCCACCTACAGTCAGCCTCATATGACAAAAATTATGCGATTTATATGAAATTTACAGGGTGTGTTCTCTACATTACACACTACAACATTACATATAATTGGTGGGTGATCTCTAGCGCCACATAGTGGACACAGGCAGTATAAGTTAGCCCCATCACACAATGGTCAATAAAAGCCCGGGTGCCAAGAAGTCTACGTGCCTGCTGTGTCTGCCCTGCAACTACAGCACCTAACCCTAACCCTAACCCTAACCCGACATGCACGTACGGCACTTTTTGCTGTTTTGGGGCGGTGCATGGGGAGCGAGGGCCTGATCATCGCTGCTTGCAGCTTTAATTTTACATTTTGCACTCAACACAGTAAATAAGATATAAGAGTGCAACATGTCTAAAATCTCATGGAGCTGAGGTTTGATTTTAATCCACTTCTATACAATGTTTGAATAACATGCTGCCCCAGAAACATGAACATACAATGTATAGTACAATAGTTTAAAGGCTCCACTAGATGTGGTTATGTTAGTGGGAGACTGTGTTGTAAACTCACACACTGAAGGAGCAGGATGATGCTCAAATCCTCTTAATGCACAGGAAGAGCTGTCTGCAGGATAAAAGAACCCTTCATAAGTAGAAGATGTTTGACCCTTAATTTTCTGTCCATTCTTGTACCAGATGAAGGAAGAACGATCAGGTAGACGACAACTGCTGTGACACTTTAGATCTGCCCAGGTATATTCTGGGTAGGGTGTTGATGGGATCACCTGCACCTGGAGATCTGGATATGTGAAGAAAGAGCAGAAATATAATTTATGTTCACACACACAAACATTCACAGTAACTGTGGAATCTCCCTCACAGTAACATTTCATAATATTAATAATTTGAAATGTGATTATATCTTCCAATGAAAAATGTTACCTGTGACAGTCAAAGTGACTCCAGGTACACCAGCATATTTCCCTCCTGGTTGGTTTGTTTTGAACCTGAACTTGTACTCAGCTGAGTCTCTCTCTCTCAGGTCTGTGATTGTCAGAGTGCAGTCATTCTTATCACAGTGATACTGCACACGACCTGCGTACTCTGAGTCTGTTTTCAGATCCACAGGTTCATAATTACTCCATTTATTATACCAGAATGTTTCATCAACTGCAGTATCAACATTATTTACTCTGGATGGGTATCTGTAGGTGCAGTGTATGTCCACTGTTGATCCTTTTAAGGCACAGATGTGAGTAGAAGTGTAAGTCACTCCCCAGTCATTCTGACCCTGTACCACTGTAACACAGAGCACATCAGAAACCACAATCAGATTTATAACAAGTTAAGAATCAGTGAATAAGACAAAGTGGATCATGGCACCAATATGATTTTATCTGCAGTTCAAAAGCTCCTCATTGTGCATCAATCTAACTAGAACTGAGTGTTTCAGCTTTAGTCCATTTATTCTGCACGTTTGTAATGTTGTTTTCTTAGTTTGTTGTTTAGAAGAAGCTCAAACTGAACACCTGAAGTGTGTCTCTTATACATCTTATATTCACCAATTACATAATTTCCCCTCATATTCATTTCAAACACTTTATAATTCCCGTCTTGAATGAAGCAAATGTGAACACAAAATACAAACATATTTATGAAGATTGATGGAAAAAATATCTTCATCAATTTGACAAAATATTACAACACATTACATACAACTTAAGTGTTTCCAGATGACACTTGAGAGAGATGAACACGTCAATAACTAAAAAGTGAAAAGTTGTTAAAACACAAATGTCTCCTCTTTCCTACCGTAGTAATGTAGACCACGAGCTACAACATTATTTTGACCAAACGAGCCGTCCTCCGAGCTGGACTAATAACATTGTTCTCTATGTACAGCTGGCTGTGAGACGAGTGCGCAGGGGCCGTCTAGAAAGTGCAACACCGAAAAGAAATATTTAAAACTATATTTAATAGTTTGAACTTTTATACCGTGCAGTGTCCTATAAATCATTTGACAAATCAGTAGTCTGCTGTTGGTTATATTACACTTAGTTGAATAAAGTCGTCAGGGTTTATTAAATATAGTTTGAAGTATTTGTTTTCGGTGTTGCACTTTCTAGACGGTCCCTGCGCACTCGTCTCACAGCCAGCTGTACATAGAGAACAATGTTATTAGACCAGCTCGGAGGACGGCTCGTTTGATCAAAATAATGTTGTAGCTCGTTGTCTACCTTACTACGGTAGGAAAGAGGAGACATTTGTGTTTTAACAACTAGTGTGTTCATCACCGTACTTCACAGTTAATCTCTCTGCACTGAGACAGAGCATGGTACAGTCTGAAGGTGCAATGAAGGAACAAGAATATATTGAAGCTGTGAACATTAATGTGGTTTTACTGATCAGGATGAGAAGAAAAAACTTTCGAATCATTAGAGAGTCTGTGCTTGTCTTGTTCAGTTTCCTCTCTGTTTGTTCTGCGGTCAAGTTGCTGCTCAGCTAAGTGTGAAAACGAGAAAGAAATGCAGAACAGGACTTACTGGAAACTTCTGAAAGCTGCTAGAATGAAATAGGTGTCAATAAGTTTTCACAGAAAGGGGAAACTGTCATAGTTGTAACAGCTAAAACAGTCGCCCAGCTCTACAGTACAGAGTGCAGAAATCACCAAACTGATTAAAAACATCATGATAAGATGAAATTCTCAGTGCATTGCTGTACCATCATAGAACTATGAATACATTCATATGCATGAATAAAAATATATGATTCTTACAATCTATGGAGGGAGGGAGTACAAACCATATCAGCCAGGCCCCACCCCCACCACTCATGACGCAAACACAGCTCAACATCTTGTTACAGTGTTTTTACCATTTTGACTTCATTCAAACCTAGAAAGGTGCTGATCTGGGATATTTTTGACTTTCTTAAAATGACTTCATGCTATCATGAATAAGTGTGCTAAATGTCCTACAATGTAAATGTAGATGTACAGTACCTGACACAGAGAGAAGGAAGACAACAAATCCACTCGCTGCTGCTGTTAAACTCATAGCTGCTCCTCTCATCTCTCTGTGAGGCTTCAGAGACAATAAAATACATCAAATAATGTAAACAACATGTAATAATCATATCAGTAAACTGTTCTACTTACAGCAGAGAAGGGCGTTGTCCGTTAAGATGCTCGTCGCCTGTGATCTGTGAGCAGAAGTCAGATACCAGGATGTTAAATGAAGTTATTTCCTTCCTGTTTGTTACTGTTATGAATATGTAGGAGGAGCCAAATGTGACAACCAAGTTTTACTGTTTTCTTGTTGTTATGAATATGCATGAGGAGGCAAATGACAGTAAACCAACATTTTTACTGTTTTCCAAAGACCTTAAATGTTAAAGAGAATAAGAGACCAGTGTTCTGTTAGTAATTTAAAGAGAGAAGGTAAATAATGACATTTTTATAATCTTAATCTTTAAGCGTGGACACAGTTCAGTCTGCAGAATAAACAAACCACGTGACGGATGTGTGACAGTTGGTTTGATGCGTCTCTTCACACTTTTATGTTGAGACACTGAATACACCAACATGAGAACAAGGACGCAGTTTAACTGAACAGGACAAAAGGCTGAATATTGAGGGTACAGATGAAAAACATTTTCTTAGTTCTGTCAGATAGATTGTGTACTGAGATGTTCTTTATTTAAATAGAAAAACATTAAAAGTGACATAAATACCTCATAAAAAAACAACAAACTCTCACAATGTGACAGCTAAATGAATCCAAAACTAACTGCAGGGCTAGACACCACAGGAGGTCAGTGATGAAATATGTGTTTTGTTATTTAGGTGAACTGAGCCTTTAAAGGTATAGTAAGCGATAATAATCCAATACACTTTTTGTCAAAATCATTGAATCTCTCCTCACTATCCGCAAGCTGTCCAGCCAATCAGAGACAAGGAGCGTTCATGCTGGTTCACGGGTCAGATGGAGGGAGGAGGTCAGGTAATGGAGGCAGTCAGAGATAGAAACAGTGAATCTGTTACGGGCATTGTGGAGAAGGAGAGGTCACCCAGAAACATCCAGAGAGGAGAAGCTTAGAAGAACAAAAAATATAAAAAGAAGCACTTTGACCAGACAAAGACTTGTGTCACATCGGTGTGGTTTTCTAACCGCGGAGGGACCAGCGAGTGAAGGCGGACGCTGCTGTGCTTGTGCCGGACAGGTGAGTAACATCAGCTCTTCAGTGCTTCACATAAACTGTAACGTTACCTACCTGGACATTCAGCTCACTGTCTAGTTAGTCAGGATATGCTGTTGTTGTGATGTTAGCTGTAAAGCAGCAGAGTTGAGTACAGCTGTTTGACCGCTTTGCATGTTAGCTTCACAACCACGAAGACTAAACACAGGCTGACTATCACAGTAAGATAGGAGTGATACACGCGCCAAAATGCTGTTATCCTTAGCTTCAACTCTGGTCACTCAACCTGAACAGCTAACTCCTGCTAGTTTTTACTCTGTTGTGTTTTGTTACATCAACAGATTGATACACAGATAAATAGATTTACTTTATTGATCCCAAATTTGGAAAATCTTGATTTAGAGCAGCAGGTTATCCAGGCATTGCAGAGGAAAAGAAAACACACAGTAAATGAATGATGTCAGCTCCAGAAACCTCTCAGCCTCTCATCCTGTAGCCCTGCTCCTCAGACCTGGACCCTGCTCATCAGACCTGGACTCTGCTCATCAGACCTGGACCCTGCTCATCCGACCTGGACCCTGCTCCTCAGACCTGGACCCTGCTCATCAGACCTGGACTCTGCTCATCAGACCTGGACCCTGCTCATCCGACCTGGACCCTGCTCATCAGACCTGGACCTTGCTCCTCAGACCTGGACCTTGCTCTGCTCCCAACAGCATTCCCCCCTGCTTGGCCCGGCTCATAATCCAGCCTGCCCTGTTTTGTATTCAGTCTTTTCCCAGCTCAACATCCCATTTCTATTCCCCTCAATAAATGTCTTTTCCTTCAGTCCTGCCTCCTCTCCTCTCTGTGTCACACTTACAGTAACTAGCTTCAACTAACAACTGAGTATCGAATTATGTAAGACTTTCTACAATTTACAAATATGTTTGTGTACATTTTTTTTTTTTCTAGTGATATCCTGATTCTGCTTTATACTGATATATGCAGTGGCGTGCACAGACTTTTTGAAGGGCAGGGGCGAAAAGAAAAAAAAGGGCACATACAGCACGTTCTCGCCACTGAAGAGGACAGTTTAGTGCATGTTTTTGCCAACCAGGAGGGCACAGTAGCACACATTTTGGCTCCCAAGAAGACACTTTAGCACATGTTTTGGCTCCCAAGAGGGCACCTTAGCACACATTTTGGCTACCAAGAGGGCACTTTAGTGCGTGTTTATCAACAGTTGGGCCACGAGGGGGGGCAACCCCCCCCCCTTGTGCACACCACTGGATATATGTATATATATATATATATATATATAAATAAAACATACATTTCCAGGTGATGAAGACAGTAGGTTGAACATCATGCTTGGGTTCCTCATCAGACAGCGTGTAGCAGCTGATGAGACTGCTCAAGGTCCAGGTCCTGAATTCTCCTGAAATGAGGAAATTGTTAACATTTCATTAGTGTTCATAAATCAGATTTTATTATAATCAGATGCAGTTTTCACATTATAGAGCCAGTGTCAGTTCAGAGGTAATGCTGTTACACTGATGTAATCTGGCCTTATTTCACAGGATAGGGGTATTTATGGAGGGAATTTATGAAATAATACAAGCAAGCAAAGCAACATACTTACTCAGCTGTAAGTCTGTGAGCCTGCAGTGTCTACTCACCTGTAGCTCACCTGGTTTCAGGCTATTTGAACTGGTTGAACTCTGACCTCTGACCCCTCCTCCACCAGGAACAGAGCTACACCATGATAGTAATGACACATAAATAACATCAGACAAACTTGGTATTAGTTATTTGCTACAGGAGACATATACCACATTATTTCCCTCTAAATAACACTCCACTGTGTGACGTTACTCCTCCCGTATATCTGCTCTTTTCTCTTCTTACACAATAACAGTAGTTACTCAGTTAACATCATTTATACATAGACTAAGTTACTCCTCCGCTTTGACTTTGGCTTATTTGGTCTCAACACCTTTTTAAATACTGTCATACTTATTTTCAAACTTGCTACTAAAACACATGCTACCTGTACTATCAGCTTCCCAAACTGAAGCTAACTTACAGTACGGGAGCAGACGCTTCAGACTGCCGTTGCCATGACGATGCGTGTCCATGAACTTTGAGGTTAGAGCACGGAGGAGCATGAAGGGAGGGGTAGGTTTTGTTTTGTTTTCACTCGAATATCAACAACTTTTCTCCTCCTTTTCTCCCACATCATCGCTTACTATACCTTTAAAGTAGACAGTGGAGGGAGTCCTCAGTGATGAAGCCTGAATCTGCAACACTGAAGCTTCACCACTAGATGGCAGTGAAACATCAGAGATACTGAATCACAACACTGAGACAACATTTTACCATCCATCGCTGATTGTTTCAATTTAAATTCACTTTCAGTACTTTTCACTTTTTATGATTGAGTTGCATGTTAATATGTTTACACTTGACATTAAATTCATTAATCATTACAGTTAGAGGTTCAGTTTCAGAAGCATTGATTGTTCACATTGGTGACCTTGTTGTACAGTAGTTGAACAAACTCTCACAGTCGAGGTGTTTAAGTATGAAAATGATTCAGTCAGTGATCTACAGCTGTCACTAACAAATATGGACTGTTATACTGAAAAGGCTTCATACTCAGTAAACTGCCACATATTCTGCTTCACTGAGTGACCCCAAAGAGTTTAAATGCACTGAAAAGAAGATAAACAGCTAACATGACAATTAATGTCTTCTCCAATACAAACTGTGTCTGTGTATCTTCATCTTAGCAACATCCCAAATTATAAAAAACTATTACACTGTGACAAGTTTAATCTTTAATCTAAAATAAAAGGGAAAGTGAGAAATAAATCGGCACAAAAGAACAGATTTAAAGAAAAGATTTACATTTTATTTGTCTTCATATCTGGTAAATACATTCAGATCCTGAAAAATAAACATAAAAACGATTTAAAGCTGAAACCTTCTGCACACTGTCGCCCTCTGCAGCAGTGAGAGGGAACTGAAATCATGTTTCCAACTACAGAGATGTTGTGGAAGCTGGCTGTTTATTGTATATCAGCCACTGCAATACCTGGATAATGTGACATTCAGCAAAGTGTGATAGAACTGAGATTATGTTTGATGTGTGAAAATATACAGTAAACTGCACAAGAAGCCAATCAGGATTCCTCAAAAGTGATTAAATACAGTATGTACACATTTAAAATAACAGTTTGCATTGCAGCTCTAATCCTAAATATCTGTAATATAACTAAAAATAAGCTTGCATTAGTTCAGACAGAACACTCAGTAAATTATAAATCAGTTGAGTCACACACACCACCTGATATTCAACTGATCTAAACAATCAATCATGTTTGACACGTGGACATGATTCAGTTCAAGCTGCCATCAGCACATTCTTCTCAAAGCTTCTGCTACATGCTGTTACTGACTGTCTGTGCTACTCACTTCTACCTGCTGCTGCTGCTGCTGAAAACTGAACATGAAAACGTCCACATGGTCCTCTACAGCCTCTCTCTCTCTCTCCACTCTCATATTTCACTGTTGTACTACTTTCTGTTTCCATCAGGTGAGTCCAGCCTCTGGTTCAACTGCATCACAACAAAATCACATGACCTTTAGATGAGGTACATCTCATAACTGTAACTATGAATCTGATGTCAGCCTGTTTTGTACCTTTCAGGAGGCTCCAACCTGACTGGATTTTACTTCAGGTTTTCGTAGATCTCTTCGTCGTCTGTCTCTGCTCCAGTGTTGACCTGCAAGTCTGAGACGTTCTCATACACAGGACAAGAGTCCAGCTGATGGAGAGAGATGATAATATGAGACTCAATGATCCTCATTCATGCAATTTGCATACGGTTAGAATTACAAAATAAACATTATTGGTTTCTACATAGGAAGTTGCTCTTTAAAATTAAATTAACTTTGAGTTCATGAGTCAAATAATCATAACTGTATTTTAATGTAAGTTCTGTCAATAAGGTCTCTCTCTCTCTAACCTCTATAGTCTCTTCAGGTTCATTCAGTACAGTGGTGGAGCTGAGAGTTTTCTTCTTCCTGGATTGAGTCCAATAAAATGAAGAAATGTTTAACAAAATTAAATTCATGGCTTAAAGACTTGTTTTAAGGGAATAAATGAAGGTAAGTATTCTTCATGGATTTACCTTATCCAGAGAATCAAGAGAAGCAGAGGAGGCAAGAGAAACACAGGAATCAGCATCAGAATCAAGTTGGTGATCATTGATTTCCCTAAAATTGAGACCAACAGAAAGGAGATATGGCTTATTAATAAATGGTGTGTGTGTGTGTGTGTGTGTGTGTGTGTGTCTTACCTGTCACAACAGTCAGATGTAAGGTGGAGTTATGACTTCCTATTCTGTTCTGGGCTTCACAGTAATAATTCCCAGTGTGTTCAGGTCTGACATCAGTGATGGTGAAGATGCTGATGCTTTTGGTGAGTCTTCATTCTTCTTGTACCAGGTGTAATTAGCTGCTGGGTTAGCATCACTGCTACAGGTCAGATTCACTGAACTGCCCTCCACTATCTCAGCAGAGGGACTCACTGACACAGAGGGAAGCTTTGGACCATCTGGAGGAGATATACTAATATGAATTAATCATAAAATGAGGAAGGGTTGTATTAGTTCAACATGTTGTATTGAAGCAGCTCAGCGAACTACAGCAGCAGACTGAATGTGAAGTTTATGAAACAAGGCTGAGGATCTGAACAACTGTATGTTGCTTTCTAAATTAATTATTAATAGGAATAGGAATAGTTGCATTAGTTCAACATGTTGTATTCAGTGAACTACAGCAGCGGACTGAATGTGAAGCAGGAAGAGCTGAAGAAAGAAGACATGATCAGACAAATCTTTCCATGTTTTAAAAAAAAGGCTGACAAGTCCGACAGCTGTTTGTTGCTTCTCCAATCAATCAATCAATCTTTATTTGTATAGCGCCAAATCACTACAAAGTAATCTCAAGGCACTTTACACATAGAGCAGGTTCTAAACCGAACTCTTCAGGTTTTAATTTTAAAGAGACCCAACATTCCCACATGAACAAGCACTTGGCAACAGTGGCAAGAAAAAAGCCCCTTTTAACAGGAAGAAACCTCAGACAGAACCAGGCTCAGAGTGGGCGCCCATATGCCTCGACTGATTGGGGTAGAGGGGAGAGAAAGGAAGGATAGGAGAGAGAAGCACAATGAAAATCAACAATGAAGCTTGAAGGTCCGGGACTGGAATCATTCATCTGGACGTCTACAGGCCCAGATTACCTGTGAGATGAGGAAGCACAGACAACTCCGGGGAAGAAATTTAGGTTATTGATTGCATTAATAGTACATGAATGTTAATGGATATAGATGGATGGATAGAGAGAGAGAGAGGGAGGAGGAGAGAGGAGGAGGAGAGAGGAAGCATCGTGGGAGTCATCCGGCAGTTTAAGCCTATAGCAACAAAGTGTTTCACTCACATTTCACATCAATGAAGATGTATTCAGATGTCTTCTTCCCCAACTGGTTGTCAGGTGTACAGTAATACTCTCCAGAGTCGGAGGACTGGATGGAGCTGAAGACAAGCTGTGGTTCTTTACTGAGAGGTTGAAGGTCTGGATGTACATTCTTCTTGTACCAGGTGTAATTAGCTGCTGGGTTAGCATCACTGCTACAGGTCAGAGTCACTGAACTGCCCTCAATGATTTCACCAGAGGGACTCACTGACACAGAGGGAAGCTTTGGAGCATCTGGAGGAGAAAACATAGTTGGTCAACAGTGGAATAACTGACACAATGTAAGAAGCAAATGTTTGACACAAAGTGAGGAGTGAAAGTTGATTCCCTCGTTGATGCTCATATTAAAATCAACTGTCTGTTACCTTGGAAACGTTTTGACATGTTAGTGACATAGTTAGGTAAACTCACACACTGAAGGAGAGCGGTAATCCTCATGTCCTTTCAAAGCACAGGAGATGTTGTCACCAGGATTAAAGTGCCCTGAATAAAGAGAAGTTTCCTCCTTCATCATTTTCCGTCCGTTCTTGAACCAGACGTAAGAAATACGACCTGCTGGACTGCAGCTGCTGAGACATTTCAGCTCTGCCTCCATATGAGACTGATGGACTGTTATTGTGATCACCTGCACCTGGAGAGCTGCATATGTGAGGAAGGACCCAAAATGTCATTTGTTACCAGTAAAATACACAAACATGCAGCCAAAATAACCTTTGTAGTTCTGCTGGGTGAAATAATTTGTGATCATCAATCAAAAGTTTAAATGGGAGAAAGTACTCAATATAATCAAATCAGTTTTATGTGAAACTCTTCAACAATAACTATTCACCACTTTCACTCATCATCAGTTTGTGTTCATCAGTACCTGTGACAGTCAGAGTTGTTCCAGGTAGACTACTCCCCCATTCAAACCAAGAAGTTTTGAATGTGAAGTGATACTGGGCTGAATCGCTCTCTCTCAGGTCAGAGATTCTCAGAGTGGAGCGTCCGCTCTCTGTTTTAAGGACCTGAACACGACCTGCATACTGGGAGTCTTTACTAAGGTCCTCAGGCTGTGAGGGATTCTGCCACTGATGACTACGATCAGGACTGAACCAGAATGATGATGTGATGGATCCATAACTGCTGTATGTCCAAGAAATGTCCACTGATGAGCCTCTGGAGGCACAGATGCTTCTGTCAGTGTAAATCACTCTGTTACAGTATTGAACATAGACACCTGAAAGATACAATTAATTTAAAACAACACTATTATTAAAGTACTATTGTAACTATTGTTATAATGATAATCCTATAAAATGCTCAATGGGAATAGACAATATTCCATTCACTTTCATTGTGTTGGGATGGCAGCAGACTTTTCCAGGATTTAAATCTTAAAATTTAGACACATAAAACTGTAACTATTTGCATGTTTAAAAAAGGAGCAAATCAGAAAATATGTTTTTAGTATTTTGAGTGAACTGACTCTTTAAATGTAAACTCTTATTTTACATTTATTTTACAGTCAACACAGTAAATAAGATATAAAAGTGTAACATGTCTTAAATCTCATGGAGCTGTGGTTTGATTTTGATCCACTTCTATACAATGTTTGAATAACATGCAGCCCCAGAAACATGAACATACAATGTATAGTACAATAGTTTAAAGGCTCCACTAGATGTGGTTATGTTAGTGGGAGACTGTGTTGTAAACTCACACACTGAAGGAGCAGGATGATGCTCAAATCCTTTTAATGCACAGGAATAGCTGTCTGCAGGATAAAAGTTCCCTTCATAAGTAGAAGATGTTTGATCCTGAATTTTCTGTCCATTCTTGTACCAGATGAAGGAAGAACGATCAGGTAGACGACAGCTGCTTTGACACTTCAGCTCTGCCCGGGTATAAGACTGATGGTCTGTTGAACTAATCACCTGCACTTGTAGATTTGGCTCTGTGACGAAAAAAAGAGTTAAATCATTTGTAAATCACAAATAATGAACACAAAGGTAGATAGTTAAAAAGACAATTCATATAAGTTACCAACTAAACTGGATCATTTAATGAAGACCTAAAATAAATTAGTACACAAAGTGTTGAAAACCAGTCAATGGAAACTGAAATTAAATTAAAATGAATCTACAATAGTTCAGCCAGTCGCCCCATTCATTTCTAATCAGCTTGTTTAAATGTACTGTGTCAGTGTTTGTGTTCATCAGTACCTGTGAAAGTCAGAGTTGTTCCAGATAAACTACTCCTCCACTCAAAGCTTTGTGTTTTGAATGTGAAGTGATACTGGGCTGAATCGCTCTCTCTCAGGTCAGAGATTCTCAGAGTGGAGCGTCCTCTCTCTGTTTTAAGGACCTGAACACGACCTGCATACTGGGAGTCTTTACTAAGGTCCTCAGGCTGTGAGGGATTCTGCCACTGATGACTACGATCAGGACTGAACCAGAATGATGATGTGATAGATCCATAACTGCTGTATGTGCAGGAAATGTCCACTGATGAGCCTCTGGAGGCACAGATGTTTCTGTCAGTGTAAATCACTCTGTTGCAGGATTGACCATGGACACCTGAAAGATACAATTAAGGGTTAGGGTTACACATGTAACTATTTGCATGTTAAAAAAAGATTAGTATTTTGAGTGAACTGACTCTTTAAATGTAAACTCTTATTTTACATTTATTTTGCAGTCGACACAGTAAATAAGATATAAAAGTGTAACATGTCTAAAATCTCATGGAGCTGTGGTTTGATGTTGATCCACTTCTATACAATGTTTGAATAGCATGCTGCCCCAGAAACATGAACATACAATGTATAGTACAATAGTTTAAAGGCTCCACTAGATGTGGTTATGATAGTGGGAGACTGTGTTGTAAACTCACACACTGAAGGAGCAGGATGATGCTCAAATCCTTTTAATGCACAGGAAGCGCTGTCTGCAAGAGAAAAGTTCCCTTCATAAGTAGAAGATGTTTGATCCTGAATTTTCTGTCCATTCTTGTACCAGATGAAGGAAGAACGATCAGATAGACGACAACTGCTGTGACACTTCAGCTCTGCTGAGGAAGGATTGATTGTTGATGGGATCACCTTCACCTGGAGATCTGGATCTGTGAAGAAAGAACAGAAATATAATTTATGTTCATACAGACACAAACATTCACAGTAACATTTCATGATATTAATCGTTTGAAATTCAATTATATCTTTGAAATAAAACATTACCTGTGACAGTCAAAGTGATTCCAGGGAAACCAGCATATTTCCCTCCTGGTTGGTTTGTTGTGAACCTGAACTTGTACTTAGCTGAGTCTCTCTCTCTGAGGTCTGTGATTCTCAGGGTGCAGTCGTTCTTATCACAGTGATACTGCACACGACCTGCGTACTCTGAGACTGTTTTCAGATCCACAGGTTCATTATTACTCCCTTTAGTAAACCAGAATGTTTTATCAACTGCAGTATCAACATTATTTATCCTGGATGGGTATCTGTAGGTGCAGTTTATGTCCACTGTTGATCCTTTTAAGGCACAGATGTGAGTAGAAGTGTAAGTCACTCCCCAGCCATTCTGACCCTGTACCACTGTAACACAGAGCACATCAGAAACCACAATCAGATTTATAACAAGTTAAGAATCAGTGAATAAGACAAAGTGGATCATGGCACCAATATCATTTTATCTTCAGTCGTTGACTTTTAAAACTCCACATTGTGCATCAATCTAACTAGAACTGAACTAGAATAAAGTATTTTATCAGTTGATTATCATATTTTATCATTTGGTACTGCTGAGAGTTTCAGCTTTAGTCCATTCATTCTGCACGTTTGTAATGTTGTTTTCCTTGTTTGTTGTTTAGAAGAAGCTAAAACTGATCTATTAAACATCTTGAATGAAGACAATGTGAACACGAAATACAAACATATTAATGAAGATTGATGGAAAAAATATCTTCACCAATTTAACAAAATACTACATCACAACATATAACTGCTATGTTTCCAGATGACACTTAAGAGTGATGAACACGTCAATAACTAAAAAGTAAAAACTTATTAAAACATAAATGTCTCCTCTTTCCTCCCGTAGTAAGGTAGACAACGTGTTACAACATTATTTTGACCTAACGAGCCGTCCTCCGAGCTGGACTAATAACATTGTTCTCTATGTACAGCTGGCTGTGAGACGAGTGCGCAGGGACCGTCTAGAAAGAAGAGAAATACTTCAAACTATATTTAATAGTTTTAACTTTTACATCTTGCAGTGTGATATAAATAATTTGACAAACCAATCGTCTGCTGTTGGTTATATTACACTTAGTTTGAATAAAATCGTTAGAGGTTATTAAATATAGTTTAAGTATTTCTCTTCGGTGTTGCACTTTCTAGACGCCCCCTCTCACTGTCAGCTGTAGCTCTGTTTGCTCTTTGGTCAAGTTGCTGCTCAGCTAAGTGTGAAAACGAGAAAGACATGCAGAACATGATGTGTGAGAAACGCCTGAAAGCATCTAAAAGACAATAGGTGTCAATTAGTTTTCACAGAAAGGGGAAACTGTTATAGTTGTAACAGCTAAAATAGTTGTCCAGCTCTACAGTACAGAGTGCAGAAATCACCAAAACATTAAAAACATCAGGATAAGATGAAATTCTCAGTGCATTGCTGTACCATCATAGAACTATGAATATATTCATATGCATGAATAAAAATATATGATTCTTACAATCTATGGAGGGAGGGAGGACAAACCATATCAGCCAGGCCCCACCCCCACCACTCATGACGCAGACACAGCTCAACATCTTATTACAGTGTTTTTACCATTTTGACTTCATTCAAACCTAGAAAAGTGCTTCAATGTAAATGTAGATATACAGTACCTGACACAGAGAGAAGGAAGACAACAAATCCACTCGCTGCTGCTGTTAAACTCATCTCTCTGTGAGGCTTCAGAGACAATAAAATACATCAAATAATGTAAACAACATGTAATAGTCATATCAGTAAACTGTTCTACTTACAGCAGAGAAGGACGTTGTCTGTTAAGATGCTCGTCGCCTGTGATCTGTGAGCAGAAGTCAGATACCAGGGTGTTAAATGAAGTTATTTCCTTCCTGTGTGTTAGTGTTATGAATATGTAGGAGGAGCCAAATGACAGTAAACTATGAAATTAAAAACACCTTTTACTGTTTTCCAAAGACTTAATATAATCTATGTTAGAAAGAATAAGAGATCAGTGTTCTGGCCTGTTAGTAATTTAAAGAGAGAAGATGAATAACAAGATTTTTATTATATTAATCTTTAAGCGTGGGAACAGTTTAGTGTCTAAAAATAAAATGACGTATGTGACAGTTGGTTTGATGCATCTCTTCACACTTTTAGTGCATGTTGAGACACTGAATACACCAACATGAGAACAATGACACAGTTTAACTGAAAAGGACAAAAGGCTGAATATTGAGGGTAGAGATGAAAAACATTTTCTTAGTTCCGTCAGATAGATTGTGTACTGAGATGTTCGTTATTTAAATAGTAAAAACATTAAAAGTGACATAAATACCTCATAAAAAAACACCAAACTCTCACAATGTGACAGCTAAATGAATCTAAAACTATCTGCAGGGCTAGACACCACAGGAGGTCAGTGATGAAAGATGTGTTTTGTTATTTAGGTGAACTGAGCCTTTAAAGGTATAGTAAGCGATAATGATTCAATACACTTTTTGTCAAAGTCATTGAATCTCTCCTCACTATCCGCAAGCTGTCCAGCCAATCAGAGACAAGAAGCGTTCATGCTGGTTCACGGGTCAGATGGAGGGAGGAGGTCAGGTAATGGAGGCAGTCAGAGATAGAAACAGTGAATCTGTTACGGGCATTGTGGAGAAGGAGAGGTGACCCAGAAACATCCAGAGAGGAGAAGGTTAGAAGAACAAAAAATATAAAAAGAAGCACTTTGACCACCAGACAAAGACTTGTGTCACATCGGTGTGGTTTTCTAACCGCGGAGGGACCAGCGAGTGAAGATGGACGCTGCTGTGCTTGTGGCGGACAGGTGAGTAACATCAGCTCTTCAGTGTTTCACATAAACTGTAACGTTACCTACCTGGACATTCAGCTCACTGTCTAGTTAGTCAGGATATGCTGTTGTTGTGATGTTAGCTGTAAAGTAGCAGAGTTGAGTACAGCTGTTTGACCGCTTTGCATGTTAGCTTCACAGCCATGAAGACTAAACACAGGCTGGCTATCACAGTAAGATAGGAGTGATACACGCGCCAAAATGCTGTTATACTTAGCTTCAACTCTGGTCACTCAACCTGAACAGCTAACTCCTGCTAGTTTTTACTCCGTTGTGTTTTGTTACATCAACAGATTGATACACAGATAAATAGATTTACTTTATTGATCCCAAATTTGGAAAATCTTGATTAAGAGCAGCAGGTTATCCAGGCATTGCAGAGGAAAAGAAAACACACAGTAAATCAATGATGTCATCTCCAGAAACCTCCCAGCCTCTCATCCTGTAGCCCTGCTCCTCCGACCTGGACCCTGCTCCTCAGACCTGAACTCTGCTCCTCAGACCTGAACCCTGCTCATCAGACCTAGACCCTGCTCCTCAGCCCTTGACCCTGTTCTGCTCCCAACAGCATTCACCCCTGCTTGGCCCCGCTCATAATATAGCCTGCCCTGTTTTGTCTTCAGTCTTTTCCCAGCTCAACATCCCATTTCTATTCCCCTCAATAAATGTCTTTTCCATCAGTCGTGCCTCCTCTCCTCTCTGTGTCACACTTACAGTAACTAGCTTCAACTAACAACTGAGTATCGAATTATGTAAGACTTTCTACAATTTACAAATATGCTTGTGTACACTTCTTATTTCTAGTGATATCCTGATTCTGCTTTATACTGATATATGTAAAAAAATGGTACATACATTTCCAGGTGATGAAGACAGTAGGTTGAACATCATGCTTGGGTTCCTCATCAGACAGCGTGCAGCAGCTGATGAGACTGCTCAAGGTCCAGGTCCTGAATTCTCCTGAAATGAAAAAATTGTTAACATTTCATTAGTTTTCATAAATCAGATTTTATTATGATCAGATGCAGTTTTCACATTATAGAGCCAGTGTCAGTTCAGAGCTAATGCTGTTACACTGATGTAATCTGGCCTTATTTCACAGGATAGGGGTATTTATGGAGGGAATTTATGAAATAATACAAGCAAACAAAGCAACATACTTACTCAGCTGTAAGTCTGTGAGCCTGCAGTGTCTGCTCACCTGTAGCTCTCCTGGTTTCAGGCTATTTGAACTGGTTGAACTCTGACCTCTGACCCCTCCTCCACCAGGAACAGAGCTACACCATGATAGTAATGATACATAAATAACATCAGACAAACTTGGTATAAATGTTATTTACTACAGGAGACATATACCACATTATTTCCCTCCAAATAACACTCCACTGTGTGACGTTACTCCTCCCGTCTATCTGCTCTTTTCTCTTCTTACACAATAACAGAATGAAACTAACTGATATTAATAATATAAATAATGTCAGAGTAGGCTGCTGTATGAAGCTTTCTTCCTAGATCTTTTAATACTCTCAATAAATCGCATCGCTAACCTGGCATGTATCACTGATGGTAGAGTAGAGGTTAGTTACTCAGTTAACATCATTTATACATAGACTAAGTTACTCCTCCGCTTTGACTTTGGCTTATTTGGTCTCGACACCTTTTTAAATACTATCAGGCTTATCATCAAACTTGCTACTAAAACACATGCTACCTGTACTATCAGCTTCCCAAACTGAAGCTAATTTACAGTACGGGAGCAGACGCTTCAGACTGCCGTTGCCATGACGATGCGCGTCCATGAACTTTGAGGTTGGAGCACGGAGGAGCATGAAGGGAGGGGTAGGTGAGGTCTGTTTTGGTTTTCACTCAAATATCAACAACTTTTCTCCTCCTTTTCTCCCACATCATCGCTTACTATACCTTTAAAGCAGACAGTGGAGGGAGACCTCAGTGATGAAGCCTGAATCTGCAACACTGAAGCTTCACCACTAGATGGCAGTGAAACATCAGAGATACTGAATCACAACCCTGAGACAACATTTTACCATCAATCACTGATTGTTTACACACATTTAAATTCACTTTCAGTACTTTTCACTTTTTATGATTGAGTTGCATGTTAATATGTTTAATTTCGACATTAAAATCATTAATCATTACAGTTAGAGGTTCAGTTTCAGAAGCATTGATTGTTCACATTGGTGACCTTGTTGTACAGTAGTTGAACAAACTCACAGTCGAGGTGTCTAGGTATGAAAATGATTCAGTCAGTGATCTACAGCTGTCACTAACAAATATGGACTGTTATACTGAAAAGGCTTCATACTCAGTAAACTGTCACATATTCTGCTTCACTGAGTGACCCCAAAGAGTTTAAATGCAGTGATATGACGATAGCATGACAATTAATGCTAATGTCATGTGCACTGATTAAAATCCCAGGTTCCAATTTTTTTAATTTTAATGTTTGATTGTAAATAAAAATAACAGATTTTTTTTCTTTTCCAAATTAAGACATTTTGTCTTTTGGCTTGGTTTCTGTAAATTAAAAGCTTCTCCTTCTCTACTTATTTCAGTTTAGTTTTAGTTCATTTAACAAGTGATTAAGTAGTTTTAGTTTAGTTTTTATTTAGTTCTAGTCTTAGTTTTTGAGGTATTAGGAGGAAAGCCTTGATTAGTAGAAGCTGCAAAGGATTAAATAATGCTGACACTGAAGTAAGGTTTACTGTGTGATGAGTTTGACATCCACATTTTAAACCCTCTTCTGTGTTTATGTGTGCCAGTGTCATTTATGTTCAATGAAAAAACTACTAACACCGGTGTTACAGGGAGTGGAAGAAGAGAAAGGTCACTGATTGATGACTGACTACTGATGGTCATTTTACCGTTTTTTAAACAGTTATTGTGGTAAACACACACGTAGGAACTTCTATAGGGATCCTTTCCATGTTGTGAGCCAATGATAATTACATTTATGAGCCTGTCACTGGAGAAAACAAACGCTTTATTTAGACATAGCATGTACGCCTCAGAGCTATCGGACCTTATGGTGACAACATGGCGTCTATTGTTGAGTTGTCTCTACTTACTGGAATTTTTTCCCGCTGGACTTTTGTGTGGTTTCGTCTGCATCATGTTCCCTCCAGTCAGCTAGCTACCAGGCTAACTTACTACCGAGTCAAAGTAGCTGAGGGCAGCAGTAAAAATTCACTCCGTGTCAGATTTACTTCAACACAAGGTGGAGGTGGTTTACACAAGCTTACAGCTCCTCCTAGTGGCTGAAAGTGAGAATTGCTCTCCAGCAGCTGTAAATGAACCCTTCATACTAGACTACACAGCTTAACTCTTGATTTAAGTTTTTCAATAACAAAAACGCCCACAACAGCACAAAGGTCGAAGTTAGACCCCGCGATTGATTATTCTGTTATTCGGTTTTAATGACACATCCCTAATATCCACTTGATATGACTAACTCAGACTGCTGAAGCTGAATATAAGCTTCACATCTACTTTTAAATGACTGTACTGTATGGACAAACTGTGGATGATGTCCTCCATCACTTCCACTGAAAGCACATTTGAAGGAGATCTTTTAAGCTACTGGGATCTCAATGAAACGTTCAATCACTCTTTATTTGAGTAGCACCTTTCATACAGGTTGGTGCCATTCAAAGTGCTTCACAGATGACTGACAAGCTGATAATAAGGCAGAACAAATGTAGACAGTGAAATAATAAAATCAATTTAAGACTAATTTATACCAGAAATACAGATTGTGAATGTAATAAAAGATATTAAAGCTATCATAATAAGTGAAAAAAATAGATAATATATATATATTTTAAAAGACAAAATGCATAATAAGCAATACAATAATAATGTACAACATTAATACGATGACACGTGGATTTAAGTGAATGTTCAGTGGCATCAGCAGTAAACCTTTGCATTGACATCTTTATATAATTATATTGTCAATGTAAATGTTTACTTCTTACTTACATTGTTGTGAAGCATCCACAAAGAAATTAAGGAATACAGAAACTATGTCTGAATGGAAATTTACATCAACAGCAAATTAACAAGCTAAACTGTCGATTTAAATTACTCTAAAATATACAATTGTCTTGATGATGCATTCTTGGACAAGTCCGTCCTGAGATATATTTATGTATATGTATTTTAAAATGACCTGCAAAAAAAACTGAAAAAGGAAAAAAAACATTCAAATATCAGATATGAGATTACTGATGTGTTCATGAGGTTTAGTTGACTGTGCTGTACAGTGCAGCTGGATCTTCCCCAGTTTCCTGACCTCTGGTTCTGAGAGGGAAAATAAAACGATGAATCAGGTGAACCTGAAGATTTTGTATTAAATTATACAGACAGCCATAAAAAAGACATAATAGGCAAACGTAACAAATGAAAAACTGAATGAAGCTGTTGCTACTGTGTTCCTGTGTGAAGAGCTGCTCACCTTGGGGCATTAACAGCTCTGTTAAAGTTAACAGCAGTGTACTCGGTAACCTCTTGTTCCTCCATGTGTCTGTGGGGCTGAGCTGATCTGATGTTGGAGTAGAGAGGATCTGCCTGGTTGTTGGAGAACTGCACGCTGGCATAATGAAGGTTTTCTTGCTCTGGCTGTGTCTGGAGGGTGATAGAAATTAGGAAAGTGGTGTTTTCTGTGAAGATGGATTGTTAATAAACAACATGAAGAGCTTCACAGTCAGATGAGTTTTCTAGTGTCACTTTAAGATAGTGAGTGTGGAAGTGTGAAACCAGGATAGAATAGTATAACTCTCCCTCCTCACCCTCTCTCTGTCGTCTGGTCTCTCCTCAGCCTCAGACGATTGATTGGAGGCTCTCTTTTTCCTGGTGAGGAGAATTAATTAAAACACAAATGACTGAATTCTGAACAAGGATTCAATGAAACAGAACTGCTTACCTCATCCATAGGAAGACAGAGAGGATTATGATAGACAGGAGAACAGCAGTTGTTACTCCAGCAGCGATTTGTTTTCCTGTTCCTGGGGAAGAGTGATGAAAAGAAAACACCAACAGTTAATCAGGGTGTTACAGCATGTTTGGGTCCAATGTTTCAGTCAATATATGTATATTCAGTTCTCTTAATTTTAAACTGCAACAGCACTTTTCAGATGAGAATATATTTTATATATTTTTATTGTACATTATTTATGATTGCTTGACTTGTGGTACTTGCATTCTCTTGTAACTTGTATAGTTTGATTGTTGCGTACCACAACATCAAGTAATAATAATAATATGGATAAACAGAAAACCCATCCAGGCCTGCAGCTCAGGTGTGCATGCTGTATTATGACCTCGGTTTGTTTCCAGCTTTAAACAGATGGACTACCTGGCAGCTCGCAGGCTGGCTTGACTGAAACTGTTGTTATAGGCTGACACAGACATGGTTATAATATATTGGTCATCATTCATATAAGATAACATCAACCAAAACCTTAGACAATCAGATGTTATCATCCTGCTCCACTATGGAGTCTGAAAGGAGAAACTGATGGCATTAAGTGTCCGCAAAGCTTAAATATTTGGAAAAGACAGCTGTAACTAACTGTACTGATGATGGAGGTCACACTTCTACAGAGCTTAACTAAATGTGGTGGTGGTCCAGTACTGTGATTTACAGTCTCACTTTCATCTGTAACTAATATGAAAAACCATGTTTCAATCAAATCACTGCAATACAAATTCTTGTCCATGTTCATTTGAATTAAAAACACTGGTGATAGTTTAAGCAACTGCAGTGAGCAAACTCTTCTCTCTTCCTGCAGCTTCTTCAGCACAGCTGGTGCTGTGTGATGCATTGCTGAGTGAGTCTTAGTCTGTTGTGTCTGAACAGTCTTGAGCACTGAATGAAAAGATGCAGCTGCTCAATATTTGGAGGTTAATTAAATTCCCCCCTGCATCATCACATGGTGTGTAATGAGTCTGAGTGCAGTGTGTGTGTAATGAGTCTGAGTGTAGTGTGTGTGTGTGTGTGTGTGTGTGTTTGTGTACCTTACCTTTCACAACAGTCAGATGTAAGATGGAGTTATGACGTCCTCTTCTGTTCAGATTCACTGAACTGCCCTCCACTATCTGAGCAGAGGGACTCACTGACACAGAGGGAAGCTTTGGAGCATCTGGAGGAGATATATCAATATGAATTAACAATAAAATGAGGAAGGGTTGTATTAGTTCAACATGTTGTATTGTTGCGTCTCAGTGAACTACAGCAGCAGACTGAATGTGAAATCTTTCCATGTTTTTAAAAAAAAGGCTGTCAAGTCCGACAGCTGTATGTTGCTTTACCAACAAAGTGTTTCACTCACATTTCACATCAATAAAGATGTATTCAGATGTCTTCTTCCCCAGCTGGTTGTCAGCTGTACAGTAATACTCTCCAGAGTCAGGGGACTGGATGGAGCTGAAGACAAGCTGTGGTTCTTTACTGAGAGGCTGAAGGTCTGGATTTACATTCTTCTTGTACCAGGTGTATTTAGGTGCTGGGTTAGCATCACTGCTACAGGTCAGAGTCACTGAACTGCCCTCAATGATTTCACCAGAGGGACTCACTGACACAGAGGGAAGCTTTGGAGCATCTGGAGGAGAAAACATAGTTGGTCAACAGTGGAATAACTGACACAATGTAAGAAGCAAATGTTTGACACAAAGTGAGGAGTGAACGTTGATTCCCCCGTTGCTGCTCATATTAAAATCAACTGTCTGTTACCTTGGAAACATTTTGACATTGTGTTAATGACATAGTTAGGTAAACTCACACACTGAAGGAGAGCGGTAATCCTCATGTCCTTTCAAAGCACAGGAGATGTTGTCACCAGGATTAAACTGCCCTGAATAAAGAGAAGTTTCCTCCTTCATCATTTTCTGTCCGTTCTTGAACCAGACGTAAGAAATACGACCTGCTGGACTGCAGCTGCTGAGACATTTCAGCTCTGCCTTCATATGAGACTGATGGGCTGTTATTGTGGTCACCTGCACCTGGAGAGCTGCATATGTGAGGAAAGACCCAAAATGTCATTTGTTACCAGTAAAATACACAAACATACAGTCAAAATAACCTTTGTAGTTCTGCTGGATGAAATAATTTGTGATCATCAATCAAAAGTGTAAATGGAGGAAAGTACTCAATATAATCAAATCAGTTTTATGTGAAACTCTTCAACAATAACTATTCACCACTTTCACTCATCATCAGTTTGTGTTCATCAGTACCTGTGACAGTCAGAGTTGTTCCAGGTAAACTACTCCTCCATTCAAACTTTTGTGTTTTGAATGTGAAGTGATACTGGGCTGAATCGCTCTCTCTCAGGTCAGAGATTCTCAGAGTGGAGCGTCCTCTCTCTGTTTTAAGGACCTGAACACGACCTGCATACTGGGAGTCTTTACTAAGGTCCTCAGGCTGTGAGGGATTCTGCCACTGATGACTACGATCAGGACTGAACCAGAATGATGACGTTAAGGATTCATAACTGCTGTATGTGCAGGAAATGTCCACTGATGAGCCTCTGAAGGCACAGATGGTTCTGTCAGTATAAATCACTCTGTTGCAGGATTGACCATGGACACCTGAAAGATAAAATTAATTTAAAACAACACTATGATTAAAGTATTATTGTACAACAGGAAATCTTGTTTATCAAATGCTTAATTCTGGTTCACATAAATCAAAAAATCACATGTTCTGTCTTGTTTGTGGTGTGTGTGTGTGTGTGTGTGTGTGTGTGTGTGTGTGTGTGTGAGAGTGTGTGTGTGTGTGTGAGTGTGTGTGAGAGTGAGAAAACAGTTTTGGTTACTCTGAATAATCCACAGACCTATCTGTCAACAGTTTCCATTGGAACTACTTTCTACTCAAGAAGTATTAAAAAATGTCCACAGCAAAGTCTGTAGATTATCCAGAGTAACAGAGACAATGTTTCTGGTTAGACACATACATCTATAGTTTAAATATAAGCTTTCAAAGTTTTAAGCATTATAAACAATATTCCATTCACTTTCATTGTGTTGGGATGTCAGCAGACGTTTCCAGGATTGACATCTCAAAATTTAGACACATAAAACTGAAACTATTTGCATGGATAAAAAAAGGGCAAATTTTGAGTGAACTGACTCTTTAAATGTAAACTCTTATTTTATATTTATCTTGTAGTCAACTCAGTAAATAAGATATAAAAGTGTAACATGTCTAAAATCTCATGGAGCTGTGGTTTGATGTTGATCCACTTCTATACAATGTTTGAATAACATGCTGCCCCAGAAACATGAACATACAATGTATAGTACAATAGTTTAAAGGCTCCACTAGATGTGGTTATGTTAGTGAGAGACTGTGTTGTAAACTCACACACTGAAGGAGCAGGATGATGCTCAAATCCTTTTAATGCACAGGAAGAGCTGTCTGCAGGAGAAAAGTTCCCTTCATAGGTAGAAGATGTTTGATCCTGAATTTTCTGTCCATTCTTGTACCAGATGAAGGAAGATCGATCAGGTAGACGACAGCTGCTGTGACACTTCAGCTCTGCTGAGGAAGGATTGATTGTTGATGGGATCACCTTCACCTGGAGATCTGGAACTGTGAAGAAAGAACATAAATATAATTTATGTTCATACACACACAAACATTCACAGTAACATTTCATGATATTAATCTTTTGAAATTCAATTATATCTTCCAATGAAAATGTTACCTGTGACAGTCAAAGTGACTCCAGGTGAAGCAGTATATTTCCCTCCTGGTTGGTTTGTTATGAAGCTAAACTTGTACTCAGCTGAGTCTCTCTCTCTCAGGTCTGTGATTCTCAGAGTGCAGTCGTTCTTATCACAGTGATACTGCACACGACCTGCGTACTCTGAGTCTGTTCTCAGATCCACAAAGTTTTTAGTAAACCAGAATGTTTCATCAACTGTAGTATTAACATTATTTATCCTGGATGGGTATCTGTAGGTGCAGTTTATGTCCACTGTTGATCCTTTTAAGGCACAGATGTGAGTAGAAGTGTAAGTCACTCCCCAGTCATCCTGACCCTGTACCACTGTAACACAGAGCACATCAGAAACCACAATCAGATTTATAACAAGTTAAGAATCAGTGAATAAGACAAAGTGGATCAAGGCACCAATATCATTTTATCTGCAGTTGTCATTTAAAGCTCCTCATTGTGCATCAATCTAACTAGAACTGAACTGAAATACAGTATTTTATCAGTTGATTATCATATTTTATCATTTGTTACTGCTGAGTGTTTCAGCTTTAGTCCATTTATTCTGCACGTTTGTAATGTTGTTTTCCTTGTTTGTTGATTAGAAGAAGCTCAAACTGAACACCTGAAGTCTGTCTCTTATACATATTCACCATTGACATCATTTTCCCTCATATTACTTTCAAGCACTTTATAATTCCCGTCTTGAATGAAGACAATGTGAACACAAAATACAAACATATTCATGAAGATTGATGGAAAAAATATCTACAACACAACACATTACATACAACTAAAGTGTTTCCAGAGGACACTTAAGAGTGACGAACACGTCAATAACTAAAAAGTGAAAACTTCTTAAAACACAAATGTCTCCTCTTTCCTACCGTAGTAAGGTAGACAACGTGCTACAACATTATTTTGACCTAACGAGCCGTCCTCCGAGCTGAACTAATAACATTGTTCTCTATGTACAGCTGGCTGTGAGACGAGTGCGCAGGAACCGTCTAGAAAGAAGAGAAATACTTCAAACTATATTTAATAGTTTTAACTTTTACATCTTGCAGTGTGATATAAATAATTTGACAAACCAATCGTCTGCTGTTGGTTATATTACACTTAGTTTCAATAAAATCGTTAGAGGTTATTAAATATAGTTTAAGTATTTCTCTTCGGTGTTGCACTTTCTAGACGGCCCCTGCACACTCGTCTCACAGTCAGCTGTACATCATTAGAAAGTCTGTGTTTGTGGTTAAGTTTCCTCTCTGTTTGCGCTTTGGTCAAGTTGCTGCTCAGCTAAGTGTGAAAACGAGAAAGACATGCAGAACATGAAGTGTGAGAAACGCCTGAAAGCATTTAAAAGACAATAGGTGTCAATTAGTTTTCACAGAAAGGGGAAACAGTCATAGTTGTAACAGTTGTCCAGCTCTACAGTACAGAGTGCAGACATCACCAAAACATTAAAAACATCATGATAAGATGAAATTCTCAGTGCATTGCTGTACCATCATAGAACTATGAATATATTCATATGCATGAATAAAAATATATGATTCTTACAATCTATGGAGGGAGGGAGGACAAACCATATCAGCCAGGCCCCACCCCCACCACTCATGACGCAGACACAGTTCAACATCTCATTACAGTGTTTTTACCATTTTGACTTCATTCAAACCTAGAAAAGTGCTGATCTGGGATGTTTTTGACTTTCTTAAAATGACTTCATGCTGCTTTGAATAAGTGTGTTAAATGTCCTACAATGTAAATGTAGATATACAGTACCTGACACAGAGAGAAGGAAGACAACAAATCCACTCGCTGCTGCTGTTAAACTCATAGCTGCTCCTCTCAGCTCTCTGTGAGGCTTCAGAGACAATAAAATACATCAAATAATGTAAACAACATGTAATAGTCATATCAGTAAACTGTTCTACTTACAGCAGAGAAGGGTGTTGTCTGTTAAGATGCTCGTCGTCTGTGATCTGTGAGCAGAAGTCAGATATCAAGACGCTAAATGAAGTTATTTCCTTCCTGTTTGTTACTGTTATGAATATGTAGGAGGATCCAAATGACAGTAAACCATGAAGTTAAAAACACCTTTTACTGTTTTCCAAAGACTTAATATAATCAATGTTAGAGAGAATAAGAGTGTTCTGTTAGTAATTTAAAGAGAGAAGATGAATAACGAGATTTTTATTATCTTAATCTTTAAGCGTGGACACAGTTCAGTCTGCAGAATAAACAAACCACGTGACAGATGTGTGACAGTTGGTTTGATGCATCTCTTCACACTTTTAGTGCATGTTGAGACACTGAATACACCAACATGAGAAAAATGACACAGTTTAACTGAGCAGGACAAAAGGCTGAATATTGAGGGTACAGATGAAAGATATTTTCTTAGTTCTGTCAGATAGATTGTGTACTGAGATGTTCTTTATTTAAATGGAAAAACATTAAAAGTGACATAACCTTCCTTTTGAAAAACCCACCAAACTCTCACAATGTGACAGCTAAATGAATCCAAACCTATCTGCAGGGCTAGACACCACAGGAGGTCAGTGATGAAATATGTGTTTTGTTATTTAGGTGAACTGAGCCTTTAAAGGTATAGTAAGCGACAATATTCTGATACACTTTTTGTCAAAATCATCGAATCTCTCCTCACTATCCGCAAGCTGTCCAGCCAATCAGAGACAAGGAGCAGTCATGCTGGTTCACGGGTCAGATGGAGGGAGGAGGTCAGGTAATGGAGGCAGTCAGAGATAGAAACAGTGAATCTGTTACAGGCATTGTGGAGAAGGAGAGGTGACCCAGAAACATCCTGAGAGGAGAAGTTTAGAAGAACAAAAATATAAAAAGAAGCACTTTGACCACCAGACAAAGACTTGTGTCACATCGGTGTGGTTTTCTAACCGCTGAGGGACCAGCGAGTGAAGGTGGACGCTGCTGTGCTTGTGCCGGACAGGTGAGTAACATCAGCTCTTCAGTGCTTCATATAAACTGTAACGTTACCTACCTGGACATTCAGCTCACTGTCTAGTTAGTCAGGATATGCTGTTGTTGTGATGTTAGCTGTAAAGTAGCAGAGTTGAGTACAGCTGTTTGACCACTTTGCATGTTAGCTTCGCAGCCATGAAGACTAAACACAGGCTGGCTATCACAGTAAGATAGGAGTGATACACGCGCCGAAATGCTGTTATACTTAGCTTCAACTCTGGTCACTCAACCTGAACAGCTAACTCCTGCTAGTTTTTACTCCGTTGTGTTTTGTTACATCAACAGATTGATACACAGATAAATAGATTTACTTTATTGATCCCAAATTTGGAAAATCTTGATTTAGAGCAACAGGTTATCCAGGCATTGCAGAGGAAAAGAAAACACACAGTAAATCAATGATGTAATCTCCAGAAACCTCCCAGCCTCTCATCCTGTAGCCCTGCTCCTCAGACCTGGACCCTGCTCCTCGCACCTGGACCTTGCTCATCAGACCTGGAGCCTGCTCATCAGACCTGGAGCCTGCTCATCAGACCTGAACTCTGCTCCTCAGACCTGGACCCTGCTCTGCTCCCAACAGCATTTCCCCCTGCTTGGCCCGGCTCATAATCCAACCTGCCCAGCTTGTCTTCAGTCTTTTCCCAGCTCAACATCCCATTTCTATTCCCCTCAATAAATGTCTTTTCCTTCAGTCATGCCTCCTCTCCTCTCTGTGTCACACTTACAGTAACTAGCTTCAGCTAACAACTGAGTATCGAATTATGTAAGACTTTCTACAATTTACAAATATGTTTGTGTACATTTTTCTTATTTCTAGTGATATCCTGATTCTGCTTTATACTGATATATATATATATATATATATATATATATATATATATATATATATATATATATATATATATAAAAATAAAACATACATTTCCAGGTGATGAAGACAGTAGGTTGAACATCTTGCTTGGGTTCCTCATCAGACAGCGTGCAGCAGCTGATGAGACTGCTCAAGGTCCAGGTCCTGAATTCTCCTGAAATGAAAAAATTGTTAACATTTCATTAGTTTTCATAAATCAGATTTTATTATGATCAGATGCAGTTTTCACATTATAGAGCCAGTGTCAGTTCAGAGCTAATGCTGTTACACTGATGTAATCTGGCCTTATTTCCCAGGATAGGGGTATTTATGGAGGGAATTTATGAAATAATACAAGCAAACAAAGCAACATACTTACTCAGCTGTAAGTCTGTGAGCCTGCAGTGTCTGCTCACCTGTAGCTCTCCTGGTTTCAGGCTCATTGAACTGGTTGAACTCTGACCTCTGACCCCTCCTCCGCCAGGAACAGAGCTACACCATGATAGTAATGATACATAAATAACATCAGACAAACTTGGTATAAATGTTATTTACTACAGGAGACATATACCACATTATTTCCCTCTAAATAACACTCCACTGTGTGATGTTACTCCTCCCGTATAGCTATCTGCTCTTTTCTCTTCTTACACAATAACAGAATGAAACTAACTGATATTAATAATATAAATAATGTCAGAGTAGGCTGCTGTATGAAGCTTTCTTCCTAGATCTTTTAATACTCTCAAGAAATCGCATCGCTAACCTGACATGTATCACTGATGGTAGAGTAGAGGTTAGTTACTCAGTTAACATCATTTATACATAGACTGTTACTCCTCCGCTTTGACTTTGGCTTATTTGGTCTCGACACCTTTTTAAATACTGTCAGACTTATTATCAAACTTGCTACTAAAACACATGCTACCTGTACTATCAGCTTCCCAAACTGAAGCTAACCAGACGCGGCCGTTGCCATGACGATGCGCGTCCATGAACTTTGAGGTTAGAGCACGGAGGAGCATGAAGGGAGGGGTAGGTTTTGTTTTGGTTTTCACTCAAATATCAACAACTTTTCTCCTCCTTTTCTCCCACATCATCGCTTACTATACCTTTAAAGCAGACAGTGGAGGAGGACCTCAGTGATGAAGCCTGAATCTGCAACACTGAAGCTTCACCACTAGATGGCAGTGAAACATCAGAGATACTGAATCACAACCCTGAGACAACATTTTACCATCCATCACTGATTGTTTACACACATTTAAAGTTACTGCACAGTATTTTTCACTTTTTATGATTGAGTTGCATCTTAATATGTTTACATTTGACATTAAACTCATTAATCATTACAGTTAGAGGTTCAGTTTCAGAAGCATTGATTGTTCACATTGGTGAACTTGTTGTACAGTAGTTGAACAAACTCTCACAGTCGAGGTGTCTAAGTATGAAAATGATTCAGTCAGTGATCTACAGCTGTCACTAACAAATATGGACTGTTATACTGAAAATGCTTCATACTCAGTAAACTGCCACATATTCTGCTTCACTGAGTGACCCCAAAGAGTTTAAATGCACTGAAAAGAAGATAAACAGCTAAAATGACAATTAAGGTCTTCCTCAATTCAAACTGTGTCTGTGCTGTATCTTCATTTTAGTAACATCCCAAATCATAATAAACTATTACACTGTGACAAGTTTCATACTAAAATAGAGGGGAAGTGAGAAATAAATTAGCACAAAAGAACAGATTTAAAGAAAAGATTTAAATTTTATTTGTCTTCATATCTGGTAAATACATTCAGATCCTGAAAAATAAACATAAAAACTATTTAAAGCTGAAACTTTCTGCACACTGTCGCCCTCTGCAGCAGTGAGAGGGAACTGAAATCATGTTTCCAACTACAGAGATGTTGTGGAAGCTGGCTGTTTATTGTATATCAGCCACTGCAATACCTGGATAATGTGACATTCAGCAAAGTGTGATAGACCTGAGATTATGTTTGATGTGTGAAAATATACAGTAAACTGCACAAGAAGCCAATCAGGATTCCTCAAAAGTGATTAATTACAGTATGTACACATTTAAAATAACAGTTTGCATTGCAGCTCTAATCCTAAATATCTGTAATATAACTAAAAATAAGCTTGCATTAGTTCAGACAGAACACTCAGTAAATTATAAATCAGTTGAGTCACACACACCACCTGATATTCAACTGATCTAAACAATCAATCATGTTTGACACGTGGACATGATTCAGTTCAAGCTGCCATCAGCACATTCTTCTCAAAGCTTCTGCTACATGCTGTTACTGACTGTCTGTGCTGCTCACTTCTACCTGCTGCTGCTGCTGAAAACTGAACATGAAAATGTCCACATGGTCCTCTACAGCCTCTCTCTCTCTCCATTCTCATATTTCACTGTTGTACTACTTTCTGTTTCCATCAGGTGAGTCCAGCCTCTGGTTCAACTGCATCACAACAAAATCACATGACATTTAGATGAGGTACATCTCATAACTGTAACAATGAATCTGATGTCAGCCTGTTTTTTACCTTTCAGGAGGCTCCAACCTGACTGGATTTTACTCCAGGTCTTCCTGCTCCTCTGTGTCTTCTGTCTCTGCTGCAGTGACGACCTCATATACAGGATAAGTGTCCAACTGATAGAGAGCGATGACAATATGAGACTCTATGAGCCTCATTCATGCAATTTGCATAATTATAGAATTATGTACAGTACTGTGCTAAAGAGAGAGGTTCCTGCTATTGCTCAAGGGTAAGGAGAAGTCTGAATACTTACACACTTTAGTGTATAGAAGCTGTTTTCTTTTCAGTTTTTAATACTGCTTACACATTTCCTGTATTTTTTGGTTGTATTCTAATAAAGAGACTGATAAATAATTATATATGGTCATTATAGCATTGCTAAAACAACAAATCTAATAGTAGCCTAAGACTTGTCTTCGGCCCTCATTATCTGTAACACAGTGCTGTATATTTAAAAAATATATAATTATAATGCTTCAGACTAAATTCTGTTCTGATCTTTGAAGCCTAAAATATTACTGGTTTCTACATAGGAAGTTGTTCTTTAAAATTAAATTAAATTTATGATTTCATGTTGATAATAAAATACGTTCTAGTGCATTTATACGTCAAATAATCATAACTGTATTTTAACGTAAATTATGTCAATAAGGTCTCTCTCTCACCTCTATAGTCTCTACAGGTTCATTCAGTTCAGTGGTGGAGCTCAGAGTTTTCTTCTTCCTGGATTGAATCCAATAACAAAAAAGAAATGTTTAACAAAATTAAATTAATTAATTAAAGACTGAGAATATTTTAAGAAGATAAATGAAGGGATGTTTTCTTTGTCGTTTTACCTCATCCACAGAATCAAGAGAAGCAGCAGAATCAGCATCAGCAATGCCAGAATCAACCTGATCATGTTTAATATAAATCCAGATTTCCCTAAAAATTGACATCAACAGAAAGACGATAAACCTCTTGAATAAGTGATAACCTCCTCTGTATACAGGTGAGAGAGAGAGAGAGAGAGAGAGAGAAACAAAAAATAACTTACCATGCAGAGCTGAGGAAAGCAGACATGATCAGATTAATCTTTACCACTACAGATTAAAAGCTGTATGTTGCTTTTTAAATAATCTGTTTCACTCACATTTCACATGGATACATTTTGACATTGTGTTAGTGACATAGTTAGGTAAACTCACACACTGAAGGAGAGGGGTAATCCTCATGTCCTTTCAAAGCACAGGAGATGTTGTCACCAGGATTAAACTGCCCTGAATAAAGAGAAGTTTCCTCCTTCATCATTTTCTGTCCGTTATTGAACCAGACGTAAGAAATACGACCTGCTGGACTGCAGCTGCTGAGACATTTCAGCTCTGCCTCCATATGAAACTGATGGACTGTTATTGTGGTCACCTGCATCTGGAGAGCTGCATACGTGAGGAAGGACCCAAAATGTCATTTGTTACCAGTAAAATACACAAACATACAGTCAAAATAACCTTTGTAGTTCTGCTGGGTGAAATAATTTGTGATCATCAATCAAAAGTGTAAATGGAGGAAAGTACTCAATATAATCAAATCAGTTTTATGTGAAACTCTTCAACAATAACTATTCACCACTTTCACTCATCATCAGTTTGTGTTCATCAGTACCTGTGACAGTCAGAGTTGTTCCAGGTAAACTACTCCTCCATTCAAAGCTTTGTGTTTTGAATGTGAAGTGATACTGGGCTGAATCGCTCTCTCTCAGGTCAGAGATTCTCAGAGTGGAGCGTCCGCTCTCTGTTTTAAGGACCTGAACACGACCTGCATACTGGGAGTCTTTACTAAGGTCCTCAGGCTGTGAGGGATTCTGCCACTGATGACTACGATCAGGACTGAACCAGAATGATGATGTGATAGATCCATAGTATTTGCTGTATGTGCAGGAAATGTCCACTGATGAGCCTCTGGAGGCACAGATGCTTCTGTCAGTGTAAATCACTCTGATGCAGGATTGACCAAAGACACCTGAAAGATAAAATTAATTTAAAACATACTTAGTTCCGGCTCACCAAATCACAAAAACACATTTTCTCTTGTTTGTGGTGTCTGCATAAAATCATGTTTACAAAAACCCAACAGAAAACAGTTTTGGTTACTCTGAATAATCCACAGACCTATCTGTCAACTGTTTCCATTGGAACTACTTTCTACTCAAGAAGTATTAAAAAATGTCCACAGCAAAGTCTGTAGATTATCCAAAGTAACAGAGACAATGTTTCTGGTTAGACACATACATCTATAGTTTAAATATAAGTTTTCAAAGTTTTAAGCAGTATAAACAATATTCCATTCACTTTCATTGTGTTGGGATGACAGCAGACTTTTCCAGGATTGACATCTCAAAATTTAGATACATTAAACTGTAACTATTTGCATGGTTAAAGGAGCAAGTCAGAAAATGTATATTTTGAGTGAACTGACACTTTAAATGTGCTTATTTATTCATTTTACAGTCAACACAGTAAATAAGGTATAAAAGTGCAAATTTCTAAAATCTCATGGAGCTGTTGTTTGATGTTGATCCACTTCTATACAATGTTTGAATAACATGCTGCCCCAGAAACATGAACATACAATGTATAGTACAATAGTTTAAAGGCTCCACTAGATGTGGTAATGTTAGTGGGAGACTGTGTTGTAAACTCACACACTGAAGGAGCAGGATGATGCTCAAATCCTTTTAATGCACAGGAATAGCTGTCTGCAGGAGAAAAGTACTCTTCATAAGTAGAAGATGTTTGATCCTGAATTTTCTGTCCATTCTTGAACCAGATGAAGGAAGAACGATCAGGTAGACGACAGCTGCTGTGACACTTCAGCTCTGCCCAGGTAAAAGCTAAGTAGTATCTTGATTGGATCACCTTCACCTGGAGATCTGGATCTGTTATGAAAGAACAGAAATTTATGTTCATACATGCACCAACATTCACTCACCTCTTCCGATAATATTAGCCATTTGAAAGTAAATTATATCTTCCAAAGAAAATATTACCTGTGACATTCAAAGTGACTCCAGGTGAAGCAGTATATTTCCCTCCTGGTTGGTTTGTTATGAACCTGAACTTGTACTCAGCTGAGTCTCTCTCTCTCAGGTCTGTGATTCTCAGAGTGCAATCGTTCTTATCACAGTGATACTGCACACGACCTGCGTACTCTGATTGTGTTCTCAGATCCACAGGTTCATTATTACTCCATTTATTATACCAGAATGTTATCATAACTGCAGTATCAACATTATTTATCCTGGATGGGTATCTGTAGGTACAGTTTATGTCCACTGTTGATCCTTTTAAGGCACAGATGAGAGTGGAAGTGGAAGTCACTCCCCAGTCATTCTGACCCTGTACCACTGTAACACAGAGCACATCAGAAACCACAATCAGATTTATAACAAGTTAAGAATCAGTGAATAAGTCAAAGTGGATCATGGCACCAATATGATTTTATCTGCTGTTGTCATTTAAAGCTCCTCATTGTGGATCAATCTAACTAGAACTGAAGTGGAATACAGTATTTTATCAGTTGATTATTAGATTTTATCATTTGTTATTGCTGAGTGTTTCAGCTTTAGTCCATTCATTCTGTACGTTTGTAATGTTGTTTCCCTTGTTTGTTGTTTAGAAGAAGCTAAATCTGAACAACTGAAGTGTGTCTCTTATACATCTTATATTCACCATTGACATCATTTCCCCTGATACTAATTTCAAACACTTTATAGTTCCTGTCTTGAATGAAGACAATGTGAACACAAAATATTCTCGTCTTGATGAATTATTTCCGGTGCTGCACTTTCTAGACGGTCCCTGCGTACTTGTCTCAAAGCCAGCTGTTTACAGTTAAAGTGCATTGAGACAGAGCATGGTAGAACATTAATGTTGTTTTTCTGAACAGGATGAGAAAAAGAAACTGAATCATTAGAGAGTCTGTGCTTGTAGTTAGTTTTTTGTCTGTTTGCTCTTTGGTCAAGTTGCTGCTCAGCTAAGTGTGAAAACGAGAAAGACATGCAGAACATGATGTGTGAGAAACGCCTGAAAGCATCTAAAAGACAATAGGTGTCAATTAGTTTTCACAGAAAGGGGAAACTGTCATAGTTGTAACAGCTAAAACAGTCGTCCAGCTCTACAGTACAGAGTGCAGAAATCACCAAACTGAATAAAAACATCATGATAAGATGAAATTCTCAGTGCATTGCTGTACCATCATATAACTATGAATATATTCATATGCATGAATAAAAATATATGATTCTTACAATCTATGGAGGGAGGGAGGACAAACCATATCAGCCAGGCCCCACCCCCACCACTCATGACGCAGACACAGCTCAACATCTTATTACAGTGTTTTTACCATTTTGACTTCATTCAAACCTAGAAAAGTGCTGATCTGTGATGTTTTTGACTTTCTTAAAATGACTTTGTACTGTTATGAATAAGTGTGTTAAATGTAAATGTAGATATACAGTACCTGACACAGAGAGAAGGAAGACAACAAATCCACTCGCTGCTGCTGTTAAACTCATAGCTGCTCCTCTCATCTCTCTGTGAGGCTTCAGAGACAATAAAAAACATCAAATAATGTAAACAACATGTAATAGTCATATCAGTAAACTGTTCTACTTACAGCAGAGAAAGACGTTGTCTGTTAAGATGCTCGTCGTCTGTGATCTGTGAGCAGAAGTCAGATATCAAGACGCTAAATGAAGTTATTTCCTTCCTCTTTCTTATTGTTATGAATATGCATGAGGAGCCAAATGACAGTAAACCATAAAGTTGAAAACACCTTTTATTGTTTTCCAAAGAGTTAATATAATCAATGTTAGAGAGAATTAGAGACCAGTGTAAATTACTCTGAAAATGGTCTGTAAATAATAATTTCAAAACCTTATTTTTCTTTTAGTTCCCTTATCCACTTCCTGTGCCCTTTCGTTTTGGGTCTTTTATTTTGAAGGCGTCATGACCAAAACAGGAAGTGGACGCAACTGTTGTCTTGGAGACGCTGCCTTGACAGCGCAAAGGGCTCTTCAATTAACGGTGTTAAGGAAAGATTAAGTTATTATTTATGACAAAGTGTTACATCTGTGATAAAGTGACCTAGCAGGAAAGAGAATAAGATATTGTTTGTTTTGCTGTGTTTTATTGATAGTGTGTGTATATATGTAACGGAGTAGATTTGTGCTTGGTAAATTATGGCAAAAAAGGTGCAACACTGCCATCTATTAACGCAGTGGTTGGCGTGGGAACTGCACAGAGAAAAGAGGACTTCACTGAAGCAGTGTCCTCTTGCATGATCCGGGATAATTAATGATTTTGTTAAAGGTTTCAGATGTTCATATTTCATATTTTGCTGTGTAATGTATTCATTGAGATTTGTGCTAACTGTTTTGAGCACTTACTGTGATTTGTTAAGCCATAAAGCTACTTTTTGGAGACTTGTAATGATGCTAAACTATCTTAAATGCTTACCCCCATTTCATGTGTTGTTCAGATTATCCTGAGGCCGATGATAATTTTCACACGCCATTGCTGTGTTGCAGGTAATATGTTGTTATTGTTCAGCTAAAAGGCTCACATTCATTCACCTAGCTCTGAATTTAGTGTATTTTTATACTTACCTCATGTTAAATGTTGAAAGTGTTCTTAACATCTATTTTCTTTATATTTTTTTTATTGTTTATTGAACTGCACAGAGAAAAGAGGATTATCCACACAGTTCAGTCTGTAGAAAAAAACATATCACGTGACGGATGTGTGTCAGTTGGTTTGATGCATCTCTTCACACTTTTAGTGCATGTTGAGACACTGAATACACCAACATGAGAACAATGACACAGTTTAACTGAACAGGACAAAAGGCTGAATATTGAGGGTACAGATAAATATTTTCTTGGTTCTGTCAGATAGATCGTGTACTGAGATGTTCTTTATTTAAATAGAAAAACATTAAAAGTGACATAAATACCTCATAAAAACCACCAAACTCTCACAATGTGACAGCTAAATGAATCCAAACCTATCTGCAGGGCTAGACACCACAGGAGGTCAGTGATGAAACATGTGTTTTGTTATTTAGGTGAACTGAGCCTTTAAAGGTATAGTAAGCGATAATATTCTAATTCACTTTTTGTCAAAATCATTGAATATCTCCTCACTATCCGCAAGCTGTCCATCCAATCAGAGACAAGGAGCGTTCATGCTAGTTCACGGGTCAGATGGAGGGAGGAGGTCAGGTAATGGAGGCAGTCAGAGATAGAAACAGTGAATCTGTTACGGGCATTGTGGAGAAGGAGAGGTGGCCCAGAAACATCCAGAGAGGAGAAGCTTAGAAGAACAAAAAATATAAAAAGAAGCACTTTGACCAGACAAAGACTTGTGTCACATCGGTGTGGTTTTCTAACCGCGGAGGGACCAGCGAGTGAAGATGGACGCTGCTGTGCTTGTGCCGGACAGGTGAGTAACATCAGCTCTTCAGTGCTTCACATAAACTGTAACGTTACTACCTGGACATTCAGCTCACTGTCTAGTTAGTCAGGATATGCTGTTGTTGTGATGTTAGCTGTAAAGTAGCAGAGTTGAGTACAGCTGTTTGACCGCTTTGCATGTTAGCTTCGCAGCCATGAAGACTAAACACAGGCTGACTATCACAGTAAGATAGGAGTGATACACGCGCCAAAATGCTGTTATCCTTAGCTTCAACTCTGGTCACTCAACCTGAACAGCTAACTCCTGCTATTTTTTACTCCGTTGTGTTTTGTTACATCAACAGATTGATACACAGATAAATAGATTTACTTTATTGATCCCAAATTTGGAAAATCTTGATTTAGAGCAGCAGGTTATCCAGGCATTGCAGAGGAAAAGACAACACACAGTAAATGAATGATGTCAGCTCCAGAAACCTCCCAGCATCTCATCCTGTAGCCCTGCTCCTCAGACCTGGACCCAGCTCATCCGACCTGTACCCAGCTCCTCAGACATGAACCCTGCTCATCAGACCTGGACCCTGCTCTGCTCCCAACAGCATTCACACCTGCTTGGCCCGGCTCATAATCCAGCCTGCCCTGTTTTGTCTTCAGTCTTTTCCCAGCTCAACATCCCATTTTTATTCCCCTCAATAAATGTCTTTTCCTTCAGTCGTGCCTCCTCTCCTCTCTGTGTCACACTTACAGTAACTAGCTTCAACTAACAACTGAGTATCGAATTGTGAAAGACTTTCTACAATTTACAAATATGTTTGTGTACATTTTTCTTATTTTTACTGATATCCTGATTCTGCTTTATACTGATATATGTATGGAAAAATAAAACATACATTTCCAGGTGATGAAGACAGTAGGTTGAACATCATGCTTGGGTTCCTCATCAGACAGCGTGCAGCAGCTGATGAGACTGCTCAAGGTCCAGGTCCTGAATTCTCCTGAAATGAGGAAATTGTTAACATTTCATTAGTTTTCATAAATCAGATTTTATTATGACCAGATGCAGTTTTCACATTATAGAGCCAGTGTCAGTTCAGAGGTAATGCTGTTACACTGATGTAATCTGGCTTTATTTCCCAGGATAGGGGTATTTATGAAGGGAATTTATGAAATAATACAAGCAAGCAAAGCAACATACTTTCTCAGCTGTAAGTCTCTGAGTCTGCAGTGTCTGCTCACTTGTAGCTCTCCTGGTTTCAGGCTCTTTGAACTGGTTGAACTCTGACCTCTGACCCCTCCTCCGCCAGGAACAGAGCTACACCATGATAGTAATGATACATAAATAACATTAGACAAACTTGGTATATATGTTATTTACTACAGGAGACATATACCACAGTATTTCCCTCTAAATAACACTCCACTGTGTGACGTTACTCCTCCCGTATATCTGCTCTTTTCTCTTCTTACACAATAACAGGATGAAACTAACTGATATTAATAATATAAATAATGTCAGAGTAGGCTGCTGTATGAAGCTTTCTTCCTAGATCTTTTAATACTCTCAATAAACCGCATCGCTAACCTGACATGTATCACTGATAGTAGAGTAGAGGTTAGTTACTCAGTTAACATCATTTATACATAGACTAAGTTACTCCTCCGTTTTGACTTTGGCTTATTTGCTCTCGACATCTTTTTAAATACTGTCAGACGTATTATCAAACTTGCTACTAAAACACATGCTACCCGTACTATCAGCTTCCCAAACTAGAAGCTAATTTACAGTACGGGAGCAGACGCTTCAGACTGCCGTTGCCATGACAATGCGCGTCCATGAATTTAGCTGTTGGAGCACGGAGGAGCATGAAGGGAGGGGTAGGTTTTGTTTTGGTTTTCACTCAAGTATCAAATACTTTTCTCCTCCTTTTCTCCCACATCATCGCTTACTATACCTTTAAAGCAGACAGTGGAGGGAGACCTCAGTGATGAAGCCTGAATCTGCAACACTGAAGCGTCACCACTAGATGGCAGTGAAACATCAGAGATACTGAATCACAACCCTGAGACAACATTTTACCATCCATCGCTGTTTACACACATTTAAAGTTACTTTCAGTACTTTTCACTTTTTATGATTGAGTTGCATCTTAATATGTTAACACTTGACATTAAATTCATTAATCATTACAGTTAGAGGCTCAGTTTCAGAAGCAATGATTGTTCACATTGGTGACCTTGTTGTACAGTAGTTGAACAAACTCTCACAGTCGAGGTGTCTAAGTATGAAAATGATTCAGTCAGTGATCTACAGCTGTCACTAACAAATACGGACTGTTATACTGAAAAGGCTTCATACTCAGTAAACTGCCACATATTCTGCTTCTCTGAGTGACCCCAAAGAGTTTAAATGCACTGAAAAGAAGATAAACAGCTAACATGACAATTAAGGTCTTGTTCAATACAAACAGTGTCTGTGCATCTTCATTTTAGCAACATCCCAAATCTTAATAAACTATTACACTGTGACAAGTTTAATCCTAAAATAAAAGGGAACGTGAGAAATAAATCAGCACAAAAGAACAGATTTAAAGAAAAGATTAACATTTTATTGTCTTCATATCTGGTAAATACATTCAGATCCTGAACAATAAACATAAAAACTATTTAAAGCTGAAACTTTATGCACACTGTCGCCCTCTGCAGCAGTGAGAGGGAACTGAAATCATGTTTCCAACTACAGAGATGTTGTGGAAGCTGGCTGTTTATTGTATATCAGCCACTGCAATACCTGGATAATGTGACATTCAGCAAAGTGTGATAGAACTGAGATTATGTTTGATGTGTGAAAATATACAGTAAACTGCACAAGAAGCCAATCAGGATTCTTCAAAAGTGATTAATTACAGTATGTACACATTTAAAATAACAGTTTGCATTGAAGCTCTAATCCTAAATATCTGTAATATAACTAAAAATAAGCTTGCATTAGTTCAGACAGAACACTCAGTAAATTATAAATCAGTTGAGTCACACACACCACCTGATATTCAACTGATCTAAACAATCAATCATGTTTGACACGTGGACATGATTCAGTTCAAGCTGCCATCAGCACATTCTTCTCAAAGCTTCTGCTACATGCTGTTACTGACTGTCTGTGCTGCTCACTTCTACCTGCTGCTGCTGCTGCTGAAAACTGAACATGAAAACGTCCACATGGTCCTCTACAGCCTCTCTCTCTCTCTCCACTCTCATATTTCACTGCTGTACTACTTTCTGTTTCCATCAGGTGAGTCCAGCCTCTGGTTCAACTGCATCAGAACAAAATCACATGACATTTAGATGAGGTACATCTAATAACTGTAACTATGAATCTGATGTCAGTCTGTTTTTTACCTTTCAGGAGGCTCCAACCTGACTGGATTTTACTTCAGGTTTTCGTAGATCTCTTCATTGTCTGACTTTGCTCCTGTCCTGACCCGCAAGTCTGAGACGTTCTCATATACAGGACGAGAGTCCAGCTGATGGAGAGAGATGATAATATGAGACTCAATGAGCCTAATTCATGCAATTTGTGTGCAATTCTGTTCTGATCTTTGAAGCCTAAAACATTACAGGTTTCTACATAGGAAGTTGTTCTTTGAAATTAAATTAAATTTATGATTTCACGTTGATAATAAAATATGTTCTAGTGCATTTATAAGTCAAATAATCATAACTGTATTTTAATGTAAGTTCTGTCAATAAGGTCTCTCTCACCTCTAGAGTCAGTTCAGTGGTGGAGCTCAGAGTTTTCTTCTTCCTGGATTGAATCCAACAAAAACAAGAAATATTTAACAAAATTAAATTCATGATGTAAAAACAGTGAAAATGTTTTAAGGAAATAAATGAAGGTAAGTTTTCTTCATGGATTTACCTTATCCACAGAATCAAGAGAAGCAGAGGAGGCAAGAGAAACACAGGAATCAGCATCAGAATCAAGTTGGTGATCATTGATTTCCCTAAAATTGAGACCAACAGAAAGGAGATATGGTTTATTAATAAATGGTGTGTGTGTGTGTGTGTGTGTGTGTGTGTGTGTGTGTGTGTGTGTGTGTGTGTGTGTGTGTGAGTTTGTGTGTGTGTGTGTGTGTGTGTGTGTGTGTGTGTGTGAGAGAGAGAGAGAAAGAAAGAGAGAGAGAGAGACAGTGTGAGTGAGTGAGTGAGTGAGTGAGTGAGTGAGTGAGTGAGTGAGTGAGTGAGTGAGTGAGTGAGTGTGTGTGTGTGTGTGTGTGTGTGTGTGTGTGTGTGTGTGTGTGTGTGTGTGTGTAACTTACCTTTCACAACAATCAGATGTAAGGTGGAGTTATGACGTCCTATTTTGTTCTGGGCTTCACAGTAATAATTCCCACTGTGTTCAGGTCTGACATCAGTGATGGTGAAGATCTGTCCTGATGCTTTTGGTGAGTCT